>NC_133660.1:156314723-156689723 GCF_037893015.1 Macrotis lagotis | reverse complement strand
CATATAGTTTCTGCATTTGTTTTAGTACGTATATTCCTAGGCATTTTTTGCTACTTACAATTATTTCAATAGAGTATTACTATTTCTTCTTTCAGGGTTTTTTTGTGATATATAGATATAGATATATATATAGATATAGATATATATGTATATGTATATATAAAGAAAAACTGATTATTCATGTGTTTAATTTATATACTCATATTTTGCTAAAATTATTCTTTAATCTAACTTTTTAGATGAATCTTTAGGATTTTCCAAGTTTATCAACATGTCATTTGAAAAAAAAATAGAAATTATACATTCTGATTTCTTCTTTCTCTCTCTCTCTCTCTCTCTCTCTCTCTCTCTCTCTCTCTCCTTCTTTTATTATTCCCACTGAGAAGGCTTCTAGTTTATCTCCATTACTAATAATGCTTGCTGATTATTTTAGGTATATGCATCTTATAAATTTAAGGAAAAATCCATTCATACCTATATTTTCAAGTGGTTTTAGTAGAAATGAGTGATTTTTTTTATCAAATGTTATTTCTTCTATTAATAAAATCATATGATTTTAAAATATTATATATAATCAATTACACTAATAATTTTCCTTCTTTATGGATGCCACATGGTGTGTATAAGCCCCACTTGGTCACAATGTATTATCTTTATCATATTGTTGTAATCTGCTAACAAGTATTTTATTTAGGATTTTTGCATCCATATTCATTGAAACTGGCCAATAGTTTTATTTTTCTGTTTTTATTTTTCCTAATTAAGGTATCATATTTTTTCATAAAAGTAGTTTGGTAGAACTCCTTCTTTGAATTGAACTGGTATTCAAAATAATTTGTTTAATATTGAAATTTATTGGTCATTAAATGTTCAATAGAATTCACTTGTAAATCCATTTGGTCCTAATGCCTTTTTCTCAGGAAGCTCCTTTATGACCATTTCAATTTCTTTTTCTAAAATAAGTTTATTAACATTATCTATTTTTCTGCTAATCTAGGCAGTTTATAGAATTGTAAATAGTCATCAATTTCACTTGCTAAATTTCTTGCCATCTAATTGGGCAAAATCTCCCTTTTAATTGCTTTGATAGTTCTTTGTCAGTAGTATATTCTTCCATTTTATTTTTAATACTAATGCTTTGGTTTTTCTTCTCTTCTTTTATAAAATCATATTAACAATGATTTGACTATTTTATTATTTTTTGAAATAAAAACTAACTGCTAGTTCTATTAATTTAATGGATTTCTTATACTAAATATTATTAATCTCATTTTTAGTATCTATCATTTCTAATTTAGTGTTTAATTAGGTTTTTAGTTTTTTCTTTTTCTAATTTTTTTAGCTGTATACTCAATTCATTTATCTGCTTATTCTTTATTTTACTGATATAATAACCTCTTTCTTAAAACTATTAAAATTGTCCCTTAATTGATTTCTTTGTCTCAAATCTGTCACAAATCCAATCACTGGTTTATTGATAAACCAAAGCCATTTTTAAAGCATATGTCTGACCATGTCACTCCCCTAGTCAATAAATTTCATTGGTTCCTTGTTCACTCCATGTTCACAAATGAAGTCTTCTCTTTATTTTTTAATGCTTTAATTCTCTCCTTTAACTTTTCAAACCAGCAATTTGTTGTTTATCTTATATAATGCTCTATTTTCCATGGTATACTTTTGCACTAGTCTTCCCTCATGCCTTTTCTCTTTGTTTCTTATCTTTCCTAGTTAGACTCAGCTCAAATCATATGTGACTTTTCCTTTCTTTGAGTCCATCCACCTATTTTGACATATTCTCTAGTTTAATCCCTTTATTTCATAGGCAAAGAAATTTAGCAAATGGATACCTATAAGGTCTGCTCAAGGACACACAGATTGTACACATGTCACAGAATTTTATCACCTCAAAACTTAGGAATCCCTTCTTTCCTTGTGTAGTCCTTTATCACATCTTGTTTGCCAAGCTTAACTCTCACAAGTGCATTGTTAAATACCTTCTCTGCTGCCTGATGTTGTCCTATTTCTTGAAGGAGATACTTCTTTCAAATGACTGACTGCATCTGTGTTTGCTTAAAATGTATAACTGTGATCAATATTTGACATAATACTTCTTACTAGTTATGAAGCTTTGCTTCAAAGTGTTATAAAAGATGTTTTCTCATTTCTCATTTTTTTCTTTTTCCCTTCTAAATGCCCCCACTCTGTCCCCAAAGTGACTCTCTCTCTCTCCCATCTGCCCCTCCCTCAGGGAATTTATACTACTTCCACTGATGTCAAATTTGTATTCCTTAGAACTCAGAATCACTGAAGCTCAATGATCAGTTTCCCTATATTTTAAATACGTTCCCTGAAATCTTTAAGTTTTGCTATTCTCACTTTTTTTATTTGGAAAACTGATTTCTCATGGCATTACATTACTTTGAAAAAGTAAATGGATTCTTTAAATGGCTGAAAAAAGAGTAAGCATTTTAGTCATCTTATCAGTATATCTAATTGCCATGGAGTACACATCGGTAGCATTAACAGAGAACAGCAAATTCACATGAGAAATATTTCTTTAGTATGGAGCTTCTTGTGAGAGGAAGACAAAAACAAAATCCAGGAAAACATTCCATATTATAACTATTACACAAAATGGGCTCTATTATAGAGGGGTGGGGAGATACAAATATCTACAAAAAATTTCTTCTTTTCTTCTATTAAGATCACCTTGCATGTTATCCACATCTCACTATACTTAGGGTCCCATGGAAACAGAACTAATTAAAGCAACACTTACAAAGGCTAGTGGAAATGTCACATTTCAATGCAAGCACATACAGTACTTGGATACAAAAACACATTCAGAATTCAGACCGACAGTGGGAAGTGAAGTTATTTTAACTTCACTTGAGGAAATCATTGTACTGCAAAGATACTGCTTATGGGCATGAATTAGTAATACAGTATGGGTCATTTGGAATCAGCTAAAAATAAAGTATGTATTCTTTTACATTGAATGTAACATCAAATAATTTATGGTTAAATATAAATTATTGTTAAAAGGAGTAGAAAAATTTGAAGAAGTTTGGAATGGTAAATATATATATATATATATATATATATATATATATATATATGTATATAATAAAAAACCTAGTACCCACTAAGATCCAGTAAAATGAAGGTGAAGATATTTCAATACCTAATACAGCATAGGAATTTAAAAGAATTCAATAATCATGAATTAGATACCTGTAAATATGTAAGATACTGTGCTAAAATTCACATAAGACAGAATAAAAATAAGATTTCCCATAAGAGAGATAATAGTATAAATCTAAATGAAAGGGGAAATATGATGTATAAACAAGTAAGTTACAAGCTAAAATATAATAGGGTAAAGAGAAGAGTCACAAAAAAATTATCATTATCTATAAATTTAAATCTCTTCCTGTCACTTGTTACCTATTTGACCTTCTGTAAGCCACTTAACCCTTTTCATTTTTCCACCTATGAAATGATAAATCTGGACTAAATAGTTTCTTCAGTTTCTTCTAGTCTTAAATGAAGGATTCTATTATCCTACAATTGGCTTGTTTTTTTTTCTCTTATTGATGTTTGGTAGAGTTTATAGCATTCCCTTTAGATGGGGATTAATTCTGTCTATGGAATGAATACTTCAAAACAACCTTTCTTTTGATGCTTCCAGTCCTCTGTGTTTAGCAAAATTGATGTTCATTAGATTGTGAATGCCTGCATTTGAGAAAAATAGGGGTTATGAAAAAAATGATCTTTTGTTGTTTAATAGAATCATCTGAATGGATGATGGGAAAATGAAATTCTATTAAGAAAAATAGGAAATGGTTTCTATATATTGGATAATTTTCAATAAACTGGAAAGTCTCAGATTTTTAAAATTTTCTATGATATAGTTCTATGTATTTTGAACATAGAAATAAATGCATCTAGGTAAATTCACTCTCCCAATACAAAGAGCTGAAATTATGTGGGCTGATATTTTTTGTGGAACCATAAATTTAATTTTGAACTTTTGCTGAGTGAGATGAGCAAAACCAGAAAAACACTGTACACCTAACAGCAACATGGAGATGATCATCAATCTTGATGGACTTGCTCATTCCATCAGTACAACAATCAGAGACAATTTGGGGCTGACTGCAATGGAGATTACCATCTGTATCCAGAGAAAGAACTGTGGAGTTTGAACAAAGACCAAGGACTATTAACTTTAATTTAGAAAAAAAAATGATATCTTATTGTCTGATCTTGTTATCTCTTATACTTTATGTTTCTTCCTTAGGGATATGATTTCTCTCTTATCACATTAAATTTGGATCGATATATTCCATGGAAACAATGTAACGACTGGCAAAATAAATAAAATCTTAAAAAATAAAATAATATAAAATGGAAAGAAATCCAATACTTTAAGATGATATATTATTTGTATGTAATCATATTCTATTTTATTTTTTATATTTTGTGTTAATCATTTGAAAAATGTTTTATTTTACATGACAAAATCCACTTGTTTCTGATTATAACACTTGAGGGCAGTTTATGTTTGAGATTTTCAGTTTAAGATAATTGATAATCTGAAATTTTAAAGACTATTTACTTTTGGCATCAACATAATAGCCTTGATGAATAAAAAGAAAGCAAAGAGGCATAACCAATCTAAGAGCAGCAAGATCAATAAAGACCAATAGGTTTGCTTCATTTAGCAAAATGGGATTTCATGCACAATAGACCCATTAATTCATTCCTCATAGTTAAACCCTCTGGTCTATTTCCTTTTGATGTCTAATATGTATATGCAGATAGTATACCTCTACACAGACACATCTATTTTCTACATTTTATGTTATATTGTGATAGGTTGTCAGGTCACTCTTTAGGCACTACCTCTCTTCAGAAGTGTCAGTCATAAACAAAAATGTTGACATTTTCTGCCTTACATAATGAATATCAGGACATCCCATACCATGCTGACTATTAAACTAACAACTACTATCATACTAAATAATTATGTGTTATTGTATTAAGTGATGAAAAGATAAATAGATATACCATCATAGCACCATGAAATCCATTTATAATGATAAATCTGTATGTTAATGAGTCTAAATTTTCTAGAACATTTATTAAAAAATCATGGGGTTGATAACGTCAAATTATAAAAATGTTTCTCCTAAGGACAGAAAAGAAAACTTGTATTCAAAACCTCTCTTACATTTACTAGCTGAGAAAGCTGAGTAAATCTCTGATTTTCAATGTCATTAAAACAACTTACTCTGATTTAAAAAATTAGTGAGAAATTACATTGATGGGGAGTCCCATACCTAAAATTCTCTGCTATGATGAATATTAGATCATAGATTTCAAGCTAAAAGTGAACTTGGAGATAATGTAATATAGCTTTACTCTGCACATCACACCAGTGAGGGCTAAAGCTTGACTTTGATTCCAGGTCTTATGGTTTCAAATTATTTCCACTCTATCAGACATTTGCTACCTGTGTGGTCCTGGGGAAATCACTTCAACTCTCTCAGTTCGATCTAGGTCCATCAACTTCAAAATCTCAATAAAAATAGCAATATCTCTGAAATTTGTTATAAGAATAAGAAGGTACTTTGCCAGTCTTTAATTTAGGTGATGTATTGAAAACAATCACTAATTGGAGTTAACTATTGATAATTAATAGCCAGAGAAATTATAAAATCTGAGATAACTATAACCATAATTCATTCATCATGACTTTACATTCATTGACAGTGTAGTTCAGTGATTTCAGTTGCGTTCAACTCTTTTGATCCCACTTGCAGTTTTCTTGAAAGACAGATACTGGAGTCTTTTGCCATTTCTTTCATCAGCATATTTTTCATATGAGGAAACTGAGACAAACATGGTTAAGTATCCTTCAGAGTAGCACAGTTAGTAAGTGTTTGAAGCCAGATTTGAATTTAGGGAGATGAGTCTTCCTGACTCCTTACGTGGCACACTATCCATTGCTCTACCTGTCCTTTTTTGCTGATAGTAACAGGCATTAATTAATCATTGTCAACTTAGATATTATCTTGATTTCTAATTTATAAAGGAATGAATGATATCTCTGAGTTCTGGCTTCTTGAACCAAGTAATTAATATTGCTTAGTTATATTATTTATCCCATACCTAAAATTCTCTACTCTGATGAACAGATCATAGATTTCAAGCTAAAAGTGACCTTGGAGGTAATGTAATGTAGCTCTACTCTGCACATCACACTAGTGAGGGATAAAGCTGGACTTTGAATCCAGGTCTTATATTTTACATGACAAAATCCACTTGTTTCTGATTATAACACTCGAGGGCAGTTTATGTTTGAGAGTTTCAGATTAATAACTTATTTTAAGCAATATTATCATATACAATGACATTTTGGTTAAAAGAAATGCCCAGAGAATTGGACTATTTTCCTAGTAACTGATTTTATTTTTAGAGGTAAAGTTAGTAAGTTCTACTCTTGATTTCTCCAAAAATATTGTCATTCATTTTTTTTCTGTGTAAAGAAATAAAAATCATCTAGAGAAAATAGGTCTACCTGAAGATATAGAGGTCATCATTGCAAACATCACATGGAGAAGATATAGAATTATCAGCTGAATCTGCACTGGTACCTTCACATATTCTGCTTATTGCTTCTTCTTTTTGTTGTTAGAATCATTACAATCTCCATGAATCTTTTGCTTTGTGATTGCCTCTATTATAACAGTGATTTTGAGGACAGCCTGATAAATCATTTAAGTAATCAACAATTATTTAATAAATTCCTAAGAAACTGAGAGCTGTACTGATTCATCTCAAGTTTACTGTATATATTGATAAGAAGAAACACATTATATGGCCTTTATTTTGAAATACAAATATGTGTGTTCATTTGAAGTGAAAATTTACCATTTCAACAAGTTTAAAGTATATAGATAAGTCTCTTTTTGTATTCTTGGTTTACTTCAGAATTGAAAGTCTGCATCTCTCAAGGCAGTCTAGTATTGTATTGTGGTTATCAATAGGTTGTAATATAAAATGAAAACAACAAACAGAAAGTATGTTAAAGAAGGAACAAAGTATAGGCTATTATCAAAGAAATGTATGATTATGAAAATAGATGGACTGATCATATGAAAAGAGTGAGGGATAACCAATGGATTGGCCCTTGCCTTACATTAACATCCTGACAAAGGGAAAGTTTTTAGCATATTGGGTGTTCTATGATATGACAAAACTTTGAATAATACATTATAGGCAGGCATGGATTGGTTTTCTGCTTATTGGAAGGAGCATCTTCAAGAGAAAACTAATCTCTACATCTAGGGGTTATTTGAAATAATCATGCCTCTGCAAGAAACTCTGTACTTTAGACTACTTTCTAATCATTGGGGAAAATGACTGATGTGAAAATAAAAGTTCTCACTGCACATATTATTTGTTGGCTCTAATTTTTTTTATTCCATAGAACAAAAGTTCATTCTAAAATTTAACTTCCCTCATGCAAACATAAAAAGATGTAAAATAATGTAATGTTATAGTAAAATTGATGATTTTGTTCATTGACCCTCTAATCATTAACATTATGTACCAGATCCAATACATAATGCAAGTTGTATTCCTTTCAAATAGGTCATTCAAATGTATATTCTGTGTAACATATGTGAGATTATTCCAGAATTTTATGAGTAAGATGCATAGCAACCTAAAAGTGATTAATTTAATCAGCTACATTGGATAGAACAAGTAGATGAAAAAAGGCTATTGTTCCTATGATAATTTGTTAGAAGTTCAAACTATAGAGGTTATCCATCAGGTTGTGGCTCAGATAGGCAAAACAAAATAAAATAGGCTTAGAATTATATAGGAAGAAGAGAGGTCTCAGTGTCTCCATATGGAAAATGAGTATCATAAAACAGCACTTTCTTCATATAGTTGTTTTACCAAAGGAGATCCTATTTCTAAAGCAATTAGCTTTAGTACTTAGTGTGATATATAAATGCAATTAGTGAATACAGCATCCATTCCTATTTAAAACACTAAAGATAATAGAAATAAAAGCTTTACTTAAAATTATAAGTGATATCTAAAACAATCACCAAGTGTTTTATGTAATGGAGTATAAGTTAGAAGTATTTCCAATAAGATTGGGGTAAAACAATGCTATCCATTATTACCACTATTATTAATATTCTACTAAAAATGTTATTTTTAGCAATAAGAGGGAAAATAAATTTGAAGGAATTTGAACAGGCAATGAGGAAACAAAAAATATCTCTCTTTGCATATGATAAGATATACTTAGAGAATCAAAAAAGAATTTTTGTAAATGAACTTTAAAAAACTTCTTCAAACAATTAACAACTTTAGCAAAGTCAAGGGATATAAAATAAGCTCACATAAATGATCACCATTTCCATATATTTCCAACAAAGCAGTAAAATATATTTCCAATTTCAGCAGCAAAAGATAGAAAGAGAAATTTTATTCAAAATAATAGTTTGTCTACTTAAAATATTTGGGAGTCTATCTGCCAAGATAAACCAAGGAACTAATATGAATACAGTTATAAAACACTTTTCATACATAGAAAATCAGATATAAATAATTGGAAAAATAGAATTTATTCATGGGTAGGACAAGCTAATATAATAAAAATGACAATTTCATCTAAATCTACATACTCAGTGCCATACCAATTAAAATATAAAAATAAATTATAGAGTTAGAAAAAATAATAGCAAAATTCATCTGAAATAACTAAAGGCCAAGAATATCAAGGGACCAATGAAAAAATTGGAAAAAAAAAGGAAATGGTCTAGATGTACCAGACCTAAAGCTCTATTATAAAGAGGCAATCACCAAACCATTTAGTACTGACTAAGAAATAGAGTGGTGGATTAATGGAATAGATTAGATACACAAGACATAGTAACATATGACAATAGTAATCTTCTATTTGATAAATCCAAAGACACTTGCTTCTGCACTAGGAACTCACTATCTGATAAAAACTACTGAGAAAAGTGTAAGATAGTATGGCAGAAACTAGGCATAGATCAATATCTCACACCATATACCAAGATAAAGTCAAAATGAGTACATGATTTAACCATACAGAGTCATACAGTAAACCAAATAAGAAAGCAAGGAATAATTTATTTTTTAGATCTATGCAGAAGAGAATATGACCAAACAATCAAACAAATAGCAAACATTAGGATGATTTTGGTTATATAAAATTACAAGGTTTTGCATAAACAAAACCAATGCAGTCAAGATCAGAAGGAAAGTAGAAAACTGGGATACATTTTTATTTATAGCATTTCTGGCAAATGCATCATTTCTAAAATATGGAGAGAACTGAATAAAATTTAAAAGAATATGAATTATTTCCCTATAGGCAAATGATCAAAGATGATCTGACAGTTTTCAGGTGAAGAAACTAAAACTATCTATAGCCATATAAAAATATTCTAAGTTACTATTAATCAGAGAATTTCAAATTAAAACAACTATTAGATCCTACTTCACATCATTCATATTAGTAGATTTTGACAGAAAAGGGAAATAATAAATGGTGGGGGGGGAGTTGTGGCAAAACTAATGCATTGTTGCTGGAACTGTGAACTAGCCAACCATTCTGGATAGCAATTTGGAACTATGCCCAAAGAGCTACACAACACTGCATCATCTTTGATTTAGTAATAGCACTGCCAGGTCTTTATACCAAAGAAATCATAAAAAAAGGAAAGAAGGACCGACATGTACAAAAATATTCATCATGTTTCTTTTTGTGCTGACAAAGAATTAGAAACTGAGGGGATGCCAGTCAATTAGGGAAAGGTTGAACACTTTTAACAGAAATTAATGGAATACTATTGTTCTAAAGACATGAGCAAGTGATTTTCAGAAAAATCTAGAAAGACTTAGATTAACTGATGTTGAGTAAGAGAGTACAAGCAGAGGAATATTGTATGCAATAGCAGCAACATTGTGTGATGATCAACTATGATAAATTTAGTTCTCAGGAATACAATGATTAATGACAATTCTAAAAGACTTTTCAATGCAGACCAAAGTATTCTATTTTCATTTTTTTTAATTCTTATTCCTTGGTTTTCCCTTTTGTTCTTTCTAAATATGACTCATATGTGACTATATTTTATATGATTGTATAGCATGATTACTTGTTATCTTTTTTATTTTCATCCATTTGTACATGCATATTTCCAAGTTACAAAATTTCCCTCCACGGACTCGACCCATCCCCCTCCCCTCAGTAGGGAACAGTCAAATTAGCATTTTACATACATACTTCATTAAACATATTTACAAATTTTTGGCATGAGGAATTAAGATTTAGGGAAATAGATGTGTAATTTTTATTAAGTGTTCATCAGATTCAGTAGGGGTGTTTTTTTTTTTTTTTCTGTGTGTATTGTTTTGCTTTGTTTGGTTTTCCCTCTGGTTGGGGATAATATAGTCCATAGCCAGTCTAATACAATTGTCCTAGCTCTCTGTACTGTTGAAAGGAGTTGCTTCCATCAAGTTTGTTTATCTCATAATGTTTTCGATGTGTACATTGTTCTCTTGGCTCTACCCCCTTTGCAAAACATCAGATCCTGCAAGCCATGCTATGTTTCTCTAGAGTCTAACCATTTATGATTTTTTATAGAATAATATTACATAGTATTCATGTACTTGTTTAGCCAATTTATGGGCATCCCCTCAATTTCCAATTCTTTGCCACTCCAAAAAGAGCTGCTATGAATATTTTGGAACATATAGCACTTTTCCCATTTTTTACAATTTCTTCTCGATATAGTCCTAGAATTGGAATTGCTGGATCAAAGGGTATGAACAGTTTTATTTCTCTTTGGGCATAGTTCCATATTGCTCTCCAGAAAGATTGGATCCATTCACAACTCCACCAGGATTGCATCAATGTCCCAATTCTCCCACAACCTCTCTAACATTTATCATCTTCCCTTTTTCCCATCTGGGCTAATCTAATAGTTATGAGATGATACCTCATTGTTCTTTTAATTTTCATTTCTCTAGTCAATAGTGATTTGAAGAATTTATTCATATGACTATATATACCTGTAATATCTTTATTTGAAAACTGTCTTTCATATCCTTTGACCATTTATCAACTGGGCAATGACTTGTGAGCTTATAAATTTGATGCAATTCTCCATATTATTTAGAAGTGAGACCTTTATCAGAACTCCTGGCTGTGAAGATTGTTTCCCAGATTTCTGCTTTTTGTCTAATTTTGGCAGCATTGCTTTTATTAGTGCAAAACCTTTTTAATTTAATACAGTCAAAAATAATTCATTTTGAAGTTTATAATGTGCTGTAATTCTTGTTTGGTCATAAATTATCCCTTTTCCTAAGATCAGATAGATATAGTAATTTTTGGTCTATTAATTTATCTATAGTGTTGCTGTTTATATCTAAATCCTGTACCCATTTTGACCTTATTTTGGTATAGGGTGTGAGATGTGGACATATGGCTAGTTTTTGACATACTGTTTTCCCAAAAATTTTTGTCAAATAGTGATTTTTTATCCCAGAGGCTGATGTCTTTGGGTATGTAAAATGGTAGATTGCTGTAGTCATTTACTGCAGTTTCTTTTGAACTAATAATCCACTCATCCATTACTCTATTTCTTAACCAGAGCCAGGCAGTTTTGATGAGTGCTGCTTTATAGTATACTTTGAGATCTGGTAGAGGTAGCCCTCAGTTCCCTTACTATTTTTGACCTTTTGGTGCTCCAGATGAATGTTGTTACTATTTTTCCTAGCTCAGATTATTTGTTATCTTGGGGAGAGGAAAAGGAAGAGAGGAAGAAATTTTACAAAAAAAATGAATGGTGAAAACTCTATATATAATGGGGAAAAATAAAAATACTATCAGGATTTTTTAAAATATGAGGGAGAATGCTTGTAATAAGTAGAAGAATGGTCTGTAAAAGCTAGCAATGAAACTATAAGCATTCTACTACCATCATCATGGATATTCCTGGCAGTTTGAATGTACTATCATCAACATCAAATATACTGGATAGCTCTGGTCTGTGTCAGGATATCATAGACATACACATCCTGGAACACAAAACCCACAAAAGAAAAGTAGCCTAGAACATACTTTTTAAACTGCCATTTGACAGAACAAAGAATTGACAATATTACTCTCTACTCTACCTTGCATATATTCTTACTCTTGTATATGTAAAGACATGACTACAAAGGTCAAGGTTTTCCACTGGACTAAGATTGGAAACAACTTAAAGCCCAATGCTGATTTTATGAGGCAAAACATGACTAATCTTTTTACCAAGTGAATGTTGATGTTTTGTAGTATGGAAATGTTTTACTAGCAACTTATAAATTTGTATAATTTTTATTCTCTTTGAGGTACCCAAGTGATCTGATTATATATACTATTATCATTTTTAGACTCAGGAAGAAATGACACAATACAACAAGATGCATATATTAGGAATAATGAGATTAAACCAGGACAAGTGCCATACCAGATAAATCAATGAAAGTACAGCATTTAATTCATGAAACAAATGCTTGTGGTCAATGATGTCAAATACTGTAGAAAGCTACCATAGTAACAACAGAGGAACAATCCCCTTGCCTGCTCATACATGCAGGTCATTATAGCACACTAGCCTACAGGGATTCCTGAGGCTTTCAGTGGCATGGCATCTGTGATGAAACTGGTCAGATTAGCCTTAAGACTGAAGGCATCTCTGAAGTTTGCTAACCACCCACACTGCACTATTATTTGAATGAAATTAAAGTTGTTTAGAGACCAAAGAATTTCTGAGTCAGAACTGAGATGACTCTGATTTGGGATGGTAAGCTGTCATATTTCATCTTGATCATCTTTAAGCAAAACAAAGCATAACCCTGAGAAGGGTAACAAAGAATGTCATTAAAAATGAAGCTTTCATTTCATGAAAACAGAACACTATTTAAATATTGAACTACAGAAGCACAATGCTTTTATTCACATATAGAGATGTCTAAATATTGCTCTAGTCTGCTAAGATATACAAATAGAAAATATACATTATTTATGAATTGTCTTTAATTATTTATTAAAGGTCTACTAATCAATATTATTTCCACTCACCTTATCCATTTTCTCCATTATCAAATACTATAACCAATAGCATAAAAATTATTTTAAAAACTTAAATATGCTATATTTGTTATGACTCACTTGTAGTAACAAGAACTATGATTTTGAGTTTTATAGTGTTCTGATTTTTTTCAAGCTTAACAGACTTGAGATTTCTCTAGTCATGAATGCAAGCATCAGTATATATAAGATAATCTTTTAAATGGTGAAAAGTAAACAGGAGAAGGTGTCACTCAATCTAAAAACCATATTTTTATGACCTGTTAAAGTTTAGTCCATAGATTGGGATTTGGAATAATCCAAATCCTCATTTGAATCAGTTTATCTCAAATCAGTAAGTAATATGTCACTGAGCTTCTATATCACAAACACTAAAAGTAGACAGGAACATTTTAATTATCTTTCAAAGGATTTAAGAAGATCATGGCTAATCATGGCTATCTGACCTAAAGATTTTATATATATATATATATATATATATATATATATATATATATATATATATATATATATATATATATCACTGTCTCTTCAGGTTTGAGAAATTTGTCGGAATGAGACATGAGAGAGGAAAAAAATAACCTAACTCCCCCCCAAAAAATAATTGACTGTGTCCATGTTGTATTGACAAGTCCTTCAGACTAAGACAATATAAAAAGCACACACTTCAGTGCTCTATCTATACTTTAATCCTGGATGGTTTTGTAGGTAAAGATTTCAAGAACCATAATCCATATCCTAAAGAAAGTAAATAATTTTAAGGAATGGAAGATATTCAAGAATAAAACAAAAACTAAATTATAATGAAAGAAGATCATTTTTCATGTCTTAATACTTTGTAAATTCAACTGAATTGTTTTTAGTTAAAGTTACAGCAAAGAGAGGCAGAGCCAAGATGGTACAGTATGGCAGAATCTCCCCAGAGCTCTTCCCCCCAAACCAAACAAATACCTTTTAAAGACTCTTAACAAATTATAGAGCAACTAACTCATAAAATGATGGAATGAAACCATTTTCTGCCTAAGACAACTTGGAAGGGCAGTTGGAAGATCTGTTGTACAAGGGTGAGTGAGAAACACAGGCCAGTGCTAACCAGCCATCGCAGACTGGAGTCCAGTAAACCAGGAGCAAACCTCTGGGAGTCAGGATCATTGGCAGCAGTGGCAGTTTCCAGACATCTCAATCCAGAAACACCAAAGACAACTAAGAAGATTGGCAGGAATGTTCTGTCACAGGAGGACCAGAAAGCAGCACAGCCTAGCCCAGGGTGCCCAACCCTGGCCCCAACAAGCCAGGAACAGATTGGGAGACACTGAATCAACAGTGGCAGTAGCTACTTCTGGAACTCTCAACCCATAGACCATAAGGGGCCAAATGAATGAAAGAATAGAGGAAAATGTGAAATATCTTGTTGGACAAATGACTTACTAACCTAGAAAACAGATGCAGAAGAGGTAATTTAAAAATTATTGGATTACCTAAAAACCATGATCAAAAACAACATCTTTCAAAGAATTATCAAGAAAAACTGCCCTGAAATTTTATAATCCCAGAATGAAATAGAAATTGAGAGAATCTACCTATCACCTCCTCAGATTCTCAAATGAAAACTCCAAGGAGTAGCATAACCAACAGAGTTCCCAAGCAAGGAACCAGAAAGGAAAAATTCAATTATCATGGACTCAAAGTCAGGATAACAAAAGATTTAGGGGTGGCTAGGTTGCATAGTGGATAAAGCACCGGCCTTGGAGTCAGGAGTACCTGGGTTCAAATCTCGTCTCAGACACTTAATAATTACCTAGCTGTGTGGCCTTGGGCAAGCCACTTAACCCCATTTGCCTTGCAAAAAAAAACCCAAACAAACAAAAAAAAAAGATTTAGTAGCTTCTACATTAAAGAATTTTAAAGCTTGGACATATTTTGAAAGACAAAATAGCCTGCCTCTCAGGGAAAAGATGGAAATACAATGAAATAGAATGACTTTCAAACTTTCCTAAAGAAAAGACCTGAGAAGAAGAGAAAACATGTTCTTAAAAGACAAACTTCAAGAGAAGCATAAAAAGGTGAACAGTAAAGGAAATGTTATGCTGAACTGGTTATATTTCTACATGGGAAGATGGTAGTAAATCATAAATCGTATAATTAGATATAGAAATCTATATTATTCTAAAGGAAACTAGGAAAGAAAGGGGATAAAGAAGAAATTGGGGGAAGGGAGAAAGATTGAGGGAGGTGGTAGACAAGCAAAACACATTTGAGGTTGGACATGGTGAAAGGAGAGAACAGAATAAATGGAGGGAAATACAGGGAGAAATAGCAATTGTGGGAAAAAATTCAAGCAAGTTTCTCTGATAAAGGCCTCATTTCTCAAAAATATGGAGAACTGAGTTAAATTTTTTAAAAATGAGTCATTCTCCATTGATGAATGCTCAAAAGATAAGTAGTTTTCAAATCAGGTTATCAATGCTATCTTTAGCCACATAAAAATGTTCTAACTATTGATTAGAGAAATATAAATTAAAACAATTGGGGTTACTACATTATACCTATTAAATTGGACAATGACAGAAAAATAAAATGACAAATGTTGGAGGTGATGTAGGGGAAAAAGAGACAATGCATTGTTGATAGAGTTGTGAACTGATTCCACCATTCTGTAGAACAATATGGAACTATGTTCAAAGGGGTATAAAACTATGCATGCCCATTGACCTACCAATGCCACTATTCAACCTATATTCCCAGAGAGATGAAAAACAGAAAAGCAAAAGGATCTAGATGTACAAAGATATATGTGGCAAATCTTTTCTAGTGGCAAAGAATTGGAAATTGAAGGGATACCCATCAACTAGGGAATGCCTGAACAAACTGTGGTAAGTGATCATAATGGAATGCAATTCTGCTATAAGGGATGAGGAGCAGTATACTCACAGAAAATATTTACAAGAATTGATACAAAGTTTAATTCACTGAGTACAAAGTAATAGATATATTGTAAGATTATCAGCAGTAATTGACAGTTTTCTCAGCAATGCAATAACCCAAGACAACTCTGAATTTCAGGACTTATAATAAAATATTTCATTTGTTCCACAAGAAAGAACTGATAGTGTCTGAATAAAGATTGAAACATAGTTTTTAAATTTTTAAAATTTTTATTGCTTTTACTTTTATTTATATTTTCTTTCATAACATGACTACTATGGAAATACTTTGCTTCACTACACATGTTTAACCTAAACTGAATTGCTTGCTTTTTTCAATGGGGTTGTGGGGGGGGGGGGCAGGGGGAAGGGGTATGCAGAAGGAAGAGAATAAATATTAAAATTGTTTTTACTTGTAACTGTGGAAAACAAAATACTAAATAAAAAGAAAATTATAATAAAACAAATGTGCATTGTGTGTGTGAATTTTCAAAATTTATTTTCATTCATATGCACATGTATATTTTTAAGTAATAAAATTTCCTTCCACCATCCCTTCCCACTCCCTTCCCCTCAGTTGCAATCAGTCAAGTTAACATGTACATACACATTTTGATAAACATGTTTACAGTATAGTTATTTTCAGTATGAGGAATTAGGATTAAGGGAAAGAGATACATAAGAAATAATTCTTATAAAGTGCTCATCAGATTCTTAATGGTTTTGTATGTATTAGTGTGTGTGTATGTGTGTGTGTGTGTGTGTGTGTATTTTGTTTTGTTTTGTTTTTCTTCCACTGGGTGGGGATAACATTATCCATAGTCAGCCTAATGCAGTTGTCTTAGCTCTCTGAATGGCTGAGAGGAGTAGCTTCCATCAAGGTTGTTCATCTCACAATGTTGCTGTTAATGTGTACATTGTTCTCTTGTTTCTACTCCCTTCCCTCAGCATCAGATCTCTTAAGTCATTCCATGCTTTTCTATTGTCTGACCATTTATGATTTCTTATAGAACAATAGTATTCCATAGTATTCATATACCATATCTTGATTAGCCATTCCTCAATTGATGGGCATCGCCTCAATTTTCAATTCTTTGCCACTACAAAAACAGCAGCTATGAATATTTTGGAGCATTTTTTCCTTTTCTTTCATAATTTCTTCTGGATATAGACCTAGAATTGCATTGCTGGGCCAAAGAGTATGAAAAGTTCTTGGTGTTGTTGCTGTTTTGCAATTTGGGCATAGTTCCATATTGCTCTTCAGAAATGTTGGATCTGTTCACAACTCTACCAGCAATGTCTCAATGTCCCAATCCTCCCACAACCTCTTCAGCATTGATCATTTTCCCTTTTTCTCATCTTGGTCAATCAGATAGATGTGAGATGATACATCATTGTTTTAATTTGCATTTCTCTATCAATAATGATTTAGAGCATTTTTTCATATGATTATATATATAGTTTTAATTTCATTTGAAAACTGTTTATATCCTTTGACCATTTATCAACTGGAGAATGACTTGGTGTATATTTCTAAGAGCTCTCAGTTTCTTGAATGAAACCGACCATGCTTCTGTAAATAAGTAAAAAGATAGACATGTTGAATTTTGGCAAAATATCTCATTTTTATAGGTCAAAGGAAGCCCCTAAGAACATAGTCTACAAGCTATAGCTAAAGGCTGAAGTAATTATATATATATATATATATATATATATATATATTTGCTTCTGTTCTAAGTCTTAATTTATTCCAAGAAGAGTTTATACTTAAGTAAATTGGTTATTGAAACTTATTAATTAAAGAACTTATTAATTTAACCTTAGTAAATAAAACAAAAATAAAAACAAAACTTCTTATATTTATGTCTTCAAAGATGAAATAATCTTTAAAAGATCTTCCTCAGATGAAACTACAAGAGCAAGAAACAGTAAAATTGTATTCATGAAGTCAAAACAAGAAATTTCAAAATTTCAGACTTAAAATGTAAGTTGCTCTTCAGGCTAGAGATGAACAGAAATGAGCAATTAGTCATACATCATTTTGTAAAATGAATATATTTAAAATGTATTTTGAAAACATGCATAAATCTCCAGTTTTCCAGTACATCCATTTAGGTATGTTGCAATATAAATGGAAAGTATTTTAATTATCTTTATGAGACTATATGCCTTATAGAAATACAAAAAAAAAGAGAAAAATTGGAGCACTTTGCTTTATCTAATCCTTTTTTCAAGCAGAAATCTATCTTCCCAGAGTACAAGAGGAAAAACCTAGCAACTAAACTGAGATAATATGATACTCATTTTTTTTCAAATGTATCTCTTCATCTTCCAGAGAGGTGAATTTCATGTTATGAAAAGAGAAATTACTTAAAACAAACCTTTGGTATATTTTCTCTTTAAAAGAGTCATTTTAAAGAGTAATCAAAAGCAAGCTGAATACCCTATATTCTTTGTATAAAAGAGTTGCTTAGGAGGTTAACATCCTCTCATGACCCCAAGGAACTATTGCTTTGATACTTAGGAAATGGCATTCCACTTTTGTTACCATAAATACCTTCTGATGGATTACCATTGAATAGAGAACTCTTGTCACTAGGTAACATGTTGTCATTGAGATAGGGAAATTCTTTCAGAAGCAGATATTTTATATTGAGTTAGGGTTATGGAAAACTCCAGATTTGTGACTTATGATTATCAGAATTGTTACCATTGATACCAATATGGAAAAAGCTACTCTAATGAGGGGAGCTATCTTTCTTAAAGAAGACTCCTTTAAACTTATGGTTGAATTATAAATTTTTATTAGTGGGAGAAAGAAAGAGAGAGAGAGAGAGAGAGAGAGAGAGAGAGAGAGAGAGAGGCAAGGTTGTATATATATGGATTTTTTATCTTTGTTTTTTCATTTCTATGTGCATATATTAATAGTGAAATTTGCAAAATTTTCCTAATGCTATCAAAATAATCAGGCTACTTCCTGGTTAGGTTTGCCAACACTATATTAAAATACCTATTTTCCCAAATACATAATTTCCCTTTTTGTTTCTTCCCTTTTGCCAGTTGATGGGTATTGTTAGGACCTCACTGCTACCTTCATTTGTATTTCTTTAAATATCAATAATTTGGAACATGACTTTTTTTTAGCTTTTGCAAGGCAAATGGGGTTAAGTGGCTTGCCCAAGGCCAGACAGCTAAGAAATTCTTAAGTGTCTGAGGCTGAATTTGAACTAAGGTACTCCTGACTCCAGGACCAGTGCTCTATCTGCTGTGCCACCTAGTCGACCTGGAAAATAGTTGAAATCATTATAGATTGCTTGAAGTTTTTATTCATATCATCATAAATCAAAATAAAAAGTGTGGAATGATTCTGATTCTTATAAATTTGAAATAGTTCCTTATATATTTTGAACATAATATTTTTACTATAGAAACTTATTGCAACAATCCTCTTTTTGATAACTGCTTCCTTTTTATTCATATTTGTATTATATTTGTGTGAATAATAATTCTATGTAATCAAACATGTCAAAGACAATCTAATAGTAATAGAAAGTAAGAATTATTCAGTTTTCATTCTAACATCACAATTTTTTTATATAAGTTTTTTTCAATTTTACATATTTTTAAATTTTATTCTGTGTTCCTGTCTAAACCTCATTTGACCACAAATTATTCTCCATTCTTCAGTCATTTCCTCCCTTTTTTTCTTCTAATTTGGTCATGAAATGATCTTTTATATATAGTCAACAAATTAAATTGTAGTTTTTATTGGTATATGGTATGATATGTATTTTTCCAAAGCCAATTTCTGCCAGATTGCTTTTCAGTCTGTACAACAGTAATTATCAGATAGTCCTTTTTCCCCTTGAACTTGAACTATGGGGATTTATCGAACATGATATATGTGCATATCTTTCTCTATACTTGACCCTTTATTTGTTCCACTGACCAATCTCTTGAAATTTAGGCTTCACTCAATGGTTTTTCTAATCCTCATATCATATTATAATTTGTGATCAGATATAAGCAGCTCCTTTCCTTTCTACTTCTTTCTCCATTATTTCTTTTAGCATGCTTGATTTCTTTTTCCTCTAGAAGAAATGTTACTAGGTCGATAAAGACATTCTTGGGTAGTTTGATCTAACACTAAATAAATAATTTAGTTATCATTGTATCATTATAACTTTTGCCATTTCACCCTGTCTCATCAATTACAAATATGTAAATCTCCAAGTATTCAAGTCCATTTTTTATTACTATCTAGATTATTTTCATTAGTATTTATTCATTTTTTGTATATGACTTAATAGTAATTAGTCTTAAATTGTTTACATATTCTCCAGTTATTTTTCATGGAATTTTTCTTTGTCTTCCTTTTGCTTTCTTTGTGAAGATAAAAAAGAAGACTGATGATACTTATAGGTTTATTTATATTCTGTTACTTTGCTGAACATCATTTCAAATAATTCTTAGTCCATTTTCTCGGTTTCTTTAAATAGAAGATCATGCCATTTAAAAAAATAAAATTAAAGTAAAAAGTATTCATTTTCTTTCTTCTTTGCCTGGGATTATTTCCTCTTTTTTTCTCATTTTATGGCTGCAAGTAACATTTCTATAATAATATCAATTAAGATGAGAAATAAATATTTTTGCTTTACCCTGGATCTAAATCTTTTCCTTTCATCCATAAGAAAGATCCTAAATTATTCCTAAAAGATTCCTAAAATATTCTATAGATTAGATGCTACATGAGTGATGCAGAAGTAAAGGTTGAATAAGTAAATTGTCATGGATAAGGAATCAGCCTAAGTAGAAAATTATTGGAGCTATTTCAGGTCTCTAGACTGCTTTAAGAAACCTTAATCCATTCACAATTCTTTTTGCATTACATTTTATTAGAGAATTTTATATTTTTTTAGGTTTTTGCAAGGCAAATGGGGTTAAGTGGCTTGCCCAAGGCCACACAGCTTGGTAATTATTAAGTGTCTGAGACTGGATTTGAACCCAGGTACTTCCTGATTCCAAGGCTGTTGCTTTATCCACTACGCCACCTAGCCACCCCAGAGAATTTTACATTTTAAAAAAATTCAAAAATAAGCATTTTAATTAAACCATCCATCCCTCAAATCTAGTGATTAAATTTTAAAGCCATAAACAAATGCTAAGACCAAATCACTCAAAATATATGTATATGATATGGTAAAACAAATTCCCACATCGGCTAGGTGGTGGGTTTGATCTTCTTTCATTTACTCTCAGTGTTTAATATTATATCAACCAGAGTTCTAAAGTCTTTCAAAGTAATTTTTCATAGTGATGAGCAAGAGACAAATGATGAAGCATTTTCTCTTTCTGGATGGTGTTATGACTTAGACAAATTCTAGCAAGTGTGACCAATCTCAAATAAGTGTGGAGTAATGAAATGTTTTTTTCTCATCAAAATGCAGCAAGTAACAAGTTTGATGAGTTATAAAGCCAATGAGTGTTGAGGTACCACTCTTTGTCTTTTTTTTATTTTCATTTTTCATTTTCATTTTCATTCCTAGATGTAATGAAGAACTTACATAAACAATAAATATATCTAATATATATATATATATATATATGCATATATATATATATATATATATATGGAAGAGGAAGCACAAAGCTGCCATCTTCCTCCAAAATATGGAGGTGCCATATTTGAAACTGGATGACTAAATCTATATCTGTTCTAAAGTACTATTCCTTTCTCTGTCAGGATTCTGTGGGCTCCTGTGCAGTGAGAAGATAGTTTATCTCACAGATGATGCCAGAGAAACTTTTGACCCTGTTAACTCCCCAGAATAACTCCAAAAATATACCCAAATTGGCTACAAAATGTACAAGTTACCTCTGAAAATTAAGTTATGCTCCAAAAGACTTTTGCAAGCATGTGGGAAGAAAGTACTTGAGCTAAAGTAGTTAGACACAATTCCTAGATATTTATTTTTTGGTCAGCATTGTGAGGATGTCCGAATATTCTTGTGAATCCAATAAAATCATTCTTGTATCTCCACCAGGGAAAAAATCCGTTATGAAGAATCTATGACTTTTATTGTTTCCTATCAAGAAGAGGTAGATGCCCTATGGGCTGGCTTTCAACTCTTGAGAATATACTCTACTTGAATGTTATGGAATGGCTACTTCAGGATATTAATACCTTTAGATGCAGAAGTGTCAATCAGCTGAATCACTGATTACGAAAGGGTGAATGGATTAGCTATTCAGAACAATCAAACAACTTGAAATAGAATAAGTGTGTCCTGATGGAATGAGGTTTGAAGAATTGGCTAAGCTTACTTATGATAGATTAGCTTGGTTGAATGTGACTTCCAAACTGTCCACACTCATCTAGCAATAAGTGTATGAGTCTTTATTTCAGCTACTATCAATTATTTTGGTCAGAGACACTAGAATTTCTACCCACAAAAACATGCCAGTGGGGAAAAATCATTAAAATAATTTTGAAATACTTGAAGAAAAGTTTAAAAAGTTAACAGAATTTATTGCTATAAACTCTGAAGATTGGGTGGGTGGGGGGAGCCAAGATGGCCATGTAAAGTTAATAAATACTTCTACCTTTTCCCAAAACAGCTTTAAATGAAGTCTCTAAACATACTCTAAAGTGACAGACTCCACAACAAAGCAAGGTGAAGCAACTTTTCAACTCAAGAAATATTGGAGGAAGTTCAGAAAAATAGTCTGTTTTATGTTGTTAAATGGGAAGTGTAGCCCAAAGTAATTTTTCTCCATAATGTTATAATTGTTCTAATTCTATAAATTAATTCTGATTCATTTCATTTTGCATCAGTTCATAATTTTTCTAACTTCCTGTGAAATTATTTATTTCATTATCTTATGACATAATATTTATCATAGCTTTTTGATAAAATTTGTTTAATCATTTTTCACTAAGAAGACAACTTCTCAGCTTCCTATTTGTGGTTACCAAAGAAAAATAACTGCTATAAATATTTTTGGACATTTAGATTTGTTTACTCCTTCTTTGATGCATATATATATATATATATATATATATATATATACTATTAATATATGTAAGTCAAATTTCTAAAGTTTGGTGATACTCCAGGCATAATTTTTAATTTAACTCCAGAATGATGGTAGCAATTACATACTCACCAATTAGAGTTCTCCTTTTTCTTATTGTCATCTCAAATTATATTTTTTACTTTCTTCCTTTCCTTTTAATCCTCCTATCATATTCCCCCTCAAAATATTTGAGATAGTTTAGTGTATAAATATTCCATACCCCATCCTGCCCTCCTTTTCAAACCCTCTCTCCCCACTTTCCAATATTAATTCCCTTTCATTTCTTTTTTGAGTTTAATGTGTTTCTATTTTGAAATCTACATGTGTTTGTGTGTGATTATATTTAATGTTTTATCATCTGATTCAGATGAATGTGAGGCATGTGAGATGTACCTCTGCTCTAATTCTTCAGCCTTTCCAAATACTCATCTTATAAACTTTTATTATTCAGTATTTATTCTCCTCCCCTTTTTAATCCTTTCCTCTCTTGTTCATCCTGTTTTTTTATCTAAGACCATTAATACAGAACAAAATCATCCATAGAGTCTTTTTTACCTTCCCTCTATGATGCTTAATGTATTATAAGATTCTGAGTAGAAATTTATTTCTTATCCAATAGTAAGGAAAAAATATAAACTGTGATTTAGTTAGCCATTTTTACCTACCTTTAAGGCAAAATTCTCAAATTAAAATTTGCATTGAAAAGAATTAAAGAGATCATAGGAATTATTGGAGAATTTTACATTTTAAAAAAATACAAGTAATAAGCATTTTACTTAATCCATGCGTCAAAATACCCACAGACCAAAATCATCCACAGTGTATTTTTTTACCTTTTCTCTATGATGCTTAATGTATTATAAGATTCTGAGTAGAAATTTATTTCTTATCAAAATAGTAAGGAAAAATATATAAAAGCTGTGGTTTACTCAGCCATTTTTACCTACCTTTAAGGCACCATTCTCAAATTACAATTTGCATTGAAAAGAATGAAAGAGATCATAGGATTTTTCTTTTGCTTAGGGGATATATTCTAGATATTTTTATGAGTAGCAAAGCAGATTTCCTCTGTCTACTTGGAATTATTGCATCTTAAAAGAAATGGGATTAATCAGTAGTGAAGAGGGACTAGATCAGAAAACTGAAAGAACTTTTTGACATATGTTGATGAGAACATTGGACAATTATGAAGCATCAGAATACTAAAGAATAATTTTTTTCTAGGAAAAAATAATATAATGGGTATTTTTTCACCTGCAAAAGTATTAAGAATCTATGTAATAGACCTAAGAAGATGGGCAAGAAAACTAAGGTAAATATTAGCTATATTGAGAGAGGTCAAAACTGGAACCAAGGAGATATCAGTCCCTCAGCATTCTATTATCAGAACACCTCTACTTCTTTTCTGAAGTGAAAGGTATATAGATAATTTCAAACATAATTATCAATGATCATGCCATTCAGTAATTCATTAAAAGACCTGAGATTGAGATTTTTTTAAGGACAAGGATCTGATAGCTCTTATCAACTATTTGAAGAAAAGAGATCATACTTGTTTTGTTTCATCTTATAGGATAGAAATAGAAGGAAAGGGCAAACATAAGTACAAAAAGATAAATTTAGTATAAATAATAGAGATAATAGGGAAAAAACTTCCTGATGAATTAATACAAAAGTAAAATACATTGCTATCTCAGAAAGCAAAAGGTTCTCAATCACTGAAAATGTTCAAACAGAAGCTAGTTGGTCATTTGTAGGTCTATATCAAGTACAGGCTGGAATAGAAAGTGTCAGAGAAGCACATAGGCTTTGAATTTCTGACTTCAGTGATTATTTCTCCAAATATAAGGGAAAAGCAGCTATCTTTCTCTGATGACTTGCATTCCTTTGGATTGAAACAGACAGATTGAAATGACATCTTAAATTCCATTCCCCACTTGTGAATGCATGATTTTCATGGGCTCAGTGGGGTCATGTTGTAACAGATTGAGCAATGCAGCAAAAAAGTACCAAGGAACCCAGTTTCTTAGGGTTGTAGCAATGTCACAGATAATTAAATAGAAACTGGGGTTTTGTCCTGGTTTCAATAAATTGACCAGCTGGACCACTAGCAGCAACATCTCCCAATGTAGTTAAGGATCCAGCAGTGTGTTAATAAAAACCTCAGGGAGGAACAACACAATATCTACCAGATTCTTCTAGAGATTTTGCCTTGGGCAGTTTTAGAGTATGTATATATTATCTTTTTTTTGTAAGGGATATATAGATTATGGGAGATGGGTAAAGTGGTTTTATCTAGTAGATAGAATTGTGACAAATTACTAAATAGACATTTTTCAAACAGTTCAATTCCACAAAATCCCATATTCACAGACTCTAGGCAACACAATAATCCACCATATTAAAAAAGAAAAAAATGAATTACCCAAAGGGAAGACATTTGGTACTTAATTAAAGTCCAAGCTGGTCCTTTCTATTTAGGAACTTAGGATAAGTGAAGGATTTTTAAATGTAGGACACAGGTTGTTTTTTTTTAATCTTTCATGTGTAAATGATAACAGCATCATTATGACACTCCTGAAATTGAACTTGATCTCTCATTTGAACTGGAATTAGGGCAAGAAGTTACCAGAGAGGGAAATTAGATTATTCCTTAAATAAATTAATACTAGGGAAAATAAGAAATAGGAAGTTTAGGAAAAAATAAAATTATACAGATAAACTATTTTGATTAATTTAACTTCAATAAAAATGAATATAAGGAAAGCTTTTAAAGATGTTATAATTTTGCTCCTTGGCCTTAATTTGTATTAATATTTTGATCTATCTGTTATCAAAAATGTGATTATAAATTCATAGAAATTGTCTTGAAAGATGGATAGCATAAAATTGCTCACTATTATTGGGCACTGCATAAAAATACAATGTCAGTTCAGAATAGGCCTGTTTAATACTCAATTTGCAGAAGGAATGAACTTGTGAATTACAAAAACCAATCTCAGCACTAACTGTGCTTCTGAGTAACAATATTTATACTTATCTGAACAATTTGAAAATTACAGAACTCCATTTTAAGACTTCTAAGTTATTGGAACAAAATATCATGACCTCAAAAGTGTTTTGATGAAAATCTAAACAGAGCATAGATCTTCAAAATGAAATATTTTTTAAAATAATTTAAGAAATTTAAAAATTTAAGAAACACTGGAATGCTTATATTTCCTCCCGAAAGCTTAGTTCTCCATTAATACTTAGATATGAGAAATGAAATAAAATATTATTTCTTTTGACTAATAAGGATGAAGTTTCAATTCTTCCTGACCAAGTAAAAGTTTGCAATTAATTAAGAATCTAAAAGTATTCAGGGAAAACACAAAGACTATTTTTAAGATGAATATAACAGATACAAAAATCAAAAATTTCTTGTCCTTTTTTGGGGAGGTTACCTTATGAGAACCTATCAAATTTATTTATTTATTTATTTATTTATTTATTTAGTATTTTATCTTTATTGAATTTTACAATTTTCCCCTGATCTTGCTTCCCTCCCCCCACCCTCCATAGAAGGAAGTCTGATAGTCTTTACATTGTTTTCATGTAATTCATTGATGAAAATTGAATGTGTTGAGAGAAAAATCATATCCTAACTGAAAAAATAAAATATAAGAGATAGAAAAATTACATGATAAGATAATTTTTTTAAAAAGTTAAATGTAATAGTCTTTGGTCTTTATTTAAACTACACAGCTCTTTCTTTGGATACTCTAAAATTGTCCCTGATTTTTGCAAAGATGGAATGAACAAGTTCATTAAGACTGATCATCAACCCCATGTTGCTGTTACAGTGTACAAAGTTCTTCTGGTTCTGCTCATCTCACTCACCAAGCATCAGTTCAGGTAAATCCTTTCAGCCTTCTCTGAATTCCCATCCTTCCTGGTTTCTTATCTTTTCTTATTTTTGGTTTATTTATTTTATATAATTACAATGATTTTGTTAGAAGAGTAAGCATAAAACCCACCTCCCCCACAAGAAGATGAGGAACCTCAAGAATAGTGAGAGAGAGGAAAAAAAGATGTACTTCAGTCTGTGTTCAGATTCCAGTGGCTCTGTCTCTGGGGTAAGTTGCCTTCTTTTATCATAAGTCCACCAGAGAAGTTGCTTCAATATTTTTCCCACAGTTGCTATTACTAGCTGTATTTCCCTCTACTCTATTCCTCCCCACTCTCATTTATTCTATTCTCTCTCTCCTTTCATCTTGTTCCTGTCCAAAAGTGTGTATATCTGAGTACTTTCTTGAATATCTTTCCTCTCTTCTATCACCTATTCCCCTCTTCCCTCCCCCCATTCCCCCTTATCCCATGCCTTTCCTCTCATTTTTCTGTAGGATAAGATAGATTTCTATACACTATGACATCTATATGTTATTTGCTCTCTGAGTCATTTCTGATGAGAATGAAGGCTCACTCATTTCTCCTCACCTTCCCCCATTACATTCCATTAAAAAAAGCTTTTTCTTGACTATTATGTGAAATAGCTTCTTCTTCTTCATCTATATTCCTTCTAACAGCTCTTATAAATGAGAAAGTTCATATGAGTTATCAGTACCTTCTTCCCATGCAGGAATACAAACAGTTCAACATCATTAAGTTCCTCATAATTAGTCCTTCTCATCCAGCCCCACTATGGTTCACCTGAGTCCTGTAATTGAAGATCAAACTTTCTGTTCAGCTCTGGTTATTTAAATAGGAAAGTTTGAAAGTCCCCTGTTTCATTCAATGTCCATCTTTTCCCCTGAAAGAGGATGTACAGTTTTGTTGGGTAGTTTATTCTCAGATGTAAACCAAGATGTTTTGCCTTCTGGAATATCATATTCCAAGCCCTGAAAGCCCTTAATGAAGATGCTGCCAGATTCTGTATAATCCTGACTATAGAGCCATAGTAGTTGAATTCTTTGCTGCTAGCAGATTTTAGTATTTTTCTCTTTGATTGGAAATTTTGGAATTTGGCTATAATATTCCTGGAAGTTTTTCATTGGGGGTATCTTTTTTAGGAGGTGACTAACGAATTCCTTCAATTTATATTTTACCCTCTGCTTCTAGGATCTCAGGGCAATTTTATTGTAATAATTCTTGAAAAATGAAGTCCAGCCTCTTTTCCTGGTCATGACTTTCAGGTAGCCCAGTGATTTTTAAATTATTTTTTCTAAATCTGTTTTCAAGGTTGGTTCTTTTTCCAATGAGATATTTTACATTTTCTTCTAATTTTTGACTTTTTTTCTAAGCTTTATTTCTTCCTGATGTCTCTCAAAAGTCATCAGCTTCCTTCAGTTCCATTCTGCATTTGAAAGAATTATTTTCTTCAGAGAGCTTTTTTATCTCCTTTTTCAATTGGTCAATTCTGTTTTTTAGGCATTCTTTTCCTCATTTGCCTTTTGTGTTGCTTTTTTTCCATTTGACCTAACCGGTTTTTAACATATTATTTTATTCATTTTTTTTGTATTTCTTTCACTAAGCTGCTGATTTGGTTTTCATGACTTATCTGCATCTCTCTCATTTCTCTTCCCAATTTTTCTTCTACCTCCCTTAATTGCTTTTCAAAGTCTTTTTTGAACTCATCCATAGTCTGAGCCCATTTTCTGTTTCTCTTGAAAGTTTGGATACAGAAGATTTGATTTTGTCATCATCTGGTCTACTTCCTTGGCAGAAAAGTAATTCTCTATGGTCAGATTCTTCTTTTTCTGTTGTTTACTCATTTCCTCATCCCAAGACAAATTTAAAGCACTTCCAAGGTTTGGGGGGTTTTTTGCGACACACCACTGGGACCTCTATTCCTTCAAGGTCTTGTGCTTTTCTTGCCTGTGCTTTGATGTGTAGATGCACAGGTGTTCCCCTCTGGAGCTGTGAAGAGGGTCTCTACTATCTTAGTATGGAAGGCCAAACTGCAACCTAGATTTGAGTGTGGGCATACAGCAGATTCCTGCCCCAGGGAGAGCAGAGATTTCTACAGTCTCCTCCAACCCCCTTACCATCCGTGGGTTGTGCTCTGAAGGTGCAAGTTGGTTTCCCAGATTTCCATTGCAGTTTTTCAACTTAGAGTTCCTCTAAGGCCAACATCCTCATCCACACTCATTCTGGTGCATCAGAATTTTCTCATCACCCCTTCAAGCTGTTATTGGCGGACCTTGGGCTAGGCTGGGCTGGACTGGGCTGCGTTGCACTAGGGCTTCTTTTCCAACCCCTGGTCCCAGTGAAACACACCTTTCCCATGGAACTTGTAAGTTGTCTTGGACTGGGAAATTGTATCACTCAGTCTTTCTGAGGATTCTTCCCTTCTAAATTTTGACTAGAGTCATAATTTGACAGCTTTTGGAGTTTTGGGGGAATAGGTTTCCAGGAAATGCTGCCTTCACCAAAAATTTCTTGTCCTTAAAGAAAAACTACCATGAAAGCTTTATTGCAAATCCATTTCTATTCATTATTAAATTGAGTAGAATGGCAAAGAAAATGAAATTTATTTCATAGTTTTGTTGCTTCTTCCCATCTCTTATCTTTCAATGTTCAGATATCAAGTATTTTTAAATGTAGTGTTTTCTCAGACAGGGAATTTTTCAGTTATTCAGTCATTTACTTTTGAAATTAGAAATGTTGATTATGGTAGAATTAATGTAAAAGCAAATGATTTGAAATTTGAAAAAATCAATTCCAAAAACTATGAACAATTACTGAAAGTTTGGATTTTTTTCATACAACATACATAAATATATTTTGTTTACTACTATTAATGCATACTTGTCCTTCTCATCAGTCCCCCAAGGATTAAACTATTATCTTTATACAGAAAACTCTATTATCTATATATTTGGTCCTCTTTTTTTCTCTTGAGTTTCACCAAATTTTTATATCTACATCTGAATATCACATTGGAATCTCAACTCTTACATGTCCTTAAAACTGTACTTATCAACCTTTCCCTTAAACATTCCCTGTCTCTGTAACTTCCCTCTTAATTTCTGTAGAAGACATCATCATACCTATTACTCAGTTTTGCAATCAAGAAATCACCTTCCATCCTTCACTCTCACATCACATATGCAATCAGCTGCCATATCTTCCCAGTCCTACCTCCTCAATATCATTCATTCTCTTCTCTGTACTGGTAATTGAAATATTGCAGTGCTAACACAATCTGTCTATTGACATATTGTCTGTACCCTTTACTATACATATTTTAGAGTTGTCAAATTGATGTTCCCAAAGCATGAGTCTAAACATGCAACTCTTCTACTTAAGACATTTCACTGACTATCCATTGTTTTTAAGTTAAATAAAAGCTATGCTTTTTGATCTTTAGAGTCTTTCACAATTTTACTCTGAATTCCCTTTCTAGACAGGAGAGAGGTAACCCCACTTCAGTCTATCGCTATGGAAATACCTAAGTGGTATAGTGAATAGAGTTCTCTGCCTGAATTCAAGACTTGAGTTCAAATCTAGACTAAATCATTCACTGGACTTGGGGAGGGGGTGATGGTGGTAATATGTTTATGTACAACTAATTATATGCCAGATACTATGCTAAGAACTTTAAAAAATATTACCTTACTTACAAATATCATCTGATTAGCATTTGAGACAAGTCATTTAAAATCTGTTTACCTCAGTTTCTTCCAAAGCAAAAAATGGGGATAATAGCATTTCCCTCACAGAGCTGATATTAAGAATAAATGGCATAATTTTTTATAAAGGGATTAGCAAAGTACCAAGCAAATAATGGTAGTGGTATAAAAATGTATATTCTTTCATATCTTCCCTAACATCTCCAGGTAAATTCCTTAACTTCTGTTTCTGTATAAATTATATTTCATATTTCATGAACCTGGTTTTATTTAATTTGTCCTCCATGTTCCTCACTTCTATTTCTTAGAAATCCTATGCTTCCTTCTGGATTAAACTGAAGTATCAGGTCGTTCAAGAATCCTTCTGGATTCCTCCAATGGTTAGTCCAATCATAGTGAGATCTTTCTCAGTTATTGCCAGAACATTCTTGCCAGAATTGTCATTAATTAGATAATTCTTCATCTGGAAGATAGTCATCCACCTGAGCGTAAGTGTGGCTTCAGTAAAGGTGGAGGAATGGTAGATGTAGTGATCGCTGTCCAACATTTCCAGGAGAAATGCCTTTTATAATAAGTCCTACAGAATTTTCTTGTATTACTCTTTTGATGAGAATAACTACATTATTCATATTAGACCATAATACACTATTGCTGTTACTGTGTAGAATATTCTTTTGCTAATTTTACTTTGCAATAGTTCATGTAAGTCTTTCCAGATTTTTCTGAGAGTATCCTGCTCATTATTTTTTAAACACATAGTATCCAATCACAATCTTAGAAAATAAATTGTTCAGCCATACCTCAATTTATGAATACCTCCTCAATTTCCAATTCCTTGCCACCATTAAAAGAGCTGCTATAAATATTTTTGTACTCATAATTCTTTTATTATTTTTTTATTTTGTTTTTCTTTTGTTTCTGTTTTGGAATTCAAATGCAGTAGTGGTATTGAGAAGTTTTCTTTTGTTATTTTTTTTTAACAAAGCAGCCCTGATGATCTTTAAAAATGTGAGTTCTCTTTTCATCCAGGATATTCTCTCCTTAATGATTGAATGAATAACTAGTTTATATTAAAATATTATTTACATAAATGATCAACATGGACAGATATTTACATATAGGGAAAAATACAAATAGTCACAGATCTTCAAACTTTACTCAATGTAGGGGAAAACTCATGCATTTAAAAATTTTCTCCCAGAAGACATAATCACTAATGTTTTCCCTCATTCAATCTCAATTTCCACATTTCCAAGGACATAATAGATGAAAAGCAATTGTGGTTAAGTTGTAACTCAAAAACACTTGTATACATTAGCTGAATGCTTTTGATGACTAATTTCAAAAAGAAAATGTTAAAAGAAAGAGCTAAGCATAATTTAGAGATCATAAGTTATGCTTTTTAAATCAAATATTTGAATTTTCTAAAAACATTTTTCAAACTTGAATCACTTGATTCATTCCTTACAATAATTCGAACGATAAAAAAGTGAGCTCATTTTTAATACTTTTATACAAGTCTATTTTTATGCATGACTGAAAAATAGCCGAATCATAGAAATTCAGATTCACTATGTGGGTAGAGTTCTACAGAAAGTCACATCTGTGTGACTGTTTAAGAAAATTAATTTTTAAAAATACGTTCGAAAAGCATTGCAGCATGAAAATTGCCTTTGTAAATTTAGTGATCCATATTCCCAAAATATAATCTAAGAATGGAAATTCAACCTAAGTTATCAGGTCTTTAAAAAGAATAACTTTAGGGAGAGCCCAAAGAGAATTAGGCAGAGATTCTAATGAAAATCTGACAGTGAATATCTAATTGAAAGTGTGTATGTGTATATAAAATAAATGCAATATATTTTTCCTACCAAGATAGGTATATAAATAGAAAGAAAGACAGAAGGACAGATAAACACGCCCTATAATCCCTTAGAGTGGTCAAGCAAGTAATATGATTTGAGCATAAATCCAATTGAAAATATTCATTAAAACATAATTAACAGCTTTGATGTTTCACTTGTGGTAGTAAGAACAAACTCAAAATTCTGAAAGGCTTTTAGAATAATTTAATTAAATCATTTGGTAAAAAAGAATGAGCTGGAAAGGAGGTGTGCTTCCCTCTTGTCCAGTTTCTAGAGGCTTTCATTATATGGGGTCTTGAAAAGGGAATCTGCATATAATCAGAAATAGACGTTTGAGTGGTATTTTGGAGGGAGGAAGGAAGGGAAGTGGAGAGAGACAGACAGACAGATAATGGATCAAGTGCTACTACTGGAGTCAAGATTATACCTGGGTTCAAATCCTAACTCAGATCCACTAACCATATGACCCTGAGAAAGTCATTTTTAACTTCTCTGTGTCCTGGTTACTTCCCTAGCAGCTCTTTTCAAGCTTACTCTCTTTTTAACAAATGACTTGATAAATTTTTAAAACTACTTCAGATTCTGGGGTTTGTTCTTGCAAACAAAACATTTTATATTGATCAAGTTAGCAAAGATGACAAATTATGAGAAGGTAAATATTGTTGGAAGGAACTGTAGAAAGATAAAGTAACACTGTGAGTGAAGTTAAAGATGGCTTCAATCAATTAGGAAGGCAAGTTTAAAATTATGTAAATAAAGAAATTAATATATCAATTTCTTTCTGTCCAAGATATTTCACTGCTTGGCACATATATACTAAGTCTGTCAATGAAATTAGTAGTTCTACCAATATTTTACTAGTAGTAAAGATGTGGGGAAAAGCAGATACACAGAGATTTGGAAATATCTAAATAAATAGCTATAGATGAATGTAATGTAATATTATTACAATATAAGAACTGATCTATATAGAAAAATATGGAAAGGCATATAAATAATACCATGTAAAATAAATGGACCAAGAAAACAATAAAAACAGTAACTAAAAAATATAAATGTTAAGATAACCAAGTAATTGAAACTGCATGCTACAAAATATAAAAACCTACCTTGAGGAGAATAAATATTTCTTTATTTCCCTCTTTCCTCTCATTTCTTTGCATAGGTGGGCAGCTGTTGTTATTAAATAGTGCATACAACATCATAATTTTTCATATGCTGGTTATTTTTGGTGATTTCCTTTTGAAGCTCTCGTTTTTAAAATCCTTGATTAAAAAAATACTTCTTTCCTTAGAGATATGTCCAGAGAGAGAGAAATTCAGTAAAGAGAAAGAGTGATATAAAAATGAAACAAAAAAAATTATTTAAAAAAACTACTCAGAGAGCATTGAAGTGGAAGGGGTCCTAGGAGACATATAGTCAGAATTCATTCAAATAATAAAAACAACAATCTCAACATCAGAGTCCTATAGTGATCAATTAACTTAACTAAAGTAATGGTAAATGTTTAACAATCAACTGTCCAGAAAAAAATAATGAATAATATACTTTTAGCATTATTAACATTTTCTTTATTTTTCTTAAATATAGGTAGTCAGCGAAATTATTTATAATATATGCTTATTTCTGAAATGTAAATGATCATACTAAAAATTTTTATATGGCCTCTCTTGTGGAGTAGGGAAGACTATTGCTACAAATAAGGTATTGGGGGCGGAACCAAGATGGCGACAAGAGAGCATTTCTCTTAGGTGCTCTCTCTTAAAACTTATAAACTTAGGACTCTAATTAAATTTTCAGAGACAGAACTCACAGAGGGACGCAGTGAAGAAGTTCTCCAACTCAAGGTAACCTGGAAAAGAGAAGAAAGGCTCTGCTCCCCGAGGTGAGAGGGGTGGCCTGCCACAGTGAAGGAACTTCAGCCTCCTGGAGGCATCACCAGGGTGCTGGGAGCTGAGGCTGACAGCAGCTGGGGAGTTTCCTGAGCTGCACCCCAGGGAGCACCGGGCACAACTCAGGGGATCATGGAGGGACCTCTGCCAGAGTGAGCATATGAAGCCGAGCCCTCAGGGCAAACAGCTAGCAGTGTGGCTGCAGCAGCCCAGATCCAGGAACAGGTAATAGAAGCTGGTAAACAGGAGCCCCCAGGGCTTGAGTGGAGAGCCTAGAGAGGGAGCAGACAGAAATTGCTGAGCTCTATCCTCTGTCCATGGAACAGGACTCTGTGATTCTGACCATATTCAGATCCTGATCTCAGTCTAGAACAGCAGGGCACCTCCCACCTCAGCCCCATGGCAGAGGGGGGCATTTATGGTCATTCACAGACCAAGAGGGAGGACAGAGCCTCACACACTGAGACCCTTGTGGGGGGGGGTCCCAAAAGCTCAGGAAGCACCCCAAAACCAGGCCCAGGCTGCGATAATGAGTAAGCAGAGAAAAAAGAGGAATACCATTGAGAAATACTTTCCCTGTGATCTCAAGAAGGATCAAAACACTCAATCTAAAGATGAGGAAGTACAAGCTCCTGCATCTAAAGAGTCCAAGAAGGGGCAGCTAGGTGGAGCAGTGGATAAAGCCCCAGCCCTGGAGTCAGGAGTACCTGGGTTCAAATCCGGGCCCCAGACATTAATGATTACCTAGCTGTGTGGCCTTGGGGAAGCCACTTAATCCCATTTGCCTTGCAAAAACCTATAAAAAAAGACTCCAAGAAAAACAGAAATTAATTTGGCTCAGGCCATGACAGAGCTCAAAAAAGACCTTGAAAATCAAGTGAGGGAGATAGAAGAAAAATTGGGAAAAGAAATGAGAGAGATGCAGGAAAAACATGAAAATGAAGTCAGCAGCTTAGTCAAGGAGATCCAAAAAAAATGCTCAATAAAATATCATGTTAAAAACCAGCTTGGGTCAAATGGATAAAACAGTTCAAAACATTATTAAGGAGAAGAATGCTTTAAAAAGCAGAATTGGCCAGATGGAAAAAGAGATAAGAAAGCTCTCTGAGGAAAAAAAACTCTTCAGACAATAAATAGAACTCAGGGAGATTGCTGATTTTATGAGATTTCAGGACTCAATATTTCAAAACCAAAAGAATGAAAAATTAGAAGAAAATGTGAAACATCTCATTGAAAAAACAACTGATATGGAAAACAGATTTAGGAAAGATAATTTAAAAATTATTGGAATACCTGAAAGTCATGATCAGGAAAAGAGCCTTGACATCATTTTCAAAGAATTACTACAGGAAAATTGCCCTGATATCCTAGAAGCAGAGGGCAAAATACAAAGGGAGAGAATGCAACAATCCCCCCAAGAAAGAGATTCAAAAAAAAAAAACCCCAAGAATATTATAGCCAAGTTCCAGAAATCACAAGTCAAAGAGAAAATATTACAAGCAGCCAGAAGTACACAATTCAAATGTCATGGAGCTGTGGTCAGGATCATACAGGACTAGGACTTAGCAGCAACTACATTAAAAGCTCATAGGGCTTGGAATGTAATATACCGGAAGGCAAAAGAGCTTAGAATGCATCTGAGAATCAACTACCCAGCAAAACTGAATGTCCTCTTCCAGGGAAAACGATGGACTTTCAATGAAACAGGGGAATTTCAAATGTTCCTGTTGGAATGGTCAGAGATGAACAGAAGGTTTGATCTTCAAATACAGGACTCAGGTGAAACATAGAGAGTGCAGGAGAAGGGGAAAATATGAGGGACTTAATGATGAAGAACTACATGTATTCCAGCATATAAAAATGATACTGATAATACTCATATGAACCTTCTCAGTTAATATAGCAGGTAGAGGGAGCTTTTATAGATGAAGCAAAGGAGAAAGCTGCATTTGAAGATAAAATATGTGTAAAATGGAGTCAATAGAAAAAAGGGAAATGTAATTGAAGAAAGAAAAAGGAGAGGGGGAATAGGCCAAGATATTTCATGTTATAAGATTTTTCTTTATTGCAATGAGCTATTGCAATGATATGGAAGGGGGAAGGCAAGGGGGAATGAGGGAATCTTCGCTTTCATCAGAGGTGGCTAGGAGAGGAAACAGCATATATATTCAATAGGGTATAGATATCTGGAGTAAGAAGGAGAGAAGGGGGACAGGGGGAAGGAGGGGAATGTGAATGATAGAGTAGAGGATGGACCATGGGGGGAGAGTGGTCAGATATAACACATTTTCTTTTTTACTTCTTGCAAGGGGCTGGGATTGGATGGCCTGTCTGGGACCATAGGGCAGGTGGTGGCTGGGCCTAAGGGGTGGTATGGGAGTTCGGGGCCTCTTGGCCCCAGGGCCAGAGATGTGGCACTCAGCTACCCTATACCAGAGTCAGAGTGAAAGGAGAGAGAAAATATAGTACATGGTAGTGGAGAAGTACGAAAGGAGGGAGTTGAGATCAGCAATGGCAACAGTGGAAAAATATGGAAGTAACTTTTGTGATGGACTTATCATAAAGAATGCGATCCACCTGCGACAGAGTTAGGGGTGTTGTAACACATACTGAAGCACATTTTTTTATTATTATTATTTTGGGGGGGACAGGGCAAATGGGGCTGGGTGGCCTGCCTGGGACCACATAGCTGGGTGATCGTTGGGTCTCTGAGGACAGATTTGCACCCAGGTGCTCCTGGCTCAAAGGCCAGTGCTCTCTCCACCACCCAGCTGCCCCTACTATTATTGCAATTTAATTGGGGTTTTTTCTTTTTTTTTCTTTTTTGGTTTTTGCAGGACAATGGGGTTGGGGTGATTTGCATGGGGTTACACAGCTGGCTGATTATTGGGTATATGGGGCCAGATTTTGGCTCGGGTGTTCCTGACTCTAGGGCTGGTCCTCCATCCACTGCTCCAACTGGCCATACCTACAATTATTACTATTATTTTTTATTTTAATTTTAGTTTTTTTTTATCTCCCCCTTTACTTTATTGCTCAAGTTAGTCTATATTTTTGGGGGGAGGGGTATTTCAATTATTCTTAAACAAGAAATTTTATTAATGTATAAAAACATTATTTGTACAAAATGAGAATAAATAAATAAATTTTTAAAAGATTTAGTCAATAAAGTTTTGATTTCAGTTTTAAAAAATTCAATTCACCAGAAAAAAAAACAAAGAAGGCATTATCATGGAAATAACCAAGAACATAATAAACTTCTCCTAGCTTTGACTTTCCTTATGTCAATAGACAAGATTATCTTGTTTTTAGATGTCATCATTAAATTTTTTGGCAAAGAGAGTATGTGACGTAATTATATTCTGTGTGTGTGTATACGCACATATATGTGTGTGTATGTGTGTGTGTGTGTGTGTGTGTGTGTGTGTGTGTGTGTGTGTGAGGTTTAAAAAATTAAACAAATAAGCCTTAGGAGTGGAGCAGCCAGATGGCACCGTGTATAGAGGACCAGATCTGGACTCAAATTAGGAAGACAAATCTTTGGAGTTCAAATCTAGTCACAAACACTTATCAACTATGTGACCCTGAATGATTCAATTAGGTCTGTTTTCCTGTTTCCTTATCCATAGAATGGCAAATTACTCCAGTATTTTTCTCAAAAATCCAGTTGGGGTCTTGAAGATTTGGACACAACTGAAATGACCAACAACAACATATTTCAGGAATTATACTTAGGGCTGGAAATATAAATATGAAAAAAAATCATTCTCTGCCCTCAGGAAATTTATTCTCTAATTGAAGAAGACAATACAGAAAATGAGCTAGAAAGGATTGGGTGGGAGTTAAAGGTTATAGGGAAGGTACCTAAGTCAGGAACCTGGTGGGAAAAAGTTAAAGAAGTACCAAAATAATTGTGCAGTGTGATAAGAAATGAGATGTTCTAAATTAATGGAGGTTTGAGAGTTCATGACTCCACCCTCCCATCAAAGGGCAAAGGTAGGTGATGAAGTAGAGTTCTAACACTGATGGTATCTTGCAAGAAAATTATGTCTTTTATACTAGATCACAGTATAAAAGTCACAGAGATCTCAAAATAGTCAGTTGAGATGTACTTGATTAATGGACATAATAATATCCATCTTGATTTTTGAAAAAGAAAGGATAATCTGACTAAAATAAATAATAAAAATATTCACATAATTTTTATTAAATCTATGTAATTATACTACAGCAACAGATGTACCAATAAGAATCTGCTGCTGATCCCCCCCCCCAGAAACTGGGGGTACTCTTCCAATTTATTGTTTCTCACTTCTGCTTTGGATTTCATTGAGTCTGTCCTAGTATTACCTCTAATGTGATGTCAGAACATCTTTTCTCAAACTCTTTATCTCATAAGTTCTCCAGTTCACACCTTGAGAAAAAAATTATTTAGCTTAGGTTGTATATTATATCTTAAGGCTCCTGGGGAGAGGGGATTGGAGAAAGATAGGGAAATAAAGGTATTATCTGAATATTAATCAAATATGGGTCAAATATCATATTCCCTACACAAAAAAAGATAAACATATACAGAATGTATTGACAGAATAAATTAAAAGCAGAATTCACTATCTTAGCTTTCAATATTCTGGGAGCTGGCTATTCAATGTCAGAAAGAAAAGCAGGATTATGTGTTCTACATTTCACCTTTGATCTGCACTGTCTCTTTCCAATTCCATAAATTCCACCAAGTCAGAAAGGATATTTGGTCTCCTCTTGATGATTATCTTCCCCAATGAAGAAACTTCACTTTGTTCCAATAAGTTTCATTCAAAAGACCTCTGAACCTGTAGATGTCCCAAGATTACCTTTGATTCTGGTCACATTCATTTTAAAATTGATGCTCAGTCACTCAATCAGAAGAAAAAAATGCAAAACAGAAAGTATCAAGGACTGAGGTTTAAGTTTAGAGTCCTACTCTAGCTACAAAATCAAGTATATTGCTAGAAGTTGGAGAGGATGAGGGCCAGCCCTTACCAACCTCTACCTGGAAAGAATAATGGTACTTATTTTGCATGAAGGGTCAAAGACACAGCTATAAGCTCTGTCTTTGCAATTGACAGAATCTTATATCTCTCTCCTGTCTTTTAGTTTAAGGAGATAAAGTTCTTTCTGTTGTCAAATAGAGAAGAAGAGTCTGGAATTTTATCATGCTCAAAAGTGCCATGCACTAAAGTCATTATGTCCCTAGGAGATTATGGAATGACCCCCAACATTTTTTTTAAATTTAAACTTTCCTTCTACTACATAAACTTCAACATAAGTCTCAAAATGGAAATAGTCTATCAACTATATTCAACATTAATTTGAGGTATTTCTAAAAAATCTTTATGGTAATATAGGAAAAAAGAAATAACTCTTCCAGGAAATGCTTTTATTCTAAAAAATTTCACTTTTAAGCCAGGAGGTTATACAAGAAAGGTGCAGTTAGTGTGATACAGTAAAAAGTGCACTGAATTCAGAGATCCTGGTATCAAAACTTATCTCTGTGACTGATCTTGGACATGACATAGAAAAGAAAAACATTGAAGTTTCATTAAAAAGTGAACATAGTATCAATCAGATTCTATGTTGGACTTTTTGTTTATTTTTTATTTTCCTCTGGTATTCTTTTTTAAAATCAGATTAATTAAAGGTTTATCCATTTTATTGGTTTTTTCATAAAATCAACTCAGCTTTATTTATTAGATCAATCAATATTCTTATATTCAATATTATTAATCTCTCCTTTGATTTTCAGAATTTCTAATTTGGCTTTTATTTAGAGAGCTTTAATTTGTTCTTTTTCTAGCATTTTTAGTTGCATTATCAATTCATGTATCTCCTCTTTCTCTACTTTGTTCATATAAATATTTCCCCTAAAAGCTGTTGTGGCTGTATCCCATAAATTTTGATATGAAGTCTTATTGCTGTCAATTTCTTGGATGAAATGGTTGACTAGTTCTATGATTTGTTGCTTGATACACACATTCTTTAAAATTATGTTTTTTAGTTTCCAATTAATTTTTGCTTTATCTTTTCATGATACTTTATTATATGCAATATTTATTACATCACAATCTGAAAAGCAAACAGTTATTATTTCTGCTTTTCTGCATTTGATTGTAGGATTTTATGCCCAAGTACATGGTCAGTATTGTTATTAGTGCCAAGTACTGCAGAGAAAAAGGTACATTTTTTCTATTCCCATTCACTTTTCTCCAGAGGTCTATCATATCTAAGTTTTCTAAAATTTTATTTACATTCTTAACTTCCTTCTTGTTTAAGATTTATCTAATTCTGAAAGTGGGAGTTTCAGGTCACCCTTATTTTAGTTTTGCTATTTATGTCACCTTGCAATTTTTTCAGTTTCTCCTCTTATGAATTTGGATGCTATACTACTTGGGGAATACATGTTTAATTACTACTTAGTGTATATATGTTTAATAATTATATAACTTCATTGCCTCTGGTGCCTTTTAAGAAGATACAGTTTCCTTCCTTATACCTTTTAATCTATTATAACTTTTGCTTTGTTTGAGATCAGGATTACTACCTCTGAATTTTTTTACTTCCACTGAAGTATAATATATGTTCCCAGCCTTTTACTTTTTACCCTGTATGTATCTCTTTTGCTGCAAATGTGTTTCTTTTAGATAATATATTGTAGGGGTGGCTAGCTGGTACAGTGGATAGAGCACTGGCCCTGGAGTCAGGAGTACCTAAATTCAAATCTGGCCTCAAACACTTAATAATTACCTAGCAGTGTGGCCTTGGGCAAGACACTTAATCCCATTTGCCTTGTAAAAAAAACACATAAATAAATAAATAATATAATATAATATATTGTAGGATTCTGGATTTTATTCCATTCTGCTATCTGCTCCTATTTTATGGGAGAGTTCAACGCATTCAAATTTACTGTTTAGATGACTAATTCTAGGGGTAACTAGGTGGTACAATGGATAGAATAGTGACCCTATAGTAAGGAGGACCTGAGTCCAAACTGATCTCAGATACTTAATTACCTAGTTATGTGGTCTTGGACAAATCACTAAAATCCATTGCCATGCAAAAACAAACACAAAAAATATTAATTCTTTATTTCTCTCCATTCTATCTTTCCCTCTTTGTACTTTCCTCTTATTCCTCTCACAATGTCTTGCTCCCTTTTCCCTTTAATTTTCTTTTAGATATTCACTTATTTATCTTTCACCTTCCCTTTTATCAGTCCCTTCTTCCCTTTCTTTTCTTCCCCACGCATATTTTCCTGTAAACCTGGATAGATTTTTAAATCCAATTGATAATATATGTCATTCCCTCTCTGAGTCAAATCTCTTGAGTTCACACCTTTATTCTTTCCCTTTACTATAATAGATCTTTGCCCCTCACGTCACCTGTGTTATTTATCCACTAATGCCTAGCCTACTCCTAGTATAGTCCTTTTTTATTTTTTATTGTTTTAACCCTATCTTGTATCTATAATCCCTTTGTCTTATATCTGACCTCATAGAAGTACTATTCCAAAAAGCTGATTGATTGTTTGATTGCTTGATAAGCATCATTGCCTAGTCACTAAGAACCCTCCCCTCTTCTGTCTCATTAGCAATTTACTCCAAAAGAGTTATAAATCACATCAAATTATAGTCAGTTTATACCACATCCCCTTTTCAAGTACCTTCCATGGACACACAGTCCTCATGAAAAGTCAAATCACTTCATGCACCATTTATATCCCCCTCCCAGCACATTCCCTACAATTGTAGCCAAAGCATCAAGAAAAGCAAAATCTATTCATGATATTTTCATGTTCAGTCCCTCTAAGTACACTCTCTCCCTCCAACTCTATAGTACTAGAATCATAGCCCCACAACTCTCCCCAACTATCATTGTTCCTTTAGCCCTTTAATCATGGAACTAAAACCCTCATTTACTAAAGAATGGATTAAGGCAAGATCACTTCCTAATCTACTTATGTCTAACCCTTCTAAGTACACTATCACTCTCGGTCTTTATTGTACTATTACTCTTCTTAACAAAACTATCTCATAAAGTAAGGTTTAGTTATATGGATAGCTTCTAAGAACACTAAGGCTAGGATATCCTTAAAGTCTTTCTTAAAGAATTTTAGAATTAATTAAGTCATAGGCGATACTGACACAGGACCAACCAGCATAGGATACCCTTATCAGAGAAAATAGGTCAAAGGAAATGTCATTTATGTAAGTTTAGAGGAAATACCCCAAGTGTTCACCTGGACAATATTTGCCCAATCTGTGGTAGAGCATTCAGAACTCACAATGATCTGAACACAATTGGAAGCACTAACATTTATCTCAAAAATAGAGATGTCATTTTGGTCTTTTTTGATGACTAAGGACAAGAACCAATCATACCCAGATCCTCTAAGAACAATCCCTTCCACTATATTCAACTCTTTAAATAGCCTAAGAGAAATACAATTCTCTCTCTCTCTCTCTCTCTCTCTCTCTCTCTCTCTCTCTCTCTCTCTCTCTTTCTCTCTCTCTCTCTCTCTCTCTCACTCTCTCGCTCTCTCTCATTTCAGTTTTTGTAATACAATGGAATTAAGTGACTTGCCCAAGGTCACATAGCTCAACAATTATTAAATATCTGAGGCCAGATTTGAACTGAAGTCCTCTTGACTACTGGGTCAGTGCTCTATCTACTGTACCACCTAGCTGCCCTGTGAGGAATACAATCTTACCTTTTAGGGATGCATACAATTTAATGTTCTTTACTAGAATTTTCCCCTCCGTTTAGGTTCTGGTCTTTTTATGAGAAAAATTTTGATGTTCTCTATTTCATTGAAAACCCCTCTTTTCCCCATGACAGACTAAACTAACTTTTGCAATGTGATTAATTCTTGGTTGTAATCCAAGGTCCTTTGCCCTCTGAAATATCACATTTACAGGTCCTTTGATTCTTTAATGTTGGTGCTGTTAAGTTCCATGTAATTCTGATTGTGTTTCCCTTGTATTTTAAATTGGATGTTTTTGGCTGCTTGTAATATTTTCTCCTTTTATTGGAAATTCTGTAATTTGGCTATGATAGTCCTTGGAGTTTTCATTCCAGGGTCTTTTTCTAGAGATGTGTATATTCTTTCAAGGACTATATTGTCTTCTTGATATAGTATAGAAGTTTTCCATGGTAATTTCTGGAGAGAAATTTTCCATGCCCTTTTTTTGATCTAGGATTTGAGGTAAACCAATAATTCATGAATTATCTCTCCTGGTTCTATTTATCAGGTCATTTGCTTTTCCTTATTGGTATTTTATACTTTCTTCAATTTTTTCAGTCTTTGAATCTTATTGATGGAATCTTGATGTCTCATAGAGTTATTAGTTTCTGTTTGTGCGATTCCAATTTTTAGAGCTGTACTTTCTTTAATTAACTTTAGTGGTTTCTTTTCTAGTAAGTTAATTTTACTTTTAAATAAGTTATTTTCTTTTTCCAGTTTTTTAATTTTACCTTTAGATGAATTCCATTCCTTCTCCAGTTGACTGATTTGACTTTTTGATGATTTTGATTCCTTTTCTAGTTAATTGATTCTATTTTTTTGATGAATTCAATTCTTTTTTCCAATTGGTTATTTTCACTTTTAAAGGATATGATTTCGTTGGTCATTTTTTTTTTCATAAATTTTCCTGCATGACTGATTTATTTTTTTCCATTTTGTTTTTTCCTCTCTTCTTTGGTTTTTAAAATCTTTTAAAATTTTTCCATGAGGTTTTGGATTTGAGTCCAATTTATAAACTCATTTGAGACTTCCCATGTAGGTAATTTTTCATGGCTTTTTTCTTATGAGATGGTATTTTTACCATCTCTATCTAAATATATAGTTAGCAGTCTTTTTGTTTTTCCTTTGCTCATTTTGATAGTAGAGCTCTACTCCTGGGTTATAGGGAGTATAGTCCCAAACTGGGGTCTGGTCCCTGGCTTATTGCTAGCCAAGGTATTGTCTATGCAGCTCAGGTATTGCCTCTGCAGAGACTTTTTCTTCCTTTATGTTCAGGGCTCAGACTTTGTGTGGGATTGGGACCCTCCCTGCTGGCCTGTTATCTAGCTGAGTCTGATATCTTACTGGTTGATATCTAGCTATAGGCATCTAGGCTGTACTGAGGCTAGAAGCCTCCCACTGGCCTTCCTGCTCTTCTGCTTAGTTGGACTCTATTTCTCCTTTCCCCCCCCAAAGAGACAGACCTTCACTCAATCCTCTATGCTGTCTACAATTGAGACAATTACTCTTTTTTTTTTTTTGGTGGGATCTGTAGCTTTAATGTCTGTGTAGAAGTTTCATTTAAAGTTGTGTAGGGAGCATGCTAGCTTCCTACCATTATCTTGGCTCCTCCCCAGAAATCCATGTCATTAATTTTTGAAGAGTATGATGACATATTGTACTTTAAGAAGTGATAAGCAGGATGCTTTTCAGAAAAATCTGAAAAGATATAAAATGTCATCACAACTCTAAAAAATATTATCAAGGAGAATAACTTTATCATCATTGTCAAAACTTGCAGAGAAGTTAAAAACGTTGAATATTGAGAAAAGGCATTAAATATGTTTTGCTGAAAGGCTTCCTGTATTGAGTATTGATATTCTATTTTACAGTTGTGATGATTAAAAAAAAGTATTCGTGACTCACTTTCAAGTTTAATATGCATGATTAAGATTTTCCCTACCTCTTTCTTAAAATTAGAGTGATGAGCAACATAACAATCAAACATTGATTTATAGAATTTATTTTGTCTGAAGTATTTTTGCTCACACAAAAAATTGATAATTGGCTCTCAGAAACTAATCCCAATATCATCCTGGCTCTTTTCTAGAGGTTTTCATAATACCACTCTTTAATGATTTTCTTCCTATCTTCTCACTGCTCCTTTGTGGAAACTTTATCCAGCTCTTCATTAAAAATGGCCCACCTTTCATTATAATATTAATTCTCCAACAAATTGCTAACCAATCAGAGTTGATTTCCACCTGTCAAGAACAGTTGATCTTCCAAGGACATATACAGCTTGAGTGGTCTTCATGATTAGTTTTTGGTTTATGAGAGAAAGTCAAACGACTATCATTTTATTTGCTAGTTATAATTAAAAAATTGATCATTAATTACCCAGAAATTATGTCTCTTGAACTTTTCATGCATCACACCCTCTAAATCTTCCCAATAAAAATCTAAACAAACTGTGTACTTGCCAAGCAGCACTCATAAATATTGAGCCAAAAGTTACATAGCAACTTTCATACCACAAACTTGACTTTCTCTTAGACCCTTGACTCACTGACCTGATCCAACAAATGAACTGTTAACACAGATGACAGATCAACAGGCAAAGATAAACACAGAAATGATTCAAGACAGAGGTTTCCTGGTTCTATTTCCTTCAAGTAGGCTTTGGATTTAGATTATTTCCAGGCACCCAGGTCTCTGAGTTATCTCCCCAAATATCTAAATTGCTTTCTCCCAGGTTCTACAAAGCACTCCCTTCACTTCAGCTGCTTATTTTAGATGGCACCTCATTGAGTTTCTCCTAAGCCATTTGCTTTTTGTAAAGCTCGAATTTCTCCACATTAGAGAAATTTCTTCTCCAGGAATCATTTGACTTTTGCCTAATAGCATGGGGACTTTCTTTAAGTTTCACTGTCAGCAGAACAGAATACATTTAACATCTGTGAGAACCATTTGTTACTAAATATCAATAAAAGGAGAAAATGTTTTGCTGAGAACTATGACTTTTAATTTTTCCATGATTTGTACAATATTTTTGAATGTATTTCCAAAGGTATTTAGGTAGTGAGCATAATTCCTTGCACTTTAAATAAAAACTATAGTGCAAGATCTTTGGTTACAGGGGATGGCAGAAGACATTACATGGTAAATACAGAAGCAAACAAACTTATTTGGTCCATGAAGGTAACAAGCACAAACTGCTTGAGACTGGCAAAGAGAGATGGCACTTCCCAGATATATATATATAAAATACCTACAAGTTCATTGATATCAAGAATTTTCTTGAAGAAATTCCCTTTCCTGGTGATTATAAGCACTTATTTCATAATTTAAGATAAAAAAAATTATTGCCTAGACATGCTGACTTTTCTAGTCACACAGTATAAGTCAAACAAGCACCTTGAAGGCTAGTCAACTCTCTGTCAATGAAGATTTTTTCCTTTCATATATATAAACTTATTTAAGGGAAATATATTTAGAATATTCAACTTCCTAATAAATAAAAAGTAGAAAAGTTAATTTATAATTTTAATCAATTTCATTAATTCTAAAGTACTAGAAATACTGAACTCTTTTTAAAATAATATCTGCTGTTAAGAAATATGAAGGGAAATTACAGCAAAATATTGCAAAAACAGCTATTGGCATTTTGACAGATAATGATTTGCTATGTAAATTTGAACATGGATAAATCAGCTCATCTCAATGCTATAATTCCTAAATTATTAAGAAAATTGACTAAGATACTAACTAAATCTCTCTCCCAATAATTATAGTGAACTTACATTGCACAGAAAAAAAGAGAATAGAACAAATCCAGAAATAATGCACTAAATATTTCTTCTGTCTTCCATTGAGTCCAAAGTTTTCCTAATATAGTTACTTCAAGTACAAGCTCATGTTATCACATTACAAAATTCTCTTATTGGATATGGGTTAAAAATAAACTATCTATGCCAAATGCTGCACTAGCTATTCCTTGGCATTTATGTCCACATTTTTTTTAATATAATCTGTTTTCCCAGAATAGGTTCTGTGTCAAGAGATAAAATGCATTCATCTAGCTAGTTTGTATATCTATAAGTTTCAGAAATATAGAGAATTATTTCTAGCAAAGTCATTGAGGTCAGATTCTCTTTTACAATATTCTCAAATATTGCGGGTGTGCCAGTTCCAGAACCTGAAAAAGTCAGTTCTCTAGGATTTCAAGGATTGTGGGATTGAGAGCAGAAAGTTTCTAAGAGATAAACTATTTCAGTTCTTTCATAATGCAGGTGAAGAAAATAAGGCTGTTAAAGTTTAAATGATTTGCCTAAGGTCTCCTATGTATTAAGTGTCAAATCCAAGTTCAAACCAAGATCTTTGAATGCAAAATCCAGAGATAATTCTCTTCTAGAGGTATCAAACTTTTACTTCTGCAGCAAACTATTGCAAAACACATTAGTGCCTCAATCATTTTAAAATGCAATTGGGAAATTTTAAACAAAATAAGTAGAAAGACAATAAAATATAGATAACGTTAATATATGGTATTCTAAGTCAATCTTATGTGCTCAGGGATCAATTTCTATTTGATTTTGACAAAATATTAGCTCCCTATTTCAATGAACTTCATTCCCTTATGACTGGCTAAGTTCATATTTTTAGCATTAAAAAGGTAACAAAATCTCCTAAAATAATAACTAAAAGGAAGATAAGCCCAAATTAAAATTTAGCAGGAAAAAAGTAAAATTTAATATTATCTAACCTGAAAGATTATGTAATCCAACTCTCCATATTTGAGGATGAAGAAAATGGGGTCCAAAGTGATTCAATAACTTATCTAAAACCTGACCTAACAAATGTTCATATTTAAAATCAAAGCTTAGTGAATCCTTTCAAAGATGAGAATAAGCATCCCCCCAAAAAATCAGTCACTCACACTGACTTAAGATAATGACTATTCTGGCTACCTGCTCTTGGGTACCTCAAAACCTCACAGTTGAGGGGCTTTAGATCTATATCACAGTTTAGTTCACCTAAAATCTCTTCACTATAGAGGGAAAATGTAAGAATCTATGGTTCCATAGCTTGGGAATTTCAAAATCATGTCAGCCTTGTTGTCAATTCAACCCTGGCATTGCATCTTTGCTTATGAATGGGTCAACTCTTACTTCACTTTTAGTAATTGTCCTGTGTAGGATATGTGTGTATTGGCTAAATGTATGTATGTCAGTGTATAAACCTAAGAAGAGTTTGTATTTATATATAAAACTATAATTCATTTTTGCATATATTCTTATCAATTTATCATAGATTAATAATGAGTTAAGATCTGATCTGGGCTGCCCTATCTCCTTTGCTTCTTTGTGAGAAGTAATGATGGCTGTGATGGTATTGTCAGCAGACCAGCTGAGGGGAGTGGGGGAAAACAAATTCTATTACCACTGAAGTATAATTTTTCTAATATTTAAATCTTTGATATTTTTGACCTGGAATACATTTTTGTAGACCTTGATCACCTTAAAGGAAGAGGGGAGATTGCACAGCTTACACTTATCAAATGACTTCCTTCCTTTCAAATACTAAAGGAAATTGGTGTCATTGGAGGGGGACATTGTTCTAGAAAATTGCTGAGATGATGAGTAGAGAGATATATTGGTACATCCTACCCCTAAACAATGACAGAGTTTATTTATTTATTTATTATTTATGGTTGTGGATGGAAGGGGAGAAAAAGGAAGAGAAGATAAGGAACTCCAAAGAATGGGGAAGACGAGATAACTAGAGAATTGGAAGTTAATTAGAGCTTTTTTTTTGGAATATTGATCTGGGAAATGTTATCATCAATCAGGGATCAGGACAGAAAAGTCCCCAAGATGTAAGTTTCTCCGGGCAGCAAAGTGATTGACAAGGAAGAAACAAGTATGCGTGAGATGCTTGAAATATTTACATGTCAGTGGACTTGCCCAGGGTCAACCAAGTACTGAGTGTCAGAGGTCAGATTTGTATTTGTCTTTCTAAACCTCAGGCCTGCAAGGACTCTAGCCAGTGCACTATACTGAAATAACTTCACATTAATGCCTAAGGTACATTCCAACATACTTCTCTCAAGCCTTAGAAAATATTTACAGAAACGTGGTTATGATTTTCTTTATTATTATTGCTGTATAATTTTTAAAAGACAGACAGGTGGTACAGCGGATAGAGAACAGGGTCTGGAGTCAAGAAAACCTGAGTTCAAATTCAGTGCCATACACTTATTAGCTGGGAGACTAGTCACTTTACCCTGTTTGTCTCAGTTTCCTTATATGTAAGATGTGGTGGAAAAGGAAATGGCAAACCACTCTAGTATCTTTGCCAAGAAAACCCCAAAAGGTTTCATTAAGAGTCAGACATAACTGAAGCAATAACAACAACCATTCAAAAACCTTTAGTTTCCAAAATATTATCTCTTGAGTTAAAAGAAATGACCATTAAATCTGAGCAACTAGATATGTTATACTGCTCCCAGTGGTGGCAAAGTAAATAATTGCAGCTGACAGTTTGCCATTAAGAGGTCTTTTCTACCACAGGGCACTGATATGTTTTAACTTTCACTAGCTTTGCTGTCAAATAAAAACCTCAGAGCAGATCATGAAGTTATTGTGAATATTTCCTTGTTGTCTCATAAATGTGAAATAAATAAGTACATCTTGATATTGTGGGTGATACTTTGCGATGTTATGCTGCCTTTTGCAAGAAAAAAAAAATCTCACTCCTTTTTCGAGAATACTATTCCACTGGGGCTGATGTGGAATTTTATCACAACTCCAATTATTAGGTACAGTAAATGCTTAGCACCCAATATATTCTGGAACAACAATAAGTAAATCCATTGTATCTTTTCCAACCCTTGGTGCTGTCCTTGGGGTCTTCTTTCAGTTTTATATGCATCATCTTACAATTTGCATTGCACAAAAACAGAACATAGAAATAAGTGAGAGAGTCATGTGTAGAATTCTTATAGTATCTTTTTACTATATTGTTCTATTTTATACACAATGAATACTGACAAAGCCTCAGGCCTGACTGACCCACATGTTTAAACACACAGGCTTGACTTAAGTATATAAACCAACTCTATTGGTATTTACTCTTACACTTTTTCTTGTTGGTTAATGAGATTAATTGAATAGGAGTGGGGATAGGAGCTGGGGAAGTTTAAGTCAAATTTTAACTCTGGCTTTATTATAATAGATTACATCCACACATTTGTCATAATGATTTCCTAAAGCACTGATTTAACATTTCATTTTCCTGCCAATTGCTTCCAACTATGAGAGCCTGCTCTATTCTTGCCTAGGCATCAAAAAGAGTGTAAGATCCTGGAATGTTAAGATTGTTTCATTTTTTACCTTTGATCTCATATAGGAACCACTTCTTAAGTTCTTGGTGATTGAATGATGTGGTTTGATTAAAAATATGTTGTAGTCAATAATATTTAAGTTAAAAAAGTAATCAGCACATTTTAGGTCCAGAAGACCTACTAAAATAAGTTTTTTTTCTAGAGTTTTGATTTTATTAGTACAAAGAATTCTCAGTACAGTAAGAAAATTTCCTCTAATATTACAGATGAATAAATTTTGTCCAGTTCAGTAAGTAGATAGGTTACACGCCTACAATCATACATTATGGTGTATATTTGAACTGAATTTTCTTGACTTCAAGTAGCTATGTATTATACAACACTGCCTCTCAAAACAGAAAATGAGCAAAGTGAACCTCACTAAAACTTAAGAGGGATACTATTCCCATATATAAATATATCTATATCTTATTAGGAGTGTTAAGACTATAATTTTGGAAGGAATCAGATATTCATAAACATTTTTTATTTATTTTATTTATTTTTGAACTCCATGCAATGGTAGTTTTCAATGATCATTTTTGGCAAGGTTTAGAGTTTTACATTTTTTCCCCTCGCTCCTTTCCCTTCTCCTGACAGAAAGCACCTAATATAGGCTATAAAGAAGAATCAAATTAAATTAGAAAAAAAATAATACCTAAACAACTTTTAAAAATTGAAGACAACAGACTTTGGTCTACATTTAAACTCCACAGTTCCTCCTCTGAATTTGGATGGTATTTTCCACTATGAGTCTTTTAGAATTCTTTGTTGCCCTGCTGAAGTAAGCAAGTTCATTATAGTTGATCATCACCTTGTATCGCTTTTAGTGTGTATAAGGTTCTTTTGGTTCTGCTCACTTCACTCAGCAACAGTTCTTGCAAGTCTTTCCAGGCTCCTCAAAAGTCCTGTGCCTCATGATTTCTTATAGAACAAGAGTGATCTAACACATTCATATACCAAAAATGTTCAACTATTCTTCAATTGATGGGAATCCCCTTAATTTCCAATTCTTTGCCACTATGAAAGAGCAGCTATAAATATTTTTGTACATGTGGATAAAACCTTTATTTTTAATAGACTAACTGATTTCTTTGAGTTGATATATCGTGCTCAAGTATAGCCAGGTAGCAAGGAGTATAAAGATTAGAATTCAAGTCACTTGCTATGTTGTCCTGAATTTTTCCCAGAATAACAAAGGCTGAATATTCATTTTCTTAATGAACATAGATGAGTAAAATTTGTACTCTTTTTAAGGTTTTTTAATATTTTTTCTTTATAATAACACTGTAATCACTTTGGGTTATATAAAATTGTTATAAAATATATTTCTTTAAAGATAAACTCTCTACAAAAAAATCTTGTAATTAAAAAATGTTAATATTGAAAGTTGAAAATACTTTCTATTCTATTAGACTTCTTCTTGAGGGCAGTGGTTGTTTTTTTTTCTCTTTAGCACTTCACATGCTACCTTGAAATTTTTGTGCTAGTACTTTAGAATTTCTTGAATTTGAATTGGGATAATAGCTTGAGAAGTTCTAAGCTCAATCAAATCAGTATTTTATATTATTCAAGAAGGTCAGAATTGGAACTCATTGTTCAAGAAAAAATATTATGAAGAATATAAATATATTATGAATAATATTAAATGTAGAGGAATGAAAAGTGTTTATATTTTAATAAAGACATAATAAATAAGCATTGAATTGGATCTAGAATTTTATAGAAAGAGAATAGTCTGCATTGACTCTAGGAAACTATAAACTTCTTTTAACAAACCCAAACTTTTTCCTGAAACAAAGATCCAGGTTATCAATACTAATTTGCTTTAACCTGTATGTCATAAAATTCTTGTCACCAAAAATCTGAAATTTTTAAGAATTAACAAGATGCATATTGCAGGAGCTGGTTGCAATACATACCAAATAATAATTAATAATAATAATTATGATAATGATGATGATGATGTTTGTCCTTCATTGTTGAAGAAGACCACATCAACGAGGTGATGCCATGACAAGCGCATAAACTGAATTTGAGTGGGGATTGCTGGTCTAAGTTAAGTGTCATGTAAAAAAAGAAATTTAAAAAATGAAATCAAAGTGTTATATAAATCATGATAAAGAATGGACTTCAGTGAAAAGTAACCATTTAATAATCTATTTGCAGTATTGGTAACCTTACTTTGTCATAAAAAAGGAAGGCAGGCTCTCAAAATATTACACGGACATGCTAAAATTATAGGCTATCACAGAAAAGGGCTGCTCTTAATGAATAGCTTGGGATAGCTATCTGCTAAATGGAAAGAATGTCATGGGATCACAGATCTGAGCAGATGTAAGTTGAGTTGGACGCAGATCAACAAGAGAGATCAATCAATCGATATTCATAAAGTTTCCTGTTTCTACCATGTAACAGATGCTAGGATAGATTGGCAGTCAGAAACTTGTATTTTTAGTGACAGAATAGTTGTGTGATTCTGAACAAGTCACAATTTCTCTGGCCTCCAGATCCCTCAATAAGAAAATGAATTTGTTAAAGGAAATAAACTATAAAGGTCCCTTCTACTAGAAAATTATAATTTTAAACTCTAAGAATTAGAAAACAAAGGGGAGGTTTAGAAGATACCACTCCTTTCCAGGACTTCATGAATATATCTATAGAGTATGATTTCAAGTTTTGCTGAAAATTTTATCAATGATTTGTCATCTTTTGAATCTAAAACCACTTAGTTTTCTTTGAAATGACACAAAAGCCCCAATAAGCTAGTATGAACAGTGGGTATCCAACTCATTTTTGACTAAATTTAAATGAATATTTGCAAACATCATATTGGTGGGGTTTATAAGGTATCAAAAATAACCCTGAACTCTCCCAGTTCTTTAAATGGCATCAGTTAAAAAGAAAAGAGAACATTTAAATATAATTCAGAAAGTGTGGTGTATCTCTATTTGTTTTAAACACTTATCTACCCTTCAATATCAATCACTTAGAATAGGCATACAATATGGTGACCATTATGCTATGTAGACTTTCTGATATTCAAATTCAATTGAAGTCCAAAAACATTTTTAAATGTCTTCTATGATGCAGACATTGAGACAGTTAAGTGTCTCTAAGAAGAAATTGCTACAGAATTTGGAATATGATTTATTATACACAATAAAAATCTTTTGCCCCAAAAGCAAACTCCTTTGGACAATGTTTTGATGGGAAAAATCAATTAAAATGGAAATATCCAACATTAAAACTTAGATACTTTAATGACCTTTGCTAAAATAAAATGTATAATATCAATAAATTAATATATTAAATTTAAATAACAATCTTCTACTCTTATGAAATATTCTTGTTTATTCATCCTTATCTACTCTTTAATCCAGTTAGTTGCAAAACTTTGTCAGTTTAATATCTGGTTGGATTTGGAGGATAAGAGAGAGAAATAAAGGATGACACTTAGGTCACAAACCTGAACATAGTAGAAAATAATATGGAAGTTAAGAAGAGCAGAATTATGTTTTGCGGGGAAATACTGAATTCAGTTTGGGACATATTCAATTTAAGGAATTTATTTTCTATTCAATTTGAAACTTCCAATAGGCACTACAAGATGTGAAATTGGAGATCAAAAGAGAAATTAGGACTAGAAATATAAATGTTAAATTCATCAGTATAGAGATGATGATTGAATTCATGAGAGCTGATGAGCTCATAGAGATATGGTTCAGGGATAGAAGAGAAAAGGAACCAGGAAAAATACTTGGATGACTTAGAAGAATATGCAGCAAAAGAGATTGAGAAAGAATGTTTAGACAGGAGAATCAGGAGAAAGGAGGGTTGCAAAAAAATGGAGAAAAATATACAAATGCATAGTGAATAAGAGTATCAAAAGGTACAGAGAGATCAGGAAGAATGAAAATTTAGGGAAAAAGCATTTTTTATTTGTCAATTAAGAGAAATTGGCAACTTTGGAGAGAAAAAAATTTAGTTAAATGATGAATTTGAAGTCTGCAGAGAGTAAAGAAAAAGTAGAATTTATGGAAGCTGAGGCATCAGTTTTCTATGGCTTTTTCAAGGTATTTGGTGAAAAAAGGAAAGAACTGTCTCATGGGAATAGAAAGGAGATTTTAATGACATGAAATATGGTAAGCAACCAGATAGAAAGAGATGCAGGATTAGAAGTATTTCTCAATAATCAGATTTTATAGTCATAGTTCTACAATAATGTATTAGTGGGCTATTTTTTTCCACATTCCCCCAACATTTGTCATTTTCCCCCTTTAGACAATTTGATTTCCACATGGCTTATAGTTTTTTTTTTTAATTTTTCAAGTAACAAGAATTTTTATTGATTTAGACATGTAATTAAGCCCCTATTGTTTGATCTACAAGTTTATTTATATTCTCCTACAAGTCATCCTCCAAAATTTCTCTGGGATAATGTAATTCAAACTAAAAACTGAAACTTGCGTCATATTCAAATATGAGCTCCTTGAGGACAGGGACTGTTTTGATTTTGTTGCTTTATCACAATACCTAAGACTATTCCTAAAGGCAGTTGATTAATGCAGTAATTAGAGGTTCTGGACCTGGAGTCAAGAAGTTCTGGGTTCAATTGAGGTTACTTCATTATATGACCTTGGACAATTGATTTAATCTCTGCCTCAGTTTTCTCAACTGTAAAAAAAAAAAGGGGGGTGGGTATAATGATACATCTACCTCCTAGGTTAGTTCAGAAAATCAAATAAAACAGTATTTGGAAAACAATTGCACAGTTCCTTGCATATGCTAGGTATTTAACAAATATTTAATAAGAGTTTGTCTCCTTCTTTCCTGTTCCATAGTATTTAGTTGGTGTTTGATAAATGCTATTTGGTTGATGATTACCAGTGTGAAGTAGGATATCTGTCACATAAATTCTGTAGATATGAGCAAAATTATATAGTGAAAAAATAGTGGATCAGGAGTCAGGCAATCTAGGTTCTAATCTTAGATTCTCCATTAGCTAGCAAATGACCTTGGGCAGGAGATATATATATATATATATATATATATATATATGGGCTTCAATTTCAAACCTGTAAAATGAGATTAAATTAGGTCCAAAGTTTTCCTGGCTCTGTGATTCTGCAATAAATCTTAAAATTCAGATATGTAATTCAAGAAGACAATAGATGTGATATTTCAAGATAGAAAAAAATATTCAATTATACCTACGTAAAGTGTGGCTTTATCCATGACAGTTTGAAGCCTTAGTAGCATAAGCTTTTTAAAAATAAAATTGATAAACATTATTCAAAAAATATTGGGATTTAAGAATCTCAGGGATTTGATTCATATAATTCAGAAACTGGACTCATAAATTATAAGAAGAAAGTGTCCTATAGCAATTCCCTTTGTTACAGAAATACCTAAGGGAATAATTTTTCCTTTCTGTAGCTGTACTGCTCACAATGATGTTCCTTATAATTTAATTTCATTCATTTTAACAAGCATTTATTAAGTACTTGACCTGCTATGTGAAAGGCATAGTATTAGCTTTTGGAACTATATAGAGAAAAATGAAACAGTCCCTTTCATCAAAGAACTTATATTCTTCATATACAAAACCAAATATACCATAAGGTAATTTGAGAAAGGAGAAAGAGAACCAATGAACGAGGGGGATTTGGAGCGACTTCACAGAGAATGTAGCATGTAAACTGAGCCTTGAAGGAACAAAATGATTCTGCGAGATGAAGAGGGAGTGCACTTCAGACATTGTGGATGAGCTAGACATATTTATAGACCCTGAAATGAAATGCTGACCCCAGGAAATATCCAGTAGACCAGTTTGACTGGAATGCTGATGTACAAAATAAAGTAAACAGTACCTCAAGTAACTATGGTACCATGGTACAATCAGAAAAAAGCCACAAGGCATGAAAGTAGTCATGTATATTATGCGTTTCACTGCAAAAGATGCATTGGACGAGATAATGTCACTGATATTTTCTTTCCTTGGTCATCATGAATTAATTCTGAAAGACACTAGATCACAAAATGGTAAGCAATTTGACTTAATGACAATAGAATTATTCTGATTTAAGCAAAGTAAACTTTTGTCATAAAGCAAATTTTAAAGTTGAATCTAACATTTTTCATTAATAAAATTCAAAAATCAAAGAAAGATTAGTTATAAAAAGTATATTGTCTAATTATTTATTTTAATATTCCTTTCAATCCTTTGATTTTTAGAAGGGAATGAAAATTAATTTTAATATTGATATTAAAGTATAATAATTAAGTTGAAGGAACTTTTGAAAACATATAGCATATAACATTGATCTTAAGTTATCTGCATTACCAGGAGAATCTAGAGAACAATTAAAAATACTGGATGTTATTATTTTATATCTAATTAAAAACCCTGATAATATACTTATATGCTTCATTCACCTGGGTTCTTATTCTCCTTTAAAATATTTAGAATTTATATGTATATAGCTGGTTATATAGATTTATTAAAAATAAATAAAGCACAAATTTCCCACTATGTTTCAATTAATCTGACAAATACTGAAAATAAAAGAACATGAAATGCTTAGCTTCTTCTACCAGAGATATTTTGATTTTTATTAGATATGTTCAGCATAAAGTTGACAAAGAAAGAAGTTGAGGCTATGCATATTAAGAGGAATCCTTAAGTATCTTAGAATCAAAGCTTAATGGGAGGAACATATTTGGAATAATTAATACCTAAACAAACTCTTTGATAAACCCTTGATATGGTAAAATGGGTGGCAATGGATCTAGAATATGTTCCTGAATTTTGTAAAATGTTGTTGTAACAATCTCAACTTCTACAGTAAATCTGTAAGTCCTCCTTAATGTCTGTGCCTTCTCTCTATTGTTTATCTTCAATTTATCCTGTGTATATCAACTAGAGTCTGAATTCAGGAAGTCTTGAATTAAAATCTGGTTTTAGATACCATCAACTTCACTAAAGTTTCTCAACTTCAAAAATGGGTATTATAATAATAGCACGTTCTCACCAAAAAATGTTGTAAATATCAATTGAAATAATATTCATGAGGTTCTAGGGGTGCAATGGCTAGAGCACTGCCCCTGGAGTCAGCAAGACCTAAATTCAAATGTAGTCTCAGACATTTAATACTTGCTTAACTGTGTGACTTTGGACAAGTCACTTAACCCCATTGCCTCACAAAAACAAAAGAAAAAAGAAAGAAATCATATTCATAAAGTGTTTAATAATGTCTGGCAAATGGTAGATCCTATATACCTGAGGATAAAATAATGTAATTAATTAATTTTGCCCAGTTATGTTAATAAAAATGACAATCTAAATAAAATGGATGAATATTTATAAATATATGGAGAAGAAATAGAAAATTTTAATCAACATATCCAAACCATAAATGAGCTCCCTAAGAAAAGTCCACAATTGAAGAATATAAAATGAAATCAACAAATCATGTAAAGAAAAAATAATTCCAATACTATAACATTTTTTGATAAAATAGATAAAGGATTTCTACTGAATTTCATCTATGGCATCAATATGGTTTTGATACTTAAACCAGGAAAAAAAAGAGAAAATACTATGGGACAATTTCCCTAATCAATATTGGTACAAAAAATAAATACAAAATACTAGCAAGGTGACTATGGCGATATATCACAAAAAATCCTACACTATTATCAGTTAGGATTTATACCAGAAACAGGATTAATGCCAAGATAAGAAAATTAAAAATATCATTGACAATATCAACAATAAAAACAACAGAAATCATATGACTATCTCAATAGATGCAGAGAGAGCTTTTGTCAAAATGCAACAACTATTCCTATTAAAAGAAAAAAAAAACACTACGGAGACATCCTGAACAGAGCCAAAATAAAGGAGACGAGCTAGAAGGCTCCAGTTTTTCCCAGTTTCCCTCAGAAACAATTTTAAATGAAATCTCTAAGCAGACCCTAAAGTGACACTGCAGAGGAAAAGCTGGTGCAACAGGTATCCTAATGCAGAAAGAGAGAGTCATAAGCACCTGAGAATACAGAGCAGAAAGAAAAGGACAGACTTCCAGCCCCAAGAACAAGAGGCTTGGGATTATATACCCTTTGACCCAGGAGTAGAATTCAACTTTCAAAATGAATAACAAATCACACACACACACAGAGAGAGAGAGAGAGAGAGAGAGAGAGAGAGAGAGAGAGAGAGAGAGACAAAAGCCGTTAACCATAGAAACTTCTATGGTGAAAGAAAAGCTCAAGAAATTTCATATCAGAAGAGGAAAGGCATGACCCTACATGTGAAACCTTAAAGAGGATTATGAATTGGTCTCAAAAACAAAAAAGTCCTCTTAGAAGAGTTCAAAAAAGTATTTTAAAATCAAATAAGAGAGAAGAAAACTTGAGAAAAACAATGAGTCATGCAGCAGGATTATGAAAAATTAGAAAAGGAAAACACAAAAATCAACTCAAGAAAATAATAACTTTAAAGGTACAATTGACCAAATGGGGAAAAAAAACAGCTTCTCTAAAAGTAGAAATGGGATAGAGCTCCGGCCCTGGAATCAGGAGTACCTGGGTTCAAATCTGGCCTCAGACACTTAATAATTACCTAACTGTGTGGCCTAGGCAAACCACTTAACACCATTTGCCTTGCAAACACCTAAAAAAAGTAGAAATGACAAATTGATATAGGAAACACAAACACTAACTAAAGAAAATAAATCCTTAAAAATTGGAATTGAGCAAGTTTCAACTAATAGTTTTATCAGACATAAAGAATGCATCAAACAAAACCGAAAAATAAAAAGAATAGAAGAAAATATAAAGTACCTCTTAGTAAAAAGAGTAACCTGGAAAACAGAACTAGGAGAGATAATTTATGAACTATTGGTCCACCTGATAGTCATGATTTAAAAAAGATCTTTAGACAATATTGTTCAGGAAATTATCAAGGAAATTTGTTCTACTATCCTAGAACACGAGAGTAAAATAGTCCTTGAAAAAGTCTAGTAATCATTTCCAGAAAGAGAATCCAAAATAAAAACTATGAACAATACTATAGCAAAATTTCAGAATTCTCAGATAAAGGAGAAAATACTGCAAAGCAGTAAAAAAAACCAATTAAAATAACAAAGGGAAACAGGATTACATAGTACTTAATAGTCTAAGAGACTGGATAAAATGTCAAAAAAGGAAAATGATCAATGCTGGAAGGAAGATGAAAAAACTGGGACACTATCGCACTGTTGGGGAAGTTGTGAACTGATCCAAAGATTCCAGAGAGCATGTGTATACCTTTGACCCAACACTACTAGGTCTGTATTCCAAAGAGGTCATTAAAAAAAAGGGAAAAAAAACCTCACATGTACAAAGTATTTATAGCAGTTCTTTTTGTAGTAGTAAAGAATTGGAAATTAACTGGATGTCCATCAATTGGGAAATGGATGAACAAATCGTGGTATATGAATGTGATGAGGTGCCATTGTTATGCAAAAATTCATGAGTAAGTGGACTTCATAAAAACTTAGAAAGACATGCATGAACTGATACTGAAAGAAGTAAGCAGAACCAGGAGAACATTCTATACCTTAATAGCAGCATTAAGCGATGATCAACTATTTTAGACTTAGCTCTTCTCAGCAGTTCAGTGACCAAGAGCAATTCTAAAAGGCCTATGTTGGAAAATGTCATCCACATTCATAGAAAAAACTACAGAGTACGAATGTAGACCAAAGTATAATTTTTTCACATTTTTAAAAGCTGCTTTATGCTTTCTTTTGTTTATTCCTCTTGTTTCTATTTTTTTGTTTTTTTCCTTTAGTTTTGATTATTCTTTCACATTAGCTAGGTGGTACAGTGGTTAAAAGTGCTGAGCCAAAAGTCAGGAGAAACTGAGTTCAAATTTGGCTTCAGGCACATTACAGGTTTTAGCTGTATGACCTTGGGCAATTCACTAAACTCTGATTCCCTCTAATACAGGGTTATCTCCAGCCATCCTGATTCATATCTGGCCACTAGACCCAGATGGCTCAGGAGGAGAAAGTGAGGCTGCTGACTTAGCATACCCCACCCCACTCCCACTGGAATTCAGTTTTTGGACTTCTCATGGTATCACCTCCTTGATGACATGGTCTTCTTCCAAATCAAAGGATGAATAACAATATGAAAATATATTAAACTTGATTGTACATGTATTAACAATATCAAATTACTCACTGTCATGGAGAGGGTGGAAGAAAGGGTGTGGGGTAGAAAAATGTGGAACCCAAAAGCTTACAAAAATGAATGTGGAAAATTATCTTTGCATGTAATTGAAAAAAACCAAAATAACCAAAAACCCTACTAAGATTGGGTTGTTAATAACTTGGGATCAATGGAGCATTTCTTAAAATGGTAGGTAGGGATCAGCTAGATGGTACAGTGGAGCACCAACTCTGGAGACAGAAGGACCTGAGTTCAAATCAGACCTCAGATACTTAATAATTACCTAGCTGGTAATTAACTTGGGCATGTCAATTAATGCCATCACCTTGCAAAAAAAGTGGTAGGTAGTTTCTATCAAAAATAAAAAGCAAACATCTGTAATATGGACAAGCTAGAAAACTTAATAAGATTAGAGGTGACAAGAATTTCCATTATCACTATTATTATTTTATATTGTGAATTGAAAGACCAACTATAGTAAATAAATTGAAGAAATTAGAATAATCAAAAAGGAAATAAAACTATCATTTTTTGCAGATCCTATGATGGTATAGAGAATCCTAAAAAATCAGCTAAAAACTAGTTGAAACAATACATTTTGGCCAAGTCAAAAAATATAAAATAAACCTATCATTAGAAATTGTATATACTACCATAAAAACTCAGCCAGAAGAGAAAACTGGAAATTCTATTAAAAATAATTGTGGAAAGCATAGCACTCTTTGGAGTCTAGTCTATTTGCCAACCAACACACACACACACACACACACACACACACACACACACACACACACACACACACACACAGAAACAAGCTATATGAACACAATTATAAAAAATCTCTGCACAAATGAAGACAAATCAAAACATTTGGAGAAACATTAATTGCTCAGGTAAGATTGAGGCAATATAATGAAAATAACAATGCTAATCCTTATTAATTTACTGATTCAGTATCAAAGCATTTAAATTACTAAAGAGTTACATTATCAAGTTCAAAATCTAATAAGAAATCCATCTGGAGGAGGAAAATATCAAGACAATCAAGGTAATTGGTTTGGGAAAAATAGGTTAAGAAAGTAGCCTAGCAGTATTAGATCTAAAACTATTAAAAAAATTGATAATCATCAAAACAATGTGGTACTAGATTAAAAATAGAATGAGTAATCAATAATTCCATTAGATTAGAGTAACCTAATATTTGATAGAAACACAGATCCTAGATATTGGGGCAAGAACTCACTGTTTAGAAAAACAAAGCTACTGAAAAACTTGGAAATTATTCTAAAGAAATTGGATATAGACTAATATTTCAGGCCACATATTAAGATTAGCTCAAAATGTATATATGATTAAGACATAAAGGATATTATCATAAGTTTATTATGGGAGTATGGGGAAAATACCCATTATGTTTCTGAATAGGGGAAGACTTCTTGATCAAAAGAGATAGACAGACAGAGAAAGCATAAGAGACAAACTAGACAATTTTACTTATTTGTAATAATATTTTTATTGCACAAACAAAACCAATGCCATCAAAGTTAGAAAGAAAGCATGAAATTTAGGCAGGGAGACCATAATAGATTTCTCTCTTAAATACTTCATTTCTCAGATATGTGGGAAACTGAACCAAATTAATAAAATAAATAAGTAAAAGTCCTTCCCTATTTGATGAATGATCAAAGGATATGAATAAGTAGTTTTTGGACAAAGAAATCAAAGCTATCAAAGTCTTATGAAAAATGCTATAAATCATTAATTATAAGAGTAGAGAAATGCAAGTTAAATCAAGTCTTTGGCACCATTTCATACCAAACACTTTGGATAACATGATAGAAAAAGGAAAATGACAAATGCTGGAGGGGATGTAGAAAAATTGGGACATTAATGCATTGTTGGTAGAGCTGTGAACTAGTCCAATCATTCTGGACTGAACAGAACAATTTGGATCTTTGACCAAAGGGAAATACAACTGTATAATACTTTCTACTAGTTCTATACCTCTAATGAGATCAGAGAGGAAAAAGACCCACATGTATGAAAGTATTGTAGTAGCTTTGTAACAATTCATACGTATTCCCAGGTTTTTTTCCTCTTGAAACGTTCCCTTATCATATTTTACAACACAATAGTATGGCAGCATAATTATAATACTATAGTAGGTTCAACCATTATCCAGTTAATGGGTATCGTCCAGTTTCTAATTATTTGCTTCTCCTACTCCCACCCACCCCCAAAAAATCTATTTTAAATATTTTGTAAGTGATAAAAAAGAATAAAAAAATAATGAAAACCTTTTGGAATAAATAGACTTTTTAAAACAATGACAGAAAGTGAATATAGATATTACCACTAGATTTGTCAAATATAATTTAAAGTAGTTCATCTATGGACAGAATGTATGAAATGCCTAAGATCTAAGAGAAAAAGCCAAAGGCATTACATGGGCAATTTTCTTCTGAACTCAATATCACCTAAACAAAGATATGAGCACATGACTGAGCCATGATAATTTACTTACAGAAAAAATAATGGCTTATGATAGTAATTCTTTTTTTTGGCTTTTTTTAAAATTTATGTATTTTCATCCATATGCGCATATATATTTTTAAGTTACAAAATTTCCTTTACCCCTCCCTTCCCACCCCGCTCCCCCCTCAGCAGCAAAGAGTCAGGTTAGCATTGTACATACATATGATAAACATGTTTACACATCAGTAATTTTTCAGTATGAGGAATTAGGATTAATAGAAAGAGATACATAAGAGATAATTTTTATAAAGTGTTCATCAGATTCTGAAGGTTTGGGTTTTTTATGAATTTTGTTTTGTTTTTCTTCCTCTGGATGGGGATAATATAGTCCATAGCCAGTCTAATACAGCTGAGAGCTACTTCCATCAAGGTTGTTCATCTCACAATGTTGTTAATGTGTTAACATTGTGTTAACATTGTAATAACAATGTGTTAACAATGTGTTAACATTGCTAACAATGTGTTAACATTGTTTTCTGGGTTCTGCTCCCTTCTCTCAGCATCAAATCCTGTAAGTCAATGCTTCTCCAGAGTCTGTTATGATAGTAATTCAATGACAGCAAAAAATCAGGCAATTGTTACCAGAAATTATATACAAGCATTTAAGGCAATGAGATTTATTAATCTATGTAGATTATACAATGAAATAATGAAAACTCTGTAATGAATCATCACAGGTTTGAAAAAAAGGAAAATAGCATCAAGTAGATTTGTAGAAAGATACAGTCATATGGTTAAAATTATACACCAGAACCTCACTATCTATTATAAACTAGCAGATGATAAGTAGCTATGTTAAAAATATAAAATTCCAAATTTACTTGACAATTCAAAAACAAACTGTACTGACCCTATATCACATGTTGATCCTTAAAAATTAACAATATTTTAATAGGTTTTAAATTTTACTTCAATAAGTTTGTGAATATCAGTTATTTCTAATATTTCAAATATTTAGAATAGTTTTTCTAAAATTATTTCAATATATGTACTGCTTTCATTGTATGGTGAAATAATGGAAGAAATTAATAGTTTGTGGGGATAGTCTGAGGTATGATCATGCCTGTAATTCTATTTGCACCAAAAAGTTTTTTCAGTAAGCATATAGATTTTCCATCTCAATACGTTTTCATTTAAAAGTCATTTTATATACCTGCACAAAAGATTATAGAATATGAATCATAAAAGAATAAAAGTGAGAAAAAAGTATCTTTTGTTTCTATTTTAATCACATGCAAAAACTGGACAATGGTATCATGATGATGGTGATGATGATGATAGTGGTAGTGGTCGTGCTGACAGGTGACATTACATAGCACTTTAAAGTTTGCAAAATGCTTTACTGATATAATGTTATTTAAGCCTCACAATAATACTGTGAGGTTGGTACTACAGACATTATTACCCGTTTTAAAAACAAAAATAATTAAATTTTAGAGAGATCAAATTTCTTCTCCATTGCCATAAAGGTAGTAAGTATGAAAGGTAAGATTTTATCTGACATGCTCTGCTATACCATAATGAATTCGCCACATTTATGTTTTAACTCTTTTAATAATTTAATAATTTTAATATTTAAAATATATCATTATTGGTTTATTTATTTAACAGATGAACCAAAACAAATAGAGTGGGAAAATACAAATTCAGAGCTTTTCAAGATATCAGAGGGGGTGAGATGAAATATTTATCATAAAAATATTAATTATTGAAAATCATTCAAGAATAAAAGTTGTTTACCAAGAGCAAGTCTTGACCCTCAGGTTACACATATGGAAACAAAAACCATGAGATATGAAGTAAGATTAATGCTGGAAACATTCCAAACCCAAGAAAAGACAAATGCTACACACCAAATGTAATCAAAATCAGAAGGGTATGGTTTTAGAGACACAGAAACAATGGTCCAATATCCTGAGTGATATCTTAAGTTTGAATGAAGACTAATATTCAGGACCCAAGAAATATTTATTTGAATCCATCCTCTAAATCATGGCTTCTTAACCTTTTTTGTAACATGGACCCCTCTGGCAGTCTGGTGACACCTATGAGCTATTTGGCAAAATAATATTTTTAAATGCATAAAATGAAATATATGGCATTGCAAAGGAATCCAATTCTATTGAAATAGTTATCATAGTATTTTTAAGTTCATGGGCTCCAGATTAATAATTCCTAAAAAGTGAAATACTAGTCATTAAAAGGATCTTCTTCATTAACTTTCGTTCCAACAAAATACAAAAACCACTTTTTTCTTACCAAATGTTTTGAGTACCACTGATTGATACAAGGATCTGAATGGTTATACTAAACTCAAATTTAATATTTATAATATTCAGGGAACATGACAGCAATAAATGACCACATGTGCATGGATATCAATGCAATGACAAAGGCTTTAATGGTCACAAGAGCCCTGAGATACATTGCAGAAATTCTACAAAGACACAAATATAGAAAAAGCTTTCACTACTATGGACACCTAAAAAATAATGAGACAATAATTTAAAAAAAAATCAGAAATCAAATCAAAGATAAATAATTTTAATTAAAAAAGCAAAAAAAAGACAAAGGTATGAACAAATTACAATACAAACAACAAATAAGAAAAAATAATGCAAATGGAGTCAAGGTAGAATAGTTGTTAGGAAGAATACTGAGATTTTAATTGGACAATCTGAATCCAAACAGATGTTCTAAGAGCAGTTAATTAGCACAGAGGATAGAGCACCAGCCTTAGAGTCAAGAGGACCTGAGTTCAAATCTATACTCATACACTTAATACTTGCTTAGCTGTGTGACCTTGGACTACTTACTTAACCCCATTGCCTTGCAAAAATTCAAAACAAAACAGATGCTCTGACATGTGAACTTGAACAAGTCCACATTATCACCTCTCTCTCTCTCTCTCTCTCTCTGTCTAGATAGATAGATAGATAGATTAGATAGATAGAGATAGAGATAGATAGATGATATAGATAGAGATAGAGACAGAGACAGAGATATGGATATACATATAAACCTACATATATATATATATATATATATATATATATATATATATATATATATATGAAGGGATTAAAGTTGACAGCTTCTTAGGTCTCATCTAGCTCTAAATCTATAATCCTTCAATCATATTTAAAAGTTGGTCTGGTTTGGTCACTAGTAAACTTTATTCCAATTCAGTCATTAATATTTCTTAAATATGCTCATGAACCCTAAATCTACTAGAAAGAGTAGTTTCTTAACCCCATCTTTATAAGTCTTTCATGGACCAGCCTATTAAAAAGTTCAGCATATTTTCTTCCTGATCACAAAGAACTGTGAACAAGTAAGGACAACAATGTCCATAAATCTCATTTTTTTTTTCAATTTTCTGAGCATTTAATTCACTTTAAAAATAATTTGGCAAAATGCTCCCTTTAAGAAAGTCATGGAAAATTAAAACACGAGTCAGTAGCATATGGATATGTGAAAGCTGATATGTTCAAGTCTGCTACAAGAAATGCTGACAAACTCATGAGTTACATAAGCACAGGGATTAGAAACAAATCAGAGGAGATAATATTTCCATTACACAAAGTCCTCATAAAACCTGGTTTGAAACATCATGTCCGGCAATACACACTGACTTTAATGGAGAATAGTAGTTCAGATTACTTTAAAAGGTGCAGAAGAAGGCTAGTGGGTTTATCAGGGATTAGAAGACCTGTTTATGAGGAAAGGTTTCAAAAACTGAACATGCTTAAAAAAAAATGTTAAACACATCCAGCCTTAAAAGAAAAATGAGAGAATGCATGAGAATATACTTAAAAGTGTTTTATTTACTTAGGAAGGAAAGAAAAAGGAAGGAAATAAGATAAGAAAAAGAGTGAATGAAGGGAGTAAGGAAAGAAGAAAGTAGGAAAGAAAGGAAGATTTTTGCTTTTGCTTTTTTTCCCCTATTGTTAATTTATTTGTTTTTCTTAAACCAAATCTACAACTTTCTGTCTGTAATTTTTATCCAGTGATTCTAATTCTTCCATCTGTGGAGAAGCAGAATAAACCTAATCACTATTCCACAAGATAGTTATTAAAATGTTTGAAAACAGCTATCTTGTCCTTACTTAATTTTCACTTTTCTGGAATATATAGACTCAGTGCCATCAAGTTATGATGATAAGGTATGATCTTGAGCCCCCTTTCTACCCTTGATACCCTTGTTAAGATACTCCAGCTCCATAAAAATCTTTTCTATAATTTTAATTATTGGTAATCTTCAGAAGGGCTGATAGAGATAAATCAAATTAGGAAATGCCAAGTTATAATCAATTCAATTCCATGTATTTAATACTGATTATAATATTGACTTTATGTTTTTCCTAATGTTCTATTCAGCTTTAAAAAGCTATGGGTTCTTCAGTTCTTCAATATACAGATTCATGTTAAATTAAAAATGGTCCCAAAATAAAACATTTATTTTCCATTCTCTCTTTCCCCAAAGCAAAGGTAAAGAAAATAGTTCAGCAGGTAGAAAAACATCACTTAAGTAAATTCTTGAATATGTAGGCATAGAGATATACAGAGGTTGGGATTTACTAAGAGTATGGAGCAATAGAATCTGGAAGCATTACCATGAGTGTACCTAATTAACTAATTTCAGAATGAGACCCATGACTACAAATCATATTTTTACCCTACTAATGATGGAAAGGTCTCTTTTTGAAGGGACAGTACAGTGAAAATGGATTTGTATAGTTCTGTTGTGTGAAGTACCATGCAATTATATGAAAGTATTATGATAGTCAATTAGTCCACTTTTACATAAGTCTGAGATTTCTTTAGATGAAAGTTTTGAAAGAATTAATTTCCACCTTAAACAAGTTTCTATGACATTCTGACCTGTTCTGAACTATAAAGAACTTCTTAGAAGTTGAGATTTATCTATGGTTTGCTTAGAAACCACATTTAAAGGCTGTTTTCAAAGTCACATTTCATGTCCTTGCATGACACCACATGAATACTGATAGACTGAAAGACAGTTGTCTTCTGACTTATGCAAACTCCCTCTTTGAAATTTATAATTATGGTATATACAAATTAAGGTATTGTAATTTTTGAAAAGAACATTATTTTGTTAGGCCTTATTTCCATTATCTTAGCAAGTTGGAGTTACAAAAAAGAGCTTTGACACATGTTTACAAGTTGCTCTACCTACCATCCTTCTAAATAGTAATTTCATGATGGCAAAATTTACTATGTGTTAGGAGATATGTTTACATGCTAAACATGATAACACTATCATTCCCTCTTTTCCCATACTCTTCCACCAAAAATCCAGTCTGAGGGGAGGGGAAAACAGGGTTGAAGCAAGAAATCACATGAATGGTTTGAGGTGGTCGAATCCTGTTACTAAAAGTATAGAGCTCCATAATTCTTTGTGCCAACGAGGTGGCAGAGTGATAGAGGAGCGCTGGACCCAATCATTTGAGAGTTAAAGAATAAAATATACCAGAGATCAGGGGAAACATCCTGTTTGACATTGGGGACCTGGGTTCAAAGTTTAGCTGTGACAATTACAACATAAATGAAATTATCATGCCACAGTCTCCTCATCTATAACATGATGAGGGTAGACTAGATCACAATAAGGTCAGGGTGGTGTGCTAGTCACAATGGAGTAAATTGTTAAATTTTGAAAGTCAACTTTTGCACATGTAAAATTAGCCACTGTTAAAGATCAGACCTTGATTATTATTTGATCAATTGCCTAGAATTAAAAAGTGATGCAGAAAATATTAATAATTTAAATATGTCTTCATATGTATTTATATTCATATATTTTGTATACACACACATATATATATGTATATATATATATATATATATATAGCGAGAGAGAGAGAGAGAGAGAGAGAGAGAGAGGGGAGAGCAGTACACATGGAGGTGTGAATATACACACAGATGTGGGTGTGGGTATAATTTTTAAAAGATGATTGCTAAACATATACAATTATATTTCATGACTTATGAGCCTATCTGCTATGATGTCAAGAACTGTTTCAGTCTCCTTTCCCTTTTGTCTCTGTCAGAGAGAATCAACCCTTAAATAAATCCATGAAGCAATTTCTTTCACTTTCTTCCTCTATGTCAGAGACCAAAGCTCTATTTTTAGGAATTTAGCATTTCTTTTCTGGTAATCCATAAGTCATCAGTAGAAGAGGTCATCTATTTCTATCCCATTTTGAGGGAGTGTCTGGGTTCCTTTTTCTTTCGGGTCATGATTAAAGCATGACTCTTGAATCCTAACTCCTCCCGCCCCAAGTCCATGTGCTTGCCATGCCTCATCAAATGCTGTTTTTCATCTTTCCCCTTCTCACAATGTCTTTACTGTATTATTTAAAAGAAGAGTGTCACAATGCTCAACTGCTTAGTGGTTTAAAAAAATACACATGCTTAGTTGGAATAGACATGCTTGAATTTCCAATTCTTTTCCAGAGCTTTGCTAGATGAAGACTCACAAAGAATAAGAATAGAAAATTTTAAAATTCAGTTGTTTTCTATGTCAGACATTGTGCTAACAAAGCCAAACAAGGAAGGATAACCACTAGGTGGGAATGTTGCAGAAGGGATTCTTGTCAGATATGGGTTGAAGTAGACAGTTTTGAAGTTCCTTCAACTCTGAAGTCCTAGAATTCAATGAATAATATATATATATATCCTCAAAATAAACATTTTTCCCTTCCTAGGATTACATTTCCTTAGAAGATCATAGGATTAGAGACATAGATGGAAAGACCATTTAGTTTAGTCACAACATATTACAAATCAAGAAACATAAATCTATAGAGGTTTAGTGATTTACTCAAAAAAATGGTTACAATCTATTATCATTCACATTTTCCATCCTCTATAACTTCATTTCTCTTTCATTGGGAGCATACCATAATAGTAAAGAAGGGGGGAAATATCAGTGCAAAATTGATATCAGACATTTCTACCCTCTGTTTGATCCCTTATGTACAATGACACTGAAAAAAAATCAGATTTACAGTGGAAAGGATCAAGATAAAAATGCTTTTATGTTGTGTCTCAAATACAGTTATTATTTTAAATAATTTTAACATATACTAGAAAACTTTGGGAAAATTGGATTACCTTAACAGAAATCCACTTTACACCTAACTCTCCTGGAATGCATCTATTTCATAAAAGGATATGGATTATTAGGTCTAGAGTCTCATAAGAAGGGAATGTTTTAAATTTATACAAAGAACTAAAAGAGTTTCAGATGTCAAATGTGAATGTGTAAAAATTGAAAAGTAAGATATGGTAAAGATTAATGTGGAATATATGGGTTTGGGATAACATTTTGCAATACCAAAAGTCAAACATAGTACTATATTAAATATTGGTATTACTTTATTTTTGTTTCAGTTTATTGTATATGCATACTCTTATGTTCAACATGGGCAATTTATCTTTATACAGAAAATTTTAGAGAATTCTTTTCTTGCTACTCTAACATTAGGTCAAACATGATGATTTAAAGGATATGAATTTTATGGGTCTGAAAACTCCATAAACATATAAATCAATCAATTAATAAACATTTGTGCCAGTTTTTATAAATATAAAAACAAGAAGGAAACTAATCATGTCCTCAAAATTATATTCTCAAGGTAGAGATATGCAAATAATTTAGCACATAGAAAATACATACAAAGATGTTTTGTTTATCCAGTTGTGGAAAGACCTAATATAAGAGGTAACTTGAAGGAAACTGATGATGTTTGTCCTTCGTCCTGGAAGAAGACCATAACAACAGGAAAGTGGTGTCATAACAAGCACACAGATGCAATTTGAGTGGGGGGGGGACTGTGCTGATTCATCAGCCTCTTGTTCTCCTCCAGAGCCATCTGGGTCCAGTAACCAGATGTAAATCACGATGACTAGAGATAGTCCTGTATGGGAGGCAATCAGGATTAAATGACTTGCCCAAGTTCACACAGCTATTAAGTATCAAGTGTCTGAGGATGGATTCCAACTCCCATTCTCCTGACCCCAAGATCAGTACTCTATCTATTAAGCCACCAAAGGAAACTATGGATCCTTGGAAATACCCAATGTAACTGAAGGAAACTAGGGGTCCTAAGAGCAGGAGGTGAGGAGAGATTGAATGAATAATAACCTATGAAAAGGTACAGAGAAAAGAGTTGGGATATTATATATGAGAAATCATAATCAGATAGTTTGAGAAGGGGAGTCAGATTGGAACCAAGGTGTGAAATATTTTAAATTTCAACTAGAGGGATTTCTATTTGATCCCAAAGGTCAGTCATATATGCTTGAAATGGTGCTATATAGTTTATTCCTTCTCTCAGGTTCCAGGTCCAATTAGTTACAAAGTCCTTGTGTTATCATTTCTTTAATACTTTTTTTTATCAGTTCCTTACTTTCTATTCCCATCACCCTTAGAAAAGAACTATAGTGGCATTGTACCATTATTCTCTACCATAGTAAGGCTACATCTGGTTTTGGTCTGGACATCACATCTAATGGAAGGACAAACTGGAAAACATTTATGAGAGAGCAACTAGAAGGGGTTAAAAAGCCTCAAGGAATTTGAAAAATAAAATATTTAATAAAAACTTACTTTATTTCATGCAGTGTGTTAATTACTGGGAGATTTATGTTCAATCAAACAAGAGTCCCTACCTTCAAGAAACCTTTATTCTAATAGGGAAAGACAGAACATAAAGAAAATTAGAAAAAAGTCAGATAAGGGGAGGAGGTATTGGATTGGTGTCAGTGGAGTCAGGAATGAAATCATCATGGCCTGCACCTCTCTTCAAATGGTGTTTGTAGCTAAAGACATATCAGTCAGGAGACCATTCTCCAGGATGGAGACACTTCCAGAGCCATAAGGTTGTTTGTGAGGGAACTGTTATTTTTCCTTAGTTCTCAAAGAGGACCATAACATCAGGGATGTGATGCCATAACATGCCATTGAACAGGATTTGAGTGAGAGAGGGCTAAGTCACCAGTCTCACTTTGTCCTTCAGAATCATCTGGGTCCAAAGTCAAAATATGGATCAGGATGACTGGAGAGGGAGACTGGCTGCAGAGGGAGACCTTGGATTTTTTGAGCTAAGAAGTTTAACAGGTCTCAGTATGATTGAGGCATCACCCATGCAGAGATTAAGACAGGTAAGAAAGAAATGAGGCCAAGAATGACCTCTTTTGCCTAATGATAAAAAAAAATCAAAAAAGTTTTGGGGAAGGAAAAACTCTCAGGGTTTCTGGCCCAAACACAATTGCTATTTACATTCACTTTAGATAATACATTTAGACATTCTGCCTGGCTTGACCTAGAAGTCTTTTGACTACAAATCAAGCAAACTTTCCATTGTACCAGGCTGCTTACCCAGGACTGAGTAAATAATGAAGAAAAGTGATGTTGAATATCCTTTAAAAAAATTCATAAGAAATAAATGACGTTGATTCATAAGACACCGAAATATATTATGTGGTGAGAGGTAATTATTTAAATGGTCTCCACTTAAGCAGATGAGGTCAGAACCTCTGAGTTTCCATAGGTAAGTCTCATTAGGCAAGCTTTCAACAGGATAGTAAAAGTAGGAAACACATTCTTTTCAATTCAAATAATCCTCCTTGTATTGCCAATCTCAGCAATGAGACATAAAGCTCAATGTGTTCCTTTATTTAGGTGGGGAAGAATAGGCTTTTGTAAAGTCACAGAGAGATGTCCTTAGTATCCTTTTGCCATTTTATCCATAGGGTAATATTTTATATCTGTATATTTCTATCTTAACAGTTCATTTTGAGCAGAGATTTAGATAGTATAAATATATATATATATATATATATATATATATATATATATATATATATATCTGGGATATCAGAGAGACAGAGCTAGTTATGAAATGCAAAACAAACATGACCTGGTTGATTGTTTGCTAAAATGAATCCTTATTGAGTAGCATTAAATAAATGAACAGCCAAGTTGTTTAATAATATTTATTGTTTACCAACATCAGAAATAGGATTGGCCTCAGTTTGTAAGTGGTTCTTGTCCAAGTAGAAGGTGTCCCATAAGCTTCCTATGTAAGGCAAGACTCAATTCCATTCTAATTCTTCCTTTGTTGATACTTTCTGCATTAATTGTTCCTAAGTTCTGATCTATATATTGCTTTGGTCTCTGGTTTAGCACAATACCCATTTTCTATTGCCTAATATCTCACATTCTCCCGAGTTTTTTATAGATTCTGTGTTCTTGCCGACTCTGGACTTCTTCCTGGAATCTGCCTTGATTGCTGTCTCCTGAGCACACCCCTGATATGGTGACGGTCTCTGCTTGGATTTGATTTTCATTTTCATCAGTTATATTTCACTGGCTTCTGTGCTATGCTAGTCAATATTAGCAACTAACTCTCTATCAGGTTTCTTTTTTTGGGGGGAGGGTGGAAGAAGGAATAGATCTAAGCATGATGCACTTTTCTTTAATACTCATCATTAATAGTTTTTCTGTTACTTTCCTGAACTAAGCAATCAATGTAACAAGAAATCAAGCCCTAATTTTTGAAATATGAATGCTCACAAAGAAAATTTAACAGACAGCTCAAGAGTTAGATTGATCTGGTTGTAGCACACTCCCGCCTGACTAGGCATATCTGTGTTACCTGCTACTGTGAATTCTAATAGGAGTAAAACAAAGCTGAAAATTGTTTTATTTATTTAACTTATATTCAGAACACATCATAAGAATGCCAGGTTGTCTGGAGTACATTCTGGAACTGTTACCTGGATCCCATACTGTGATAAAGTCACTACTCCCTGCAGGGATATCCAGACCCTGAAGTTGAAGGTTAATACTTTGGCCACATAGTGAGGGAATAAATTCCCTTAGAAAAGATTGCTTCTGGAAAAGATTGAAGGCATAAGAACAAGGGAATGGCAAAGGATGAGATGGATAGAAAGTGTCATGGAAGCAATAAACATAAGCTTGAACAGACTTCTGAAGGTAGTGGATGATAGAAGGATGTGGCATGGTATGGTCCATAGTGTTATGAACAATTGGATGCAACTGAAAGACTGAACAATATTCCTAAACTAGTAGAACTCAAGAGAGATTCTTTGTTCATTTATGTATTGATTCGGAAACACTCTACGGAAATAACAGATGCTAAAAGTCGAGTAAAAAAAAAGATTTAGTTAAGTTTTTAGATAGCGTTACTATCTGCTAAGGATTTATGTGACCTTGAACAAGTCACTTTTACAAGTACAAAGTAATTTCTCTTTATCTCAATCATCTAGTTTGCTTTTAGCACTATCATCAAAACTAAAGCTGGGAAAACAATATGAGCTATTTTTTTGGCCTATAATCTATTTGTTATGAGTGCCTTAACCATAAATGTAAACATATAAGACAGAGATTTCCAGGGAAATATTAAAAGAAAAACTATTATTTGGTAATTTTTCATTGAGAACTATCAAGGCAATTTTGCTATTTGCATAGGCATTCACTAAAGATGCTATAGTCTTCGTGTTGACATTGACTATTTTTAAAAAGCATGAAAAAATGATCAGGAGTGTAAAATAGAATGTCTGGTTTGTCATGTATCATCTTCAAGGCAGTACCATCCAACTAGGACCCAGAAGACTTATTTTGTTGTAATAATGACCCGAGGGAAATTGGACAGGCAACACTTTATGATTACCATTAGAAAACTACGGTAACTGCTTCAAATATTTCTCTCTTCTGTTTAATAAAAAATGTGATGGTATGAAAAGAAAAATAGTAGGTGGGAAGGGCAAAACCTCTTTGAAAAAAATGTTTAGTTTCAATAGAAAACCAACTCTAAAATGTAGAATTAAATGAGAAAATCAAATTCCAGGCTAATGGTCTAATTCATCAAAAAGCCAGAATGGCTCTGACAGAGTATGAGGAGCCCACTTTTTAAATATTAAAAAATAACTCACAAAATCATCATGACGGTATTTCTATTATTAGAATTTAAGAAATTGCTGAAGCAATTATGACAGTTTTTATTATCAATGAATGTCTCTTTTTCTTTTATTAAGTATAACAGCATGTATGCACATTTGAAAATTTGTAATGTATATGTAAATACATATGTGAGTGATGCATGCTGATTCACATGTCTGGTACATATACAAGCTGCAAAAGCTATATAAGTTTCTTTTGCTTAATACCATTGTCATGCAAAGAGATACAACCCCCACATACACACACTTCATAACTTATACAACATCTTATGGGCAAGTGACCTATGGATTAAAATCTATGGAAGAGTTATTCATAATTAGAGACAGAGTGGAAAATATATTCTTCTAGCTAGTTAATTGTATCCAAACTGGAAGAAAATAATAACAACAGAAGAATTGTACATAGTATAAAGGAGAGAGAGAAAGAGAGAGAGAGAGAGAGAGAGAGAGAGAGAGAGAGAGAGAGAGAGAGAGAGAGAGAGAGAAACAGTCAGTCGGACAGACAGACACAAACAGAGACATTTGTGTTCCTTTCTCATGCTTCTTGTGTTCTGACCTGGAGAAAAGTGAAATCTCTTAAAGGACATTATAGTTTGGTATATTTAAAAAAATGAAAACAAAACAAATGAATAACAAACAGACAACAATGAAAGGATGTTGAACAAGAAACTAAGCCAGATAATTGGGTTTTCTAAAAAGGGAATTAGAGCTCGGAGCCAAAAAGGACACCTAACTGCAAGCAACCAGAAAAAAGCAGCTGCAGGTTATTAAGACAGTGCTATGACAGGTAGGCCAACCATGGTGACTTCTGACCCTAAGAAGGAGGCTTGTTTGAACTGAAAGCATCCACTATTTAATTTAGAGAGGAAATTTCCAATTCCATTTTCTATTTCAAAATCCTCTGTGGAAAGAATGTGAATTATGTTGTCAGATTTTACAGGATGACCCTAACTTGCAATAATACTTCCTTTGCCCTACCATGGCATGAAACAAAGTAATATTGAAGCTAAGGGCAATGCTGTCATCAATGACTGTCTAATCAAGGTCAAGTTCAAATCTCTCTAATCATTTTTAGTCATTGAAAACTATAAAGGGCGTTGAAAATTGAATTATCTTCATATATTCTCATAACAGTCCAGAAAATAAAATCTTAAAATGTTTTATTCCATCTACACATCTGTTATGCAGAGACAGATAGATGATAGATAAACTATGACTTTTCTTTAAACATAGAGCTGCTCTCAGATTTGATCTTCTTAGAAAATAATTCCTAACCTTTCTCTAGGATATAGCACCAACAACAAAAGTGAATTAAGCCTAGTCCTGACCCCACCATTAATTGACTCTCCTTATTTCTAGAGCCCCAGGGATATTTGGAGGTAAATATTCAATGGCAAAATTTTTGACCTGAGGAGATTCATGCATTTGGATGGGAAAAAATACATATTTATTTTTACTAACCTCCAAATAAAATTTAGCATTTCTTTTAAATATTTGAAAGCATTAGTCTGAACAGGGATTCTTAACCTAGAGTCCTTAACTATATTAATGCTGATTATATTTCAATAAAATTTTGATTTTTTTGAAATTCTAAGCATTTCATTTTATTCATCTTTTATAAAAATGATTGTTAGAAATTACTCTTGTATCATTTCATTCATTTTGAAACACTATTGTTGAAAAGGAGTTCATGGTTTCAGCACACTACAAAGAGGTCCATATTGCAAAAAAAAGATTGAGTTCTAGAGATACTTAATGCAGATATAACAGGGATTTTCTGTAATTTGAAATTATATTTATTTCTATAATTTGAAACTTTTATTTACTAACCCTGTTATATGACAAAGAATTAAATCTTACTTTTTAGACTAAATAAAAGGAATATTGCAGTCTAAGTAGAGGGACATTCTGGAACTACTGAACTGAAATGACAACTATATCATCATGAGTTCTTTGTGATCTTTTGAGTTAGTAAAATCCTCTCTAGGCTTTACAAGTCAGACATGATGATGTCTAGTTCCTAGAATGCGGGTAGGCTGTGGAAGAAAGATTATTTGTAGATCTAAGGTTTGAATACTGAGAAAAGTTGAACTCTAAATCATATTTCTTCAATCAGTTTAATGAAGAAAATAGAAAGGATTTGTTTGCTAGTAAGGCACTGAGATTGTTAGTTTCTCATGAGTGCATTCTGAACCTGTGTCTTCACAGCAAATAAATGTGTCTTATAAGCAAATAACAGCTTCACAACTTGAAGTTAACTCCTTAGCATAGTTTATCTCCAAGTGTCATTAAAGACAGTATTTAGAACTATTAAATAAATCAGCAGAAACAATATTAGCCTTGATGTCAAGAGAACTGGGTTCTAAAGCTGGCTCTTCCACTAAATAGTTCTGATCACTAATGAAGTAACTGTACAGAATCACAGAATTTTAGTCTGAAAAGATCTCAGTTACTTCTTTTCCAACTCACATCTGAACAAAGGATAACCCACTACAACATACCTGACATAGAAATTAAAAAGGCTTGTTGGCTAATTGGGCATCTATTCAGTTGGTCAGCAAGCCTTTGTTAAGAACTTATATTATACCAGGACCTATGGTAAGCAATATGGATGAAAAGAATGGAGAAGGAGGGAGGGAGGGAGGGAGTGGGAGAGAGAGAGAGAGAGAGAGAGAGAGAGAGAGAGAGAGAGAGAGAGAGAGAGAGAAGAGAAGAGAAGAGAAGAGAAGAGAAGAGAAGAGAAGAGAAGAGAAGAGAAGAGAAGAGAAGAGAAGAGAAGAGAAGAGAAGAGAAAGAAGAGAAGAGAAGAGAAAGAAGAGGAAGAGAGAATCCCTGCTCTCGAGGAACTCATAGTCTAATGGAGAAAAGCATATGCAAATGTAGGGGGTAGGAGTTTCCTTTATTTAAAAGAAAGTTATTTATTTTCATTCAAATGTACATGTATATTTTTAAGTTACAAAATTTCCTTCCATCCTCCCTTCCCACCCCCCTCTCCTTAGCAGTGAACAGTGAGTTTGGCATTGTACATACATATTTTGATAAACATATTTACAGATCAGAAATTTTCAGTATGAGGAATTAGATTTAAGACAAAGAGATATATAGGAGATAATTTTTATAAAGTGTTCATCAGATTCTGAAACATCATACATAACTAGTCAAATACAGTTGTCCTAGCTCTCTGAACTGCTGAGAGGAGCTGCTTCTATCAAGGCTGTTCATCTCACAATATTGTTGTTGATGTGTACATTGTTCTCTTGGTTCTCTACTACATTCACTCAGCATAGAATTCCATAAGTCAGAAGTATTTTAGCTGGAACTTGAAGGAAGCCAGAGGAAACCTGAAGACAGAGATGAGAAGAGGCATGGAGGACAGTCAGTGAAAAATGTCCAGTCTAGAGAGATTGCCTTTTGAGGAAAAGCAAGGAGATGTTTGTGCCTGTATCACAGAGTAGGTGGAACTGGGAAAAATGCAAGATAAATGGAATGGTAAGAGTGATCCAGAGTATAGAATTTTGAATAAAACATGGAGGATTTTATGTTTGCTCCTGGAGGTGTTATGGAGCCATGGGAGAATATTAAATGAGTTAGTTGACTTGATTAAATCTCCACTATAATATTATCAATTTCACATCACGTGGAGGATGAATTAAAGTTTCTCCTACATTGACCATTAGAGTGACAAAATATCATTGAGAAAAGATAATTGTATTTAAATACTTTAATGAGATTACCTCAATTGAAGAAAAAGCTACAAAGAAGGAAAGAGATGAATGCAAAGTTATATCTAAGTTGTATCAAGTAGCATTATTTTATTATTTCTAAATAGTTACAAGAAAACAAAAAATCAAGTCTTAAAAATTTTTTTAATATTTTTAAAAAACAAAGGAATGATATCCCTACAGAATGAGCAGACTCGCTTTAGAAATAAGCAAGCAAAGAAAACATTCCAATAAAGAAAAGACATACTATGAGGTGAAAAATGCCAAGGTAATCCTGCAAAAGGAGGGGGGAAATGCAATTTGCATAGTATCCTACAAAAAAAGTTGGGTTTTAGGAATTATGAGGAATCTCTATTCAATACACCATCCTGTCTCTCACATACTAAAACAACAGGAGGAACTGTGTAAATAACAAGCCATCTATCAGGTATTCCCTAATTTAACAAATTCAAAGAAATTAACTTTATCAGAGATAACTATTAGAATTCTTCATTTCATATCTATCAGTCTCTAAAATTAAGATGATTTACCAAGTAATTTTGTTAAAGACTTTTTTTAAACAGAGAGAAAAAGAGTAAGGGGAAGAAGACTATATCTTTGCAAGTATTGGCTTGAAATGAATAATTAGGTAAGAGCTACAACAGTTAGCGTATAAATATGTTTGTACAATCTTATGGAGAAGAATCATGGAAAATTATGAGAAACAATGCTTCATAAAATAGAAAGTAATAATGAAGGATTGGGAAAAAATGTTTATAGAAATCTTTCTTAGAGACCAATTAAACCAGATGAACTCAAGGACATTTAAGGATGAACCTAGACGAACAACAAATTGACAAAAGAATATAACATCTGCCAATATTTCTGTAGCAAACTCTTTTCATTACCAATTATAGGAGACCTACACATTTGGAAGCAAACATCACAGGCCCTAATGGGTTACATGAGAAAAAAAATAAAACTGAAGAAAATGATGGAAAGAGTAACCAAAGTTTTGCAAGTATATACAAAAAAAGTGCGAATTGAAATTTTACTTCTCAGAATATCAAAAGTTTAGAAAGATAATATAGTATATTAATATCTCCAGAGAGACAATCAAGAAAACATCAGTCAATACTGACACATTTCCCCTTTCCTAAAAAATTGTTTGGGACTAGAATCATAGTCTTTCTCTACTAATTGCTTATTTATGGTGTAACTTTAAAAAAAAATTAGATAATTTTCTTTGTTGGTATAGATAGTCTGAGCCATTTTATGAGCTCTCTCTCTCTCCATATATATGTAAATATATATATATTTATTCATAATATTCTTATATAGTTTCATTAAGCCTTGTCTTCTAGATAACTTTTTCTTAAAGTTTGCTTTTTTTAACTTAGTTCCTATAATCCTGGCTATACCATTACATTTTTAAAATTCTATTTTCATGATTCTGTTTGTTGATTTCATTTTTTTTGTTGGTAAGATAACTATGGTTAAGTGACTTGCCCAGGGTCACACAGTTAATAAGTATAAAGTTGAATTCAAACTTAGGTCCTCATGACTCCAGGGTCAGTGGCTGCTCCTTCATTTTTCTTTAAATAAATTCTTATCAACTTCAAATGAATTTTTAGTTTGTAGTTATTGCACTTTTTCTCCTTCTAAGCATTCCCTGTAGCATTTTTACCTTAAAGTGCTTCTTTGTTTTATTGGAAATTTTTCACAGATACAAGAAGTTTCCTAAGCCAGAACTAGATGAAAAAAATGTTTTGTTTCATTTTGTTTTAATATGGAGGATATCTGTAATGCTTTTGCCATAACATTTTATATTATATGACTGTCCAATTGATAACCAAACTGTAGATTCAAAAATCCATTTTGTTAATATGAGTCACATATGATATACCTAAATTAGAATTGTTTAGATAAATCCCCTGAGAAGTTAAGTAGATTCAATAAACTCCAGTGATTCCCTATCGCCATCAAGAATAATATGAAATAGCTTTTGTTTGGTATACACATCTCTTCATGATCTATCATCCCTTTCCCCCTATCTGCCTTTCCAGTCATCCTACCCCTAATACCACTCTCCTCCATCTTGTACACTTGTGATCCAGTGGTACTGGCCTCCTATGGTTCCCTAAACAAGAAACTCTATTCCCTACTCTTACCCTTTACAATGACTTTAATTCAGTCTTAGAATTCTTCCTCCTCATCTCCAACCCTTCTTTCAAGATCCAGCTATAAGTCCAACCTTCCAAAGGAAGCCTTTTCTAACCCCATTTAATTCTAGATCCTTCCTTACATTGATTTCCAATTTATCCTATATATTGCTTGCTTGAACATAATTGGATGTAGTAATGTCTCGCCCATTAGTCTGAGCTCCTCAAAAGCAGTGAATATCTCTATCTTTATTTACAATACCAATTAATAAATGTTTATTGACTAACCACTTCCTCATAACCTAGCATCTTCAGAATATCTTATGTCTGTGATACAAATGGTGCTTAATAAATGCTTGTTGATTGAGTTTTTTCCTCAAAAATCAACAAAAGTAACCAATATTGAGCACCTACTATGTTAGACACAGGAGACATTAAGAAAGACTTTGCCTCAAATCCAGACTCAGATACCATTTGGCTTTAGACAATTTACTAAGTCTTCCAGGTAACATACAAAAATGGCTCAAAATTTTCTCATCAGGAATTTCCTACATCATTGAAATCACAGGTTTCTCAATCTCACTCCTCTTTCCTTGAATTATGAATTAATAGCAATTTCCTTACCTATCTTATCAGGATGATTTGGCAATATGTGAAAATACTTTGCAATATATATGAAGATATACAAATGCAATATATTTCCATTATCTTCATTTTTCACACAGCATAAACACTAAATCTTCTGTTTTTTGCTTTAATTACCTTAAGCATTTCTCATTCCAATATGCACTAACCTAGTTTTGCTTTTCTAGCACTTAATAAATATTACTTTTGGGTGGTGAGAGATAATAACCTTATTTATCCATAACTGATGACAGAATATAAGACAATTATTTAAACAGGGGGAAATCTAGGTTTTTGTATGGATAAAGAATCAGCTCTAGGACTTAAATTCAAACTTGGTCTCAGAACCTGGACAAGTCATTTAACTTAGCTTGCCAAAACAAAATAAAATAAGATGCAAGGAAGGAGAGAGAGAGAGAGAGAGAGAGAGAGAGAGAGAGAGAGAGAGATTTCTTAGTATGAATACTCCACTCAATTAGCATGTTCCTCTTAATTCTTTTTCTTCTCAGACTTAACATTCCTCATTTCCTTCCAGGTTATGAATATCCTCCTATTCCCCTCCCTTTTTTTTAAACCCCCAGCCCCATATTCTTTCAGTACTCATAATTTTACATCTCAGTCAATTTCCTACAACTAAGGCCAGTTAGGTACTCTTTTCCTTCTTTTGTAATTGACATTTTATTTTTCCAAATATGTGTTAATTTTTCAACATTCATCCATCCATATGCATATGCATATTTTAAGTTAAAAAATTTCCTTCCACCTTCCCTTCCCACCCCCTCCCCTCAGTGGCTAACAGTCAGGTTAATATTGTCCATACACATTTGTGCTAATAGGTACTCTTTTTTTCAGCTGTTTCCTTGCTGTTTTATAGAATTCCAAAATCATGGAATCTAAGAACTGAAAAGTCCCTTAGAAATTACTCAGTTCAACATGGATATTAAATCAAGAAATTTTCAAAGAAGTGACATGCCCAAAGTCTTATAGGTTTTAAGTAGCAAAGTCAGGATTTGAATGTCTTCTTTTCTTACACTAAGCAATGGCTTTTACACTACAGCATTCTTCCTATTTTTATCATCAGCATTTTTACTTTGTTATTGCTGTCCAATTACAGATGCTATTATATGCTATGCTATACTATGGCAATATCCCTAGAAATTACTGGAGTGTGTGGGACTGACTAATCATAACTATTCTAAATTCTTTATGTTTTAACTCTCTCTCTCTCTCTCTCTCTCTCTCTCTCTCTCTCTCTCTCTCTCTCTCTCTCTCTCTCTCTCTCTCTCTCCTCCCCCCTTCCTGTCTCACATTCTCTCTGTTTGCATGCCCTGCCCTCCTTCTCCATAACTGGTTGGATTTGGATTCATTTCATTTGTAGTCATATGATTCCCTAAAAGAACTCTTTCTGCTTCTAATTGGAAGTTTTTAACTCTAAAATAAAAATAAGGAATTAATAAAATTTATTAAGTACAGGTATAAAATAAGAGTAAATTATCTCAAGTAAGAATCTAAGAAATATTTCTTGCAGTACAGCCTATTAATTTTGGTTTAACCTACCTCTGCTACTTAATAGTTATGGGAACATGATCAAGTTAACTATATTCTTACAGTATCAGTTACCATATCTGTAAAATAAGGGTAATAAAAAATTAGTAACTCATTTTCAGTATATTTGTGAAGTTTAAATAAGATGATATCAGTACACTAATTCATAAACATAAAAGTACTATATAAATGTTAGGTATTTATTTGTGTTTGTGTGTATATGTATTTGTGTGTTGTTTTGTATTCATATAGGCTATATGTACATGTATGTGCATTTGCACAATTTGCAAATGTACATATATGTATATTCATGTGATATATTATATTAATCAGAAGTTATTAAATACCTACAATGTATCAGACTGTTAAAATACTAGATTATATATATATCACATATGCATAATGAATAGAATATATTAAGTATAAATTATATGCTTGGGAGAATATTACTTTTTAAATGTTTTATGTAAATATATTAGTTCTGTCTAGGACATATGTGACTATTTTATGCTAATCTATTGTTTTCAAGCTAGTAAATAGTTCATGTAGTAAATCACTAAAACAACTTTTGAATTAGTCATAAAGTAGTGTAAGATGTAAAACTATCTTAGGATGACTTTTTAGAAGTTTTGATTTATTTTAATTTATATAGCCCAATGTGTCATAATGGACAATAAGGATTTACATTGTGGCTCAATAATTCATCTCTCTCTGCTCCTTTAATTTGTTCCTTTGGGATATATGTTTCTGTGAGAAATTTAAGCTAATGCTCAGGTCAGCTTGCAGACAAAATTAATTTTGCGTTGCTATGCACTGAGTTTCTTTGTCTTTCTGTATCACTTTTGAATTGCCACATTTATCTCAATTTTTTTGTTGTTGGTGAAAGCTGTTATGCTCTTAACTTGGCTGCATTAAATGAATTTGAGAATGGAGAGAATGGGCGACATTTATTTTATTTGCATAAATCACAATCAGTTAACTCTTTGCCAAGGTCCCCCTGGACTATAAGTGGTTTTCAAATCGAGAAGGATAGCTGGTATGAGAAGGCATAAATAATTCTGAACAAGCAAGTACATTTTGTGGCTTTTTCAAGATTAAAATGGAAATAAAGGAACACCTGTTATACATCTCTGGAAACAATGAGATACAACCTCATTTGCAAGAGGTGGCATTCTCTTTAAAGGAAAAGAACCTGAGAACAGTTGTTAGACACTCACTTCTGGTGGCTATGGAAACTGAGCCTAAGCAAGATGATTCTATGGAGACACAGCTTTAGGCCAGAGAAAGGAACAGAAAAGATATCTGGATGAAGATCATATTTGAGAGAGACAAAGAAAACAAAGATATGCAAACTTTTTTTAATGTAACCTCTCTATGGCCTTGAAGTAATAGACAAAGGCTGAGATTCTGAAAAATATAATAAATTCTTCATGTTTACATATCAAAGAAGTTAATTTAATTAAAATTAAAACTTTTTAAGGAAACACACACACACACATATATATATATTTGTGTATATATATATATATATATATATATATATATATATTCCATTACCCTCACTAGTTTTTCTTTAAAAGTATGTCAGTGATTCTCCTGATTCTGAGATTCTCCCTTTCCAATTTCTCCTTCGTATTGGTGCTCTATTGCTTGTGCTGCTACACCATTCTGATCACAAAGGTGACCTTGTCAAATCAATCACCTTTGCTTAGCCAAAAAAGTCTCATCTTTTTAATATAATATTTAGAATATTTCATCCTTGAGAGCCAAACAAATTTCCTCAATGTGTTACATTTTTCTATCCTGTATTCTATGATCTTGTCAATCTAGAATATTTACCATTCTATCATTTCCTTGCCTCTTGATTCTATGCCATTATCAATGCATGGAATGAACTTTTCAGCCCCATTCTGGTCTTCTATCTCTTGAAATCTAACTGATTCTTTAAGAATCATCTTAAATATCACAACTCCAGATTTACTATCATTATCCTTCCAGATCAATTTTCCTTTTAGTTTTATGCATTTCAAATCTATCATCCTATCCAGATTTGGGCAGCTGATTTCAACTGGACCCTTCCCTGCCCCATCCCCCAGTATATTTTTTCTTTCTTGTAATCCAGTGCCCAACTCTTAGTCTTCTCAACCTTCTCTCATGCCTCCTCTTGCAGAAATTACATATACATGTTAATGTTACTGTAAATATCCTAACTTTCCTACTATTCAACCTCCTCAGCTCCCACAACCTTATTTTTTATTCCATCTATACACAGAGACAGTAATACCCTAAATCTTATACATCTTCAAAATTCAAATTTTATGCTGAAAAACTCCCATTTGATGATCATAATTTTTTACCTTCTTATTTTTCTCAGAATTTATTCCTTCTAAACCTATGTTTCATAGGGTTTTTTTCCCAATATTGATCCTTTCATGGATCTTGTACTATGGTCAAGCCTCAAGTTCCTCTCTCTCTTGTCTTGTCATTTTATCTTATCTTCTCAAACCTAAAGCTGGATTAAACCTGGGATTTTTCTATTCTTTTAATTATGCTATTGAAGGGAACCAGATTAAATTACAAAAATTTTGAATCTATCTATCATCTTTCTATCTACATATGTATGTAAATAGCTATATATATTTATATGTGTATATATTTGTACATGCACACACACACATATATATATATATATATATATATATATATATATATATATATATATATATACACAATAGAGGAATATTGCAGATTTTGATTTTTGAATTTTAGTTCTGCTTTTGTCTTTTTGGTTGTTTTTTTGCCCCATGCATATGTATGTTTTCTTTACAAGAGCTCAGCACAGGTTTTTACTTAAAAGAATTTGTAAAAATAAAAAAAAAGTTTTCAAATATTCAGTCAATTAAACAATTCAATAAGCGGTTTATGATAGGAAAAAAACAAACAAACAAACAAACAATAAAAGATCCAAAGGTGACCAAAGTTTGTCTTGCAATAGTAACCAACATCCCTAGGGGCCAGTTTGGGGTCAGTTGAAGTCCATTAGTTCAGGAAGAACTATCAGAGTTTACCACAATCAATCATTTCTCACTCAATCTCATGAGGTCAAACTCTGCCCTCACTTACAGGCCCCCAACTTTCATTCAAGTCAGAAGGAGCTATACACACATTCATGAGGACAGACTCAAGCCCTGTGAGTTGAGTGGAGAGTAATTGATGACTTTCTCCTTTCCACTCTTGGTTCAGTAAGCACGGCCTGCTGCAGTACCTGCCTGTCTAAGCCGAGTGGGAGTGCTAGATAACAAACGCTTAGCCTGGAAAGATGCCCCATCAGCGCAACCAGCTGTTCTTCATTTGAACACATCAGTACCCTCAAGTTCAGAACCATTCACAAAGAGGGACAAACCCACATACATGTGCTATTTCATTTTCTTCTTTTTTTTTCTTTTTCCTTTTCTACATGTAATTTTCTTCTATCAAATTTCATTTCTCTACTTGGGTTCTCTTTTTCTACTGTTATCATTTCATTTCCTTAAAATTATCCTATTTCTATTTCTTGACTGAAGATGTAGATATTTGAGGCCATTTTGTACCCCTGATTTTGATAAACATTGCCTTTGTGGCATTTTAGTTAAGAAATACTAATGTGTAACTCTAATTTCATCAATGCATGTATTCTCTGAAATGGAGTGTATTGGAAGCTATATTTGCCTACCAATCATAGTTTACCTTTTGCAGTACATGTATTTCCTGTCTCATCATTTGTTTACCACAGTAAACCCAGTCAAAATTCTCAGGGGCTTCTCTGAGTTACCTTGAATTTCTTAAAATGTTGCGTAAGGACAGTCTAACAGTTATCTCTAATTCTCAGTATATAATTGATCCATCAAAATTGCTCATGTATTTTCAAAGAAATTCTCTCCATGTATATCTTTGCATACCTACTGATATCATTGTTAGTAATGTATTGTATACTATTCATGCTGACTATGTGCTTCCCTATTGCCCTTAAGGCTTTCCTCAACTTCAATTCATTGAGGATAGAATTTTTCATAATCCAGTCATGACATTCCTGGAAGAATATTATGGCTAAAAAGTTGTTCTCTGTTGCAGGAAGAAGCTTCGAGTCAATAAAAAGTAACTTTTTGATCCTAAAAGCAATTTAACTTTCTGTCTTTCTTACATTAAATTTTGAAAGGAAGTAACTATCTATTTGCAATATATTTATCCAATCTATATACCTTTGTGTGCCTGTGTGATAATGATTTAGGAATGGAAATACATTCTCTTTTGTGCATTCCTCCATTTGGAATAGGGCACTTAAAGTGAGGGAACTCCATCTAAAGAGGAAGATCAACATCTGTTATCCACTTTATAGTCTTAAGAGAGCTGTTTAATTCTCTAAAGTATTGAAAGATTATTGGCATGAAATACTTGGATCTTAGTTTGAGAAAGAAGTTTGAAGTCATTAAAACAACTATACAATCTTCCAAAGGTAATTCAGTGATGTCTCCTGTGGGTATTTTATTTGGAGCTCAGGTTATTGGTGCATTTAGGGATACTGTCCAAAAAAAATCATAGGATTATGGATTGAGAGTGGAAAGTGAACTCAAAGGCCTTTGATTCCAATCTCTTCATTTTACAGATGAGGAAATTGAGGCCAATGGAGTTTATGTGACCTGTTCAAGTTTCTAGTATATGAATGAAATGAATAAGAAACAGATGTGATATAAACTAAGTTCTTCTGACTTTTAGAAGCTTTGTTACTTCTCTGTACTGCAAAGCCACTTAAATGTGTGTGTATATATATATTATATATACATGTATAATACATATATAATGTTTGTATACATTCATATATATATTTGCAATAATTTGCATATATGCATAGTTATGCTCCACTGAATCAATTTTTATAATACTAATAATTAGAATGAGAATTTGTATTTTCTATAGATTCAGGGTATCTCTAAAGTCTTAGCTAAAAGCTTAAAACTACATTAAGTCTTTTAGCACACCCTGTATCATCTACTGTGAAATATAACCTCAAAAAATCTGATGCTTCTCTTTAAATGCTTTTATCATGAATTCCTTCAATATCTGAAAAGGATAATTTCACAAAAAAACATTAGCCATAGAGTTATGTAGCTTTTAATATTCTCTTAGTTGCCTTTTCTCTGATAATAATAGGGCTCATGATAATCTTGAATTTTTAATTATTTAGATAATTACATGAATTAATTTCTATTTTTTCCTATCATCTATAAAATAGAATGGTAAGGAAAAAAGATTTACAAACATACCTTCTTTGTAAACATATATTCTGGCCCCATCTAAACTATTTTAACCTTCACCTTTCAAATTATTTTCCTTTTTTTCCCCTCCTCTCTGCACTTCTAACAGAATATTTTCATAACTTCTGCCCTCATTTCTTCCAACTTATCCTCCCTGGTTACATAGAATACAGGTGTTCCCTCTTTAGTATCACCGTTACCAACTGTGAGCACTAAATATACCCAAGTGGCTTTGGCTTCTGCTGGCCTGTGTCATTTCTCTTACCATCTGCTGTTCCAAAATCTGAATCTAAATTTGCCCAGGTTTGTTTTTTGCTTTTTTTTCTGAGCTCTGATGCATTTTTAAAGGAGTTGACGGTAAGCAAATTGTGCCTTAATTTTCCTAATTCACATTTTTGAGCCATTTGCTCTGATGAAAGATATTTTCTATTTTATTTCTTAGTTTCAACAAAAGGGTCTTTTATTTGTGACTCCTTCAACCCCCATTAGTGTAATCCAATCTACACAGTTAGACATGCTATCCGCACCTGACATGAATTTGTTTTTGATTCAAGAAAACAACTTAAGCATATATTGTTTAAAGTGAACAAAACTACTCTATCCTTTCCTATCCTTCATTAACCTGTTGAAGTAAGATGAATTACCTCCTATTGACTCCGCCAATGCCTTGTAAAATTACTTTGGTGGATAAAATAACTCAATCATAATTCATTTCTCTGGTGTGGTTGCAAATATTATCTGAGAAAACATCAAAGTAAATCACTGCTTTAAAAATGCATTGTGCACCATTTACAAATGGAAATGCCATTTGGATGTATATTTAGGGTGTATCAGAGAATGTACTTTATAAGAAAAATATATTGAATCAAGTCTAGTGGTATTTTTTAATGAAATAAACTTTGACTATAATGAATTATTTGAGACACAAAAACTAGAGGCCAAGAAAGTATACAAAAAAGTGCACAGTAACCATGAGCCACTTGAAGGTTGATGAAGTGAGTGCCCCAAATATATTCTTTCCTTCTGCCTTCTCACTATTCAAGAGCAAGCATCTAAACTAGTTCTTCAATTTCTAACAATGGAACCATTAGATAAAGGCACAGATGCTCACTTGCTAAAATGATTGTATTCAAATGATTTTTATTGCCTAAAAATTACCTCGCTGCAGGATATTATCTATGATTCTGATAATAAAGTACAGGACATTTAAATGAAAGGGTAGTTGTCTCCAACTAGAACGCTGCTTGAGGAGAATAACAGGCAATGTCTGGCTTCATTACCCTTTAGGGCTTTAATGTACAATATTTATTAGTGTATCTACTTTTTCTTGGCCCATAACAAGTCTTCCATCCCATTTTATGGCTATTTGTGGCAAATGCCCCCAAATTCCTGTGGTTTCCTAGTGTTTCTATTATTGGTCAGTTATGTAGAAGATGAAAATCTTTGAACAGACACCTGATATTTTGCTTTATTATGTTCAGTGGGTATTGCTTTTTACACACATACATACAATCAAGAACCATTCTGTCTAAAATCTATGTGTTATCTATCTAAATTATCATATCATAATCTACACAGAAATTTTTTTTCTCATTTCCACATCTTTATATGGGTTGTTCCTGAATATGTCACTTCTGTATCTTACATGCTCTATTTTCTTTCAAAGATAAACTAATGTACCACCTCCTATATGAGGCCTTTCCTAATACCAACTGATAATCTTTCTCCTTTCCAATAAATTAAAATAAAATTTATTTTATAAGTACTAAAATTTTAATTAGGAATATAACACATGTACCCAAAGAATCAATGAGTAAATGAATGAATGTGAAATTTAGCACATTCTGTTAGGGCCATATTTTATCTACTGATGAAATGTTCTTGTCTTTATATCCTCAGCATCCTGCTGGCAGAAAGAATAAATGCTCATTGCCTAGAACTTAGGCACTAGGAAGAGGTCCAATAGACAGGTTAGACAGAAGTCCCCAAAACCCCTGTGACATATGAAACACAGTATCTTGGGTACTTCCCTTTAGACCTAAAATGTATATGATGAGATATGGAAGACGCAGCTAGATGATACAGTGGATAGAACACTGAGTCTGGGAAATCCTGAGTTCAAATTCATCCACAGACACATACCAGCTCTGTAATCCTGGGCAAGACACTTAATCCTATTTGTCTCAGTTCCTCATCTCTATAAAGAACCACTCTAGTATCTTTGCCAAGAAAACTCTAAATGGGGTCATGAAGAGTCAGACCTGGCTAAAACGACTGAACGTGAAGCTTTGCAAAGAATGTTGTGCTTATTATTTTATTTGATTCTCACAAATATCTGTGAAGTAGGTGCTATTATTAATATATATTCTTACATATTAATATAATTATGTTATTTCCATTTGCCTATGAGGAAACTGAGTCTAAGAGATTAACTTTTCCAGGTTCAGCTAGTTCCAGGCAGATTCAGACTCAGTTCTTCCTAATTCTAAATTTTCTTCTCTATGCAGTCTTACATACTATACAATTTGAAGTATTTACCATTTGATGATTATTCCTTTTCAGGTAGGCAAGCAACAATTACAAACCAGACAATTGTGCAGTATCTTCTATGCAAAGTGCCATGCTCAGCTTCTCATAATTTATAGAAAGGAAAATTTCAATGTTAGGAATATCATAGTTTCAGACTTGCCTCTGAAATATATTTGCCAGAGTAATCCTGGGCAGTCACCTTAACTTGTTAATGATTCAACCAGTTCTCTAAGACCATGAATTGCAGAACAACTACAGTAACAAATTGCTCAAAAAGAAAGTGACCTGCAACAAAGGAATCAAACCCCTTACAAGAAGGGGCTATCTATGCTTCTGAATGTAAAAAGAAAACATTAGATGAGTTTCTGGAATCCCTGCCCTGAGAACCTGAGGTGTGTGTGTGGTGGTGGGGGGGAGTATGGGGAATAAAAGGCAAACAAATTACAATAATTTCAGTTATTGATATATCCTTCACAGGTTGAAGTTGGGTAGTTTTCATTACAGTTATTGGGCAAAGAGAAAAAAATAACCACAATCTTGTTAAGGTTTTCAAGAAGTCTCTAAATATTTTTTCAACTCATGACAAATATTTAATCTCTATAGGGCAGGAGAACTTAACAGTTTTAGTTTTGTGGTCCTCTTTGACAGTCTGGTGAAATCCATAAATGCTTATCAGAATAATATTTTAAATGTATGATATTAAAAAAGAAACTAATTACAATTATCAAAATCTACATTTTTAAAAAAATTTGTGACCAGGTAAAAAATCTGGCTTTTAGGTATCACAAATCCAATTTATTTTTTTGTCCTACTAAAAAAAAAAGAAAAAAAAACTTGTACTATCTTTTTTTTATTAGGTGCATACTAATTACTAAATGCATGTCAGTCATTTGACATCTTTTGTTTTCCTTTCCGTAACTAAAATGTGTTGATGCTTTACTAATAATGGTAATAATACTTGTCCTTCATTTTCAAAGATCATGACATCAGGGAGGTGATGTCATGACAAGCACCTGAATTGAATTTGAGTGAAGGGGTTAAAAAGTCACCAGCCTCACTTTCTCCTCCAGAGCCACCTAGGTCCAGTAGCCAGATATGAATAAGAACTGGAGATGGCCCTGGAGGTGAGGCATTCAGGGTTAAATGACTGGCCCAAGGTCATACAGCTAGTGAGTGTCAAGTCTGATGTTGGATTCGAACTCCTATCCTCCTGACTCCAAAGCCAGTGCTCTATCCACTGTGCCACCTAGCTATACTAGATGAACTTTAAAGAACATTTTATCTCTAATATACTTTGTGGTTGTTGGGAATATTTTTCAGAATCCTATCAAACTTTCCAATCAGATGTCCTAAAACTCACCAGAAATTTTTCTTTCAGTTTAACTAACCCTAATAACAACTCTACAGTTCTATATAAAACAAGATTAAAAGGCTGAACAGGTTCTTTAATCAGGACACTGACATTGATTCTTATATGCATCAGTTTATTCTTTGCTAAAATACTTGCAATCAGTCTGAACTCAATATGTTTATAACTGCAGATTTGTTTTGATTTAATTGATCCTTGTTCTGAGCACTGACTCTCTGACATGTATTTTCCTTTTCTTCTTCTTCTTGTTATAAATATAGATGAAAACTGAAAATTCAAAATTAATAAAAGTATGGTATTAGAAATTCTAAAGGATCACAATGAAAAGATATTCAGGTAGCTAGAGATAGCCTCAGATTTAATGCTTTAATTCTCATGAATAAATACTGCTAATTTCTTTATCACTATATATTATTTATACTCTATAATGCATGATAAAGATTAAAAAGACAGGGTTGGCAAAGGACAGAACAGGTTTTTCTTTTATCTACTCATTAGTAGTAAAATCATTTTTTTTGCAACATCCCTTTTCATCTGGAAAATGGCAAGGCATTATTTTTCAGAAATAATATTTCTGTAAAAAAAAGATAATTGAGTTCTTAAAAGGGGAGAAGCAATGATCCCAAGTGCAATGCAAGTAATAGCAAGATTTTTTCCCCAAGATGTATTATGGAAATTTGTGTGTAAACAAGGAAAGATTAAAATTCTACATCAAAAAGATCCACTTTGTAAAATACTACGAAATTGAATAATACAACCATAGAAAGGAGTCATTCAATAAGAAAGAAGCAGATTAGCATTAGATTAGTTTAATTGACTGTGAACCCTGATGCCAAAGTAATACTGTCATACATTTCTATGACATGAAACACTATAAATATATATTTATATACATACACATACATTTACAGAATCATACATATGTATATCCATATTATTATAATATATATTATAATAACATAGTAACTCAGTGAAACATATACACAGCATTTCAATTCACAGGGGCTACATATGAGAGTATTTCCTCTGCATGAAGGTTCATCAAACCAGTTCTTGATCTATTTTTAATTGTTTTATTTTGAATGAATTCTTTCATATACCTTTATACATACCTGAACTCTTCCACCCACCTAGAATATAATCTCTTAATACTGTCACACATTCCAATGTTGTTTATTTAACTTTGGACATTATTTGCTTTCTATAATAAAGATATTTGAATGTTTTTAATGTTTTTTTTTGTTGTCGCCTTCTCCTAACCTGTACACATAGTAGTTCAAAAAAGTGCGCAACCTTCCTCTATTCTTTCTCCCTTTATCCCTCTTCCCTTTGCTTCACTCTCCCCTTTTCTCCATTTCTCCCCCTCCCATCTTATTCTCTATACACACACACATACACACACACACACACACACACACAGACACACATTTGTATTATGAAAATGAAATAATAATGCTGTTATCCTTGAGAACATAATAGCTCAAAAGAAATCTGTGTGATAGGTAGTACAAGTATTTCTATTCCCATTTTGCTGATGAGGAAATAGGTTTCAGAAGAATGAAGTAAATTTTAATAGATACACAATTAGTAAATCTCAGAACTGAGATAAAAACTTTGTTCTTATTAAATATTCTTTACACTATATGCTATTTGTCCTTTTTTAAGGATTTGATAATTTCATTTCTATAATGGACCTAGAGTTAGAAAGATCTGAGTATAAATTGATAAAAAAAAATTCTATAGCTTTCTTTATTAAATAAGAAAACAATGGTAAATTACTTAACAAAGTTCCTAGAATACAATGAATGTTGAATAAATACTTGACCCTTACCTTGAGATAAGTTTTCTGAAGATATATTTGTCCCATAAATACCACTTCCATTATATGATGTTTGATTTATAAAACACAATACAACCATTATAATAGTATCAAATATTTTACCTTTGAAAATATATATAAATATATAAATTTAGATTAAAATACCTAGCTTAAATGTTTATCCCAATACAAAATAAATGTAGCAATTTTATACATGAGGAAATAATAATATTTGGGGGTGGAGTTAAATGGCATACACTAGTTATGGTAGAATTACATATGAAAACAAGACTCTTAATTCCAAATTTACTGTACTTACTTCTTGGCCAACATAGTCGAAATGATAGCACCTGGGAAAGGTAAATAAGTACTTCAAAATAATATTCCCATTAAAGTTTGATTTCTTTCTATTGAAAGAAATGGAATGTCATCTCCCCCTATTCAAATTACAAACTCAGGAAGACAGATGATTAGGAAGTCAGAAAACTTGCCCTGACCTCATTATACTTTAAATTCAAGAAGAGATAGCAATTCATCCTCATTTAGACCAGATACCATTGTATAAGGATGACTGGAAGTCTAATGATTCCCCTATTTTTTGTATAGAGATAGAGATAGAGATAGATAGAGATAGAGATAGAGATAGAGATAGAGATAGAGATAGAGATAGAGATAGAGATAGAGATAGAGATAGAGATAGAGATAGAGATAGAGATAGAGATGATAGAGATAGAGATAGAGATAGAGATAGAGATAGAGATAGAGATGATAGAGATAGAGACAGAGATAGAGATAGAGAGAGAGAGATAGAGATGATAGAGATAGAGATAGAGATGGAGATAGAGATAGAGATAGAGAGAGATAGAGATAGAGATGGAGATGGAGATAGAGATAGAGATAGAGAGAGATAGAGATAGAGATAGAGATAGAGATAGAGATAGATAGATAGAGATAGATAGATAGAGATAGAGATAGAGATAGAGATAGAGATAGAGATAGAGATAGAGATAGAGATAGAGATAGAGATAGAGATAGAGATAGAGATAGAGATAGAGATAGAGATAGAGATAGAGATAGAGATAGAGAAAGAGATAGATACTCCCCTCTCTCAGTTCCAGGTGGATATCTGAGATTGATGGCTTCCACCATAGGTTTTGTGAAAAATCCTAGAGAATTATCTTCATGGCTTATCTATATTTTCTGTCATTTTATTTTAACTTTATGTTCTTAAGTTTTATCACCATACCCCAGAAAATATTTCTGTATTCACAAAATTTTCTTATTAAAAGTTTTCATTTTTCCCCTAAGACAATGGGGTTAAATGACTTGCCCAAGGTCACACAGCTAGGTGTCTGAGGTCAGATTTGAACTCAGGTCCTCCTGACTCCAGGACCAGTGCTCTATTCACTATGCCACTTACTCCTAAAAGCTTTCATTTCTTAGAAATCAACAAATTTTAAAAATGGGCTCAATAAGCAGAATTATACTCTATTTTACTATAAGGACATGAAGACACCTTAATTCTCAATTTTTGGGTTCCACATTATGTGGACCACATACTTAGAAAGGAAATTGCTCAGGCTTTGACAATATTATCAAAAGAAATATAATTGAAAATATTCATTTTTGTAAAATGTTATTACTATTTTTATTGGGTTTAATAAGACATTTATTTCAGTCTTTTTAGATATCTGTTGGCAAAATATTATGTGGATAATATTAAAATAAAAAGGGCAAATACAAATCTTTCAAAGTTTGAATATTCACTTGAGAAGAAATAAAGATTAAACTCTGTCCAGAGAAAGGATTATTTTTAAATTGAGCTTATTGTCCTAGGTTAAAGCACTTTTCACCAATACCATGGTATGTAGTTTATAGAGATGATTTGTCAAAGAGAAGTATAACTATAGTGAAGCTTTCTTAATATTTGAAGTCCAAAAATTTAGTAGTGGCAAAAAAACTCATTTTTTTTATGAAAAACTCTTGCTACATGATGCCAAAGGAGTTTTAAAAAGCAAACATGATTACTAGTTCACAATTATTTTGTAAGATTCTAACATTTCATTGGTTTTCATTTTTCTTCTACATGAAACCACTTTGGAGTCTGTTCCCCTTGGGTTCATTCAGATCTTTATCTACAAGGACAGAAAAACAAAACTTTCTTTTTATTCCACCTGGAATTAATTTATACTGAGCACAAAATGAAATAAATAAATGAGAATAGAACAACTACATAGAATGTTTTGAAATTCTTTAAGTTTTTATTAACATTCATTTTAATCATAACATTTAGATACTCAGATTTAAATATAATTTCTTATATGTTGGTGTTTTGTTTCAGTTATGAACTAAAGAAAATATAAATATTTACATTGTATTACAAAGTTTTAAAAAATAACTATAACCCTATATAATTTGAATGTCCCACAGTAGAATATTTAAATATTACACCATTCTACATCATGGCATGCTCAGAGGAACAGTACAGAAGAGGCTATATCTCTAATTTCCCCCCCTTTCTTTCCTTTTTTTTTGGGGGGTGTGCATTATTTTGCTATCTGAGCAGAGGCCTGCTGTTGCAGTTTTGGTGTCTGTACTTTGTTTTTCTGCTTTTTTGGGAACTACTAGTAAGGAAACTCCTTCAAGTGAATATAATGAGCAAGCCATTTCTCATTTACAAACTTAGGAAATTTCTGGGGGTTAGTAAAAGGTGAGTTGCCCAGCATCCTAAGACTGTACTGTGCTAAAGGCATATCTTGATATCAGATCTTCCTGATTTGGAGTCTTTACTCATTGTGCCACTTGTTAATGATAGTATCTACTGTAAACTGTAAGTGGTCACTCTTACTTTTTAGAACACTGGACAATGAGACAGGATTTTGTATTGGATCTAAGTTTTGATGCCTAATAACTATGTTTCACTTAGCCTCCTTGGGCCTCTATTCTTTATCTACAAAATGATGAGATTCACCTAGATGTCTTTTAAAGTCATTTCCAGTTCTAAATTATAAAGGTGAAGATGAAGATGATGGTGATGATGATGATGATGATGATTTTTAGAATTTAAAATATAATTTACTTATAACTGAACTTATTTGATACTGTTGACAAAATCAAGATAAGGACTCTCTACAACTAAAGATGAAATCCCTCTTGATTGTCATAAGTAGCTGTAGTCAAAAATATTTATTACCTTTTGGTCAACTGTGTGTCTCCACACTTACCTAGGCAGCTCCTTGATACATTAACCATCATTGTGGCCTGTACTTGAAATATATGTATGTCTGTATACATATGTGTATATGTATTTTGCATATATGCAAGTGAATTTGTATTATATAAGCACAAATTCATATGTATGCACTGTATATACATGCATGTTTGCAAATATTTACATTTAAAGATGGTCACTTTGGGGCAGCTAGGTGGTGCAATGGATAGAGCATCTTCCCTGGAGTCAGAAGGACCTGAGTTCAAATTCAACCTCAGATACTTAATAATAAAAAACTTATCTGTGTGACCTTGAGCAAGTTACTCAACCCCACTGCCTTGAAAAAAATTTTTTTTTAAATGGTCACTTTTTCATTTTCATCACTGAGGTCTTATTTATTGATTTGCCTTGAAGAGTTCTATTGATTGAAATTACCTGGCAATTATCCCCATGATGTTCTTTCTGCAAGTGCTAATCATAATCATTGAAATCTATTATTCCTGGAAATGATCCCAAAAAGCAAACAAATAGTGCTTATGCATAAACATATAGATACATGCACAAGAAAATGATTTGGTGCACACAAAGTCAGCCTTAAAGTGAGGAAGCCCTGGGTTCAAGTCCATCTTCTAACCAAGATTAGCCATTGGATCATGAATAAGTCACTTGGTCTCTCTAAATCCATGAATTACAGAGCAGATGCTAATCTTCACTTCCAGAGAGAGTTTTCTTCCTGGGAGCTCCCTGTATCCATGAAAAGTTGCTCACATAAAAATAATACAAAGTACTTCATTCCAATTAATTTTTATTAACATAGAATACAAAACTTTCTAAGGGGAGATGGATTAAATGTAGTGAGCAATAGAGTAGACAATCACATAAAATTTTACTTTATAATACAGTATCTTAGTATATTCCACAGTTTTTATTTATAATCTTGCATAAATTTAAGCATATAGAGATGGCTATGTGTGTGTGTGTGTATATATATATATATATATATATATATTTTTTTTTTTTTTGCATGGAGAAGGGAGGGGAAAAAACTGTGATTTCATTGTTATGCAAAATACCTGATGAGGAAACTCACCTCAATGATGCAGATCAATAAATTGTCTATAGCTTATCAGAAGATGGTATTCTCTGCTAATCACATTTTGAAACTTTAGAAATCTATCTCTTCAAGTACATCAGCATTTTTATATTCCATTGCTCTTGCACATTGCAACGTCTTACCTAGTTAATCAAATAAAGAATGTGAAAGTCTGTTATATATTAGGTTCTGTACTTAGCTCTGGGGAAACAAAGAAACATGGTTCCTGCCCTCAAGGAGTTATAATCTAACAGAAAATATTTTATTTTTCCAAGTATATGTGGAGGCAGAGCTCTTGATAGAAAGTAGAGAGTTACTTAATCTTAAGAAATATGGGTATGCATATATTTGAATTGTTGAGTCTTAGCTATCTCTTTGTGACCCCATTATGGGATTTTCTGGCAAAAATACTGGGGTGATTTTCCATTTCCTACTTTGGTGAATTAAGGCAAATAGAAGTTAAATGACTTACACAAGTTCACACAACTAAGCGTGTAAAGTCAAATTTGAACTCAGATCTTCCTGACTCCAGGTTCAACACTCTACCAACTGAACTGTCTAACTGCCTCATACACACACACACACACACACACACTCACACACACACACACACACACACACACACATATTAACACACCATCTAGTTTTGAGGAAATAAATCCCAAATTCACAATCAGGAAAGACAAACAAATAAGCAAACAAAAACAATGACACAATCTCTATTATCTATTTGCCACAATAAAACTGAAAGTAAGAATGTGAGAATAAGGATACCAAGCAAACTCCCCTGATTCATCCCCCACCCCCCCGCAAAAAAAAAAAAAACATAAAGATATCCCAAGTCAAGCAGTTGTTCCAGGAAGGGCATCCCTTGGACAGGCAGCCCTTGAACTTGCAGTGAGTTACATTCCTGGAAATGGCACAATGAATTGCAATGATGTAAACCAAATCTGACTTTTCCCATAAAAGTACTGCTATCATAGTGGGTAAAATTTCTGACCAAGGGCCAGATGCCCAGTTTTTTATAGAAATTACCACAAACACCACAGTTAATCAATTGCAAATGATATACATGCCCAAGATAGAGTATAAAACTTCCTATGATATAGATTAATTGAACAGGGCAATAGAGTAGTAGACAATCATGTAAAATTTTATTTTATGATATAGTATCTTATTGCACAAAGTTGTTATTTGTAATATGTGCATATATTTAAATATACAAAGGTGGTGATAAATGTAGGACATTTTTCTTTGGAGGTGTATAGAGGCAAATCTATGATAGTATTGGTATGCTGAAGAGGAAACTCACTACAGATGCAAATGAATAAATTTACAAATTTTAGTCTTAGAAAAAGTCTCCTCTTCTCCACCTATTTTGAAAATTTACTAATGCTGAGTGAAGGGAGTAGAACAAGAGAACAATGTGCATATCAACAACATTATGAGATGAACAACCTTGATGGAAGCAACTCCTCTCAACAGTCCAGAGAACTATGACAACTGTATTAGATTGGTAATGGTCTATATTATCCCCAATCAGAGGAAGAAAAACAAAACAAAACAAAATGCACAAGAAAAAAAAAACACCCCAACTGAATCTGATGAATACTTTATAAAAATTATCTCTTATTTATCTCTTTCCCTTAATCCTAATTCCTTATTCCAAAAATTACCAATTTGTAAATATGATTAACAAAATATGTATGTAAAATGCTAACCTGACTGTTCCCTACTGAGAGGAGGGGGGGTGGGAAGGAAGGGTGGAGAGAAATAGAAATTTTGTAACTTGGAAATATGCATGTACAAATGGATGAAAACTAAAAAAACAAATAAATAAATAAAAAAGAAAATTTAGAAATCTATCTACTAATGTCCCATCCCTATTCATCTGCTTGAAATCCCATTCTTCTTAGGCATTTCAATGTCTTATTTAATCAAATTAATTAACCTGTTTATTCAGTAATTGTGAAAGTGTGCTAAAATGGAAAAATCACTGGAGCAGAAACCAGAAGATATGGATTGTGAATAGGTGGCTTTGAGTAACTATCAAGTAAACCTCAGTTTTCTCATTTATTAAATGGTGGTGATGGTAGGGAGGGTAAAGAGTCAAACTATTAATGTAGAATTATTGTGAAGTTAAAATTAGACAGGATAATTATATTTATATATTGTTTTATAATTTCAAGGTGTTTTTTCCCTCTAAGAGAATACGTATAAAATACTTTCCATTGTATAGATAAATATTCTCAGAGTAGATGTCAATTATAAGTCAATAAACCTTTAAGAACTTACAAGATGCCAAGAGCAGAGGATACAAAGAGAGGTAAGACACCAAAAACTCATAATTTGCTAAGGGAGAAATATACAAATAGCTACGTTGGAATAACTTATATACAGAATAAGTTAGAATAATCACAGAAAGAAGGCTATAGAAGGTTGGAATTTAGATAAGATTTAAAGGAAGGCAGGAAGTAGAGATGAGGAGAGAGAACATTTCAGACATGTGACAGACATGAAAATGGCAAAATTCAAGAGAGAGTAGATTGTTCTAGGATAGCAAGGAGACAAAAGTAACTTAATTGAAGACTACTCTGGGGAGTGTAAGGTATAAGAAGACTGGGAAAGTGGAGTATAGTCAGTTTATGAAGAACTTTGATTGCTACATAGAATCTCTTATTTTATTCTTGAAGTGATAGGAAGCTACTGGAGCATATGAAATAGGTAGATATGTACTTTAGCAAGGTCATTTTAACAACTGATTGGAAGATAGACTGGAATGGGGAAATATTTGTGCTAGGTGGATTGAGCAAATAATGTCAGAGGAGAGACTGGGATATATTTAACAGATCTTACAAAGATAAAAATCAGTAAGACCTGGCAATAGAGAGGATAGGGGTGGAAAAAGTAAGGAGTTTGGATGAATCAAGTTGTGAATGTAGATGACTTGGGAGGGTGGTGGTCCACTTGACAGTGATAAGGAAGTTTGAAGAGATGAAGAATTTGGGGGGGGATTAGTTACAGTTTTGGACATATTGAGTTTGTTGTCTAAAACAATATCCAATTATTTGGATATCCAATAAGCCATTGTACATATAAACCAGGACATCACCAAGGAAATTAGAGTATGATATGTAAATTTTAGAATCATTAGTATAGAGATAACAATTGAATCCAGGGGAACTAATATTACGAGAGAGTCTTAGCGAGCACCCATCACAGAAGATATTGAGAAGCATACAAATGATATGATATAATGTGGATGACGATTCAGAAAAAAATAAAAATAATGAAAGTTCAGATAAGGAGGAGGAAAACCAGGGAACAAACAGTGTCATCCTGAAAACCTAGAAAAAAGTGAATATCAAGGAGCAGATAGTCTGAAGATGTGGGAGTGTCCAGTGTTGAGGTTTGGCTATTCAAGGTAAATGATATAAAAAGGAAAAGGAATTCAAGAAAAGATGTTAATGTAGAAGATAAAGTTTTACCACAGAGTTCAGATGGGGAAAGAAGGAGAAGGAAGCCAGTACCTAGGAGAGAATTGAGAGGCTGATTTATTGGGAATGAAGATGTGGATGAAGAATAGGATTTAAAGAACATCTCCAAGTATAAAGAGACATTTTGCTCCTGAATCTCAAATACTTTAGCTTTTCAATGGTTGTTCTCCCTAGATGGAGAAATGGAATGACAATATTGTGATAAGATGAGGGAATTTTAGAGTTCATGGACACAGAAGTGGTACATTTGTGGGTCATAGGCTCAAGTGTATGACCATCTTTGTGTGGGGTTGAGGGAGTTGAAGCAGTAGTTCATGTATGAGCAAGTTGAGTTAATGGGAGTTTAGGAAGTTTGAAGAAGTAGGGGTATGTATTTTGAAGTGCCTTTTATAGAAACTGAAGAAAAACAAAAGATTGTGAGTCAGATACTAAACTCATTGAATCTCCTGGGGCTTGGTAGACAACAGCTATCAGAATTTTGATTAGGTTGGTTTTGTTTGCTTGTTTGTATTGTTTTAATTTCAAGGCAATTTTGATTGACTTGAAGGCCTCTTTCATTCTACTAAACCTGACTGCTTTTCACTACTATAATTATACTCTCCACCATTTCAATGGATCTTTGATTATACATATGTTCATTTTTCTTTCAACAATCTAAATCATAACCCATCTATACCTGCTCATCCTGTGAGATTTTCCCTTCATATCCTTAAATAAATTGCACTAGGTTTGGAGACATCCAATATGTCCATAGCTTTCTGTGAGTTCTCTTCACCTTGACTGAAATGAAATACTCAAGTTCATATATAAGTTGGCTCTAACTTTTGTTTTGTGATCTGCCAGGGCTCACTATGCAAATGATCAGAAATAATAATAATAGGTGCTAATGAATGCCTAACCCAGGTATATTTGCATTTTAAAGGGGATTTCTGGAAACAGTGCCTTAAGCCAAATGAATAACTAATGCTAAGATTTTCCTGATGATAGAACCTTGTGTTGTCTATCAAATTTTATCTCTTAGGTGAAGCCTTCTCAGTTTATACACTGGGCTAACTGACACTCTCAAAATAAGGTTACTTCATGCTAAAATAGAAGGCACTAGGTTTCACATTTCAGAAGCAAAAGATCAAGATATAGGAAAAGGCAAAAAAAAAAAACCATGGCTCTATGGACAAAACTAATATTCATCAAAATCTTTCACTGAAGTAAGTGGGGAAAAAAGCCACATCCACAGTCATTATTGACCTTGTCATGCTACCTCATAGCCCTTTTCCCTCTATGTTAAGTTTCCCTCTCTTGATCTTTTAAAGGAAATAAAAAAAAAGTACTCATCTCATTAAGAAAGATGTGTTAAAGTTCAATACTAAATGGGAGTCTGAATGCAGCTTAATCAGAATTGTGCATGGCTTGCTCAGTGAAGCTTAAATAGTGACTTTTGCCCAACTTTTATTTATGTAGTTTTTGTACAGATACATATACAAATATAGAGAAATTTTATTTCTTAATAATCTCAAAGACCCTTAGCTTTTCAATTGGTACCCATATGCTTTTCATTTCACCCTAGCAAAAATGTACAAACAAGACGGCTCAAAACTCTGTATTAACTCTTTGAATTATATATATGAATATATATAATATATATATATATATATATATATATGAGACTTTTAAGATTTTCCAAAAAAAATTACATGCATCACTATTACTATTAGTCCTTTGGTATCAAAATTGACCAACCAACCAATGGATTGGAGGTGTGAGTTGCATAATTATGTTTATTATAATGAGGGGTAATCTGTGAAGGCTTTCTTCTCAATTGCCTTTACCAGAATCATTTCATCTCAGGGACTGATTAATAGGAAAAAGGATTATTGAGGATAGTCTGCCTTCTGGACTTAAATGTCACTTCTACCTACATGGGGGAGGTACCATGTCACATCTTCAATGCCAGCCAAGCACTAACCTGTGCTATGTGGTGGCAGAATGTGACAGCCAGGTACATTCTAACTTGTCTCTCCATGGGCTAATCATTAGTATGGTCTTTCCTCTCAGACCTTCCATCTTTGCATTGTGAGATACTCATCAGCATGATATGATTGGCATTAGCTTTAACACCACAACAATGCCAACTGGCCATTCCTAGGACTATACTGCCCTGCTGTTAGTACACTCCTTAAAGCTCAATCTCATCAGACACTGCAGGAACCCCAGGGGTTTACAAGGAGCCATGAACCCATTCCAGGGAGGCCCTACCCTTCACAAAGAACTCTCTTCCATGGTCTATGCCAGATTTGGGGATTTAAGCAAGACTCCATTTTGATTGGCTGAAGGCATCAGAGGCCTTTGTCCATCCTTAAAGAACAACAGTCACCTATCTCTTAGGACCAACTGACCCATGTTCAACTGTTGTTCACAAGGACCCTTCTCCACTTCACCTATAAATACATTATAGAATGGATACAAAAGATGGGTCCCCAGGTTACTTGCTCATCCATATTATGACCTTAGTGCCTTGACATGCTTCCTCTTTTGGGGCGGCTACATCCACCATTCAATAGAATTAATTTAAGATTAGGGCCCAGGAGTTGGGTACCCATTTCTCCAGGTTGTCTGGGGACAATGCGCCAAGGCATCTGTAATCCTCACACCATCAAGAGGGGAATCTCATGATCAAATGTTTCAAAGATGACAATCTTTTAATCCATGGAAGGTAACATCATGGAGAATAAGGAAATTAGAGTGGGGCTTAAACTAAACCCTGATGAATCAATGGAAGAGACAGGAAATGCATTCCAACTTGTGAAAGCAATGCAGATTCATGCCATATGCTTGGAATAGTAGGAACTCATGGACTGGATATTCTGAAAAAATATTGACAGTTCCTCCTGGGGGGGGCAGGGTTTGCCCCTAAGTAACTCCAATTTGGTCATTTAATCTTTTATAGATAGAAAGTCAGTTCCTGGTTAGAACTTGTCTCTTAGAAGAAGATGAGGATTGTTTGGATGATCTATTTGGATGATCTAGAACAGACATAAGGGACTAAAGTTACCATATGAGAGAATTGTGGGAGTCCTTTATGAATCTTCTTTTTTATTACTAACACAAAATTTTCTCTTTTTTTTCTCCTTGATTTTGCACAGATTTTTCCTCATTAAGTAAATGTTACAAATATTATTATCTTCATTTTACAAATAAGAAAACTGAGTCTGACAGATTAAGAGATTTGTCCAGGGTCACAGAACTCACAAGTGACTGAGATGAAATATGAGCTTGACAGATGCCAAGGCTAATATGCCACAATGTCTCCTTTAAAGTGGATAATGTTTTCCACATCATTCATTGATGGTAGATATACAATTTGTTAGGGCATTTCAGTCACATTCAATACTTCATGAACCCATTTGGAGTTCTCATGGCAAACATACTAGAGCAGTTTACCATTTCCTTCTTCATGTAGTTTTACATACGAAAAAACTGGGACCAACAAGTTTATGTGACAGCTAGTAAGTGTCTGAGGCCAAATTTAAACTCAGGAAGATGAATCTCCTTGATTTCAGACCTTGGACCACCTAAACATATAGACATACTCAACTATAAGTATGAATCTTATAATACCACTTCCTCTCAGAATCAATACCATTAGTGCTTAGTCTAAGAAGAACTGTCACTAGAATTTCAAACTTCATGTGCCTACAGTCTCCTTTCTTCTAATATAAGCAAACATTTTCAGAAGGAGTTCTAGGGAGAACAACATTTGAAAGTCAAGTTTATATGAAGGTCAAGACAATAGAATGTCACATTAGGTAGAAAACAGTCAAATAAGGCAACAGGTAGAAAATATTACCATTTACTGTCCTAAAGAACTTGGTATATCATATTTATTTTTTTATTAAAACCAAGAGATTAAGATAAAACTCACAAAAAAGAGATTTTTGTTCTTTTTTTTTGGTTTTGGTGTTTAATGGTTTCAGCAGCAGCAGGACTGAGTGTGCAAAGAATCAACTGCCTCTGATATGTCTGAATTTAATAGGATGGTTGTTATTCAAAGTATAAAAAAATCAAGAAATTTAAAAGATTCATATTTAACTTTTATTTCTATTGAAAGTTTCTTAATGCTATTCATCTATTCATGTAATCATTATCATATCATTATTATTATTATTGTTGTTATTATTATTATTATTATTTAATAAGAATGAAGGTTATTCAAACCTCTGATCTCATTGACTTAAGGAATTACCAGATTGGCAAATATTCTTTTTTTCCCACAGATCAACAACTCAGAGTTAGAGAGACTAAGAAAGTCACCTAGGCAGATAAAGTCACTTGCCCATAGTCACGGGATCATGTTATATCCAACAGGTCAGCAGAGATCTTTTTCATACCAATAACTAACTAACACCACCAACCAGTTTTATGTTAGCTTAAATACTTCTTATCTCCTCTTCTCTTTGTCCACTTTTCCAAGCAGTTTTCTTTTGATTTAAATATCTTTGGAAGATAGAAGAGAGAACTAATCCTCAGAGTGTCACTTCAAAACTCCTAACATCTTCCAAATTACATAATACCCTAATCACATAAATAATAAATTATTTGTAAAATAGCAATTAAATCTGAGAAGTACCTGAAAAAATTAAACATTGAATTACATTTACTGAACCTGAAACTTGTGCTCAGTTGGGACTTCATTCAATATTATTAATAGGACTGTCAAGCCTGTAGTGAGAATGGCATTGAGGCCTAAGGCTATCAACTTTGAAAGAACCAGAATTATTCTATCCTTTCTATAGGCCATCTCAGGCACAGTTCTAAAGGACACTGACTAATTAAAGGCCTTTGTTTTTTATCATAATGGAAGTTTATATAATTGCTCTCTCTAGTGCAGTCTCTCTATAAAAGTTAAGTTAAATGAATTTGATGATAAGAACAAAGATATAGAACTCATTAATGGTCATTCCCCCTGGGCCTTGCCTTCATACTATTTGGTATGCATAACTTACAGATGATACTCAACCAGGCTGGATTATAAACTCTGTGACAAATTGAGGAAAAAGATCCAATAGTATCTGAGTGAAATTCAATACAGATGAGTTCAGGATGATACAATAGAAATATAGGTGGGGGAGACTGACTAGAGACCCAAATATTCAATTAGCCAGGTTAAATGTATTTGAAAAAACAAACAAACCTTATTCTGAGATATATTAAATAAGAATTCGTTTTTTAAAAAAACATTCAATATGTGCAAGGGGCTCAGTAATGATTTCTTTTTTCTATAGTACAAGTCAGACAAAGTATCATAAAACTGTGTTCAACAGTATTTCCCACATGGTAGAATGGCATCTCAGGTTAGATTCTGTGGACTTCTCTGGTAGATCTGCAAACCAAATGCTGCTGTTGCCCTACTCTTATAACTATGGTTTCTGGAACTCCCAGTGGGTAAAATAATGCAGACAGAAAAGCATCACTATGTTCTGTGTCTCCCCATCTACCCCTCAAACTGGTCACTATAAAAACTCTCAGTCTCCTATTGTACAGTATGGCTCTAATTCTTTTGAAAATTAAAATATTGCATCTACTTGCATACAGATTGAGAATCCCAAGCTAGACATTTATTTTCCCCTTTTAGGAAAAAAAAAAAAAAATATATATATATATATATATACATATATATATATATATATATATAAAACAAACAGAACCAGTGATTTAAAAATTGATGACATTAAAAATCCATATTTTAAAAATTTAAAGTGTTTCAGGCTATAAAATTTTGAAATGAGAAGAATAACTATCATTAACTCAAGTACATCAACATTTTTTTAAATTAGATTTTTGTCTGGTTCTCAGTGTATAGAAAAGATTATATAAGAATCATTAACTAAGAGAATCTCAAAGAATCTCAGATCATCAAATTAGATGTGTACCTTAAGGTTTTGCAACCTTCTCCACTAAGTGGTCAAACTTTATCAAAACACATTTGGTATACTTTTTAGATTTTTCGCTGTTATATATGTATCTGACTCAATGAAAACCTGCTGCAGCTGGCTGATTTCCCAATGAGGATCTGTTTTAATAAATTTAGTTGATTCTGTAAAAGAGTTCCCCATTTTATGAAAGGTATCTACAGAATATGATGTCTCAGCACAGCTCAATTAGACCAAGCTTTTGCTCCCATGACTCATCAGGTTTTTGGTTTGAAATTCTCCTTCAACTACCCTAGATTCTTGGTGGGGGAAAACTGAAAGATTCATCTATCCTTTGCTGTCTCAGAGCTGAGAACCACCCTTCTCCTGGGAGTCATAATAGTATGTTTGGAGCTTTTGTACTCTGACTTCTCTCCATTCTTATTATCCTATGTCATGGCTCTATTCTAGGTGAGAACCAGAAACTTTGCGTGAGAGACCAAAGAATGAGTTCCTAACCTAAGTTATGCCTATTCTCTTCAGAAAAAATTCCTTTACCTATAAGATTAGCAGCATCATTAGCTTCTACTAGGTTCTCATTTCATGGTTCCTGAAAGCTCAGAACTCTGTTCCTAGTTGCTGAATGTTCTGGACAAGTTCACTTTCATTCTTATACTGGCATTTCAACTTCATTTCTTTATTTTAATTTAATAAATTTATTTTTCCAACTCCAGTTCAAGATAGTGTTCAACAATCTTTTTTTAATATGTGTTTTTCCAACTGCTTGCAATAGTATTTTCCAATCTTCTTTTTTAGCAAGGTTTTGAGTTTTATATTTTTCTCCCTCCCTTCCTCCACTTCCCTGACAGAAAGTCATCTAATATAGACTCTACATTTATAACCATGCTAAACATAGATCCATATTGATTATATTGTGAGAGGAATAATCAGATTCAATGAAGAAAGAAAGTATTAGAGAGAAAAAATGACATACTACATAAGACAACTTTTAGAAACTGAAGATTAGTAAGCTTTGGTCTTCATTTAAACCCCAGACTTTCTTTTCTGGATATGAATGATATTTTCCATCACAAGTCTTTGATTATTGTGCTGCTGAAATGAACAAGTCCATCAGAATTGATCATCACCCCTTGTTGTTGGTCTTGTGTATAATGTTCTGGTTCTGCTCATCTCACTCAGCATCAGTCCTTGCAAGTCTTTCCAGGCTTTTCTGAAATCCCCCTACTCATGATTTCTTATAGAGCAATAGTATTCCATCTCATTCATATACCATGATATGTTCAGCCATTCCCCAATTGATGGACAGCCCCTCAATTTCCAACTCTTTGCCACTACAAAATATTTTCCACTATTGTGAAGATTTTTATACATTTGTAGATTTTTACCCTTTTTCATGATTTCTTCAGGATACAGACCCCAGTAATGGTATTGCTGGGCCAAAAGGTATGGCAGCCCAATTTCTGCAGGCTAGTGAACAATAAACATGGAATGTTGAATTAGACATTTGTTTTCATCCTCTTTTACCATACTCTAGAAGAGGAGTTAAATGCTCTGCCTGAGGCGGACTATGTCTTCTGAATCAGAGAAGTATCGGCATACACCATAAAGAAGGTTCATAAGACCAAATATCATTGTTTTGCCATCTTATCACTCAGACATCAATATTTTCAGTGACTTGTCCCCAACTCAAACAGAATGTGATCTATGAGTTGATCTAATTTTGTCACAATTACAGTCTATATTAAATGTTATGGGCACGTCTAAGGCAAGGATCTCTTTATTTCATCCTAATACAGCATAAATATTCAACAAGGATATGGTAGGGCCGTGCTTCTCTGGACTCAGACCTCTCATGTCCACATGGAATTGTGATTAGTCTATAAAGTAAGGTATAGTGCCAGGGTAGACTAGGTAACACAGTGGGTAGAGCACTGGTCTTGGAGTCAGGAGGATGGGAGTTCAAATCTGACCTCTGACACTTGACACTATCTGTGTGACCTTGGGTAAGTCACTTAGCCCTGACTGCCTTGCATCCAAGGCCATCTCCAGTTGTCCTGATTCATATCAGACCGCTGGATTCAGGTGGCTTTTGAGAAGAATGTGGGGCTGGTAACTTAGTACAGCACCCCCTCACTCAAATCCAATTCACATGCTTGTCATGACATCACATCCTTGATCTCATGGTTTTCTTCAAAAATGAAAGGCAAACATCAAAAGTCAAAGCATGGTAACAGATGGTCTTTTGAATTCTCCAAGTTAGAAAGAATCTGACTCTATGTAGGTAGTTCAATTTAAGCCTTTGCGTAATCAGGAAGCAACTGTTAAGATACATCATTCTAAACAGTCCACATTATCTAGATTTTTTGGATATAGAAGTGTTTTTTGTATGTTTTTTCCAGAAAAAAATAGATAATTACCTGGTCTAGGTGTTGTAAGCAATTATTTGCCTGCCTGAACTAGAACATTTCTTCTGTTTCCTTTCAATTCAATAAATATCTGACTCAGCATACTTGGATGAAAATATGTGTGTGGTGTGTAGGAGTGAACAACTTAGTCAACTATCATGGTATCAGTGATTTAAACAATTATGTCAGATTTAGCTTGCTTAGATGATTTCATGAATTTTTTCTGATGTCATATTTGTGTTTATATGACAGAAGAAAGTCAAATTAGAATTGAGAGACTCGGTCAATTATTCAAAAACTGTGCCATGACTAAATCTAATAATATTTAGTATTTATATAGTGATATAAGCATTTTAAAATGCTTTTCATTTGATCCTTACAACAACACCATTTTACAAATAAGGAAATTGATATACTGAAAGTTAGGCTTAGGGGTCACATTTGAACTCAGGTCTAGATTAAGTGCTCTCTGAAACTTCACTGTGTAGCTATGTCTCAATCACATTCATACTACCATAGAACACTAATTATTAATTTGTCTTAAATTCAATTCAACAAATAGTAAATGTCTTATGTGAGCAAGGCATGGTACTTGGTGGAATTTACAAAACACAAAATTCCATTCCTTGTACTCAAGGAGTTTATATTCACAAAAGGACAGACAGAATATGATCTATTTTGGAACCACTGCTTTAGACTTTCATTTGGAGTCAAATACAAATATATAAGTTAAGGTCATGGGAATGTGTGTTTTTTTTTCTTCTCCTTTCCAAAGTGGTTTTTAGATTCTTAACTACACTGGCATTTTTTTTTATTTCAATCACTTCAACTAAATTTTACTGAGTGCTTACAAAGTAGAAGACAACTGTTTGAGAACAATATGGTCTACCTGAATTGAGTTTTCTTACTCAAATAGAATTGCATTTTCATTTTGAATTGCAGCCTTGAAAATTTCTCCTTTGCTCTCTCATGCTCTATTTACGTTTTATGGTTTAGTAGCCCAAGAAAAGACTTTGGACTCAGTTTTAATCTGCATTCTACAGCTAATTTACACACAACTTTTCTCTTGTCTTCTATTTACTTATCTATTAAAGTGGGAAAACTACATATACCTCACATATCTTTTTGTGGCTTAATATGTGTTTATAAAGTGGCCATTAAAAAACTTAAATGCTAAGTTTCAGTAAGGTAAATTACTTTATTTTGGATACATCTCATTTTTCTGTGAATTAGCTATGTGTTCAGTGATTCATTTATGAGTTAATCTTAAAGTGAGCAAATATCATTGGTTTTAGGCTTAATAGTTCATATATTGATTATAGTGCTATCTGTATTGTCATCTTTCACATTGGAACAGGAAAACATTTTTCTAGTAGGCACCATAACCTTCCTTCCACCTGAAAATAATCAACATTCATCCCAAATGGAATTCCTGAATTATCCGCATGTGTTTTTGCTCCTTTTTTTTTCAGAAATAAAGCATTTGCAATTCTTTGAACCTGGATCTCAAAGTGAATCATCTCATCTTTGCTTCAATGAATGTTTTCTCTGCAAAGTAATTATTTTACTTATGCTCTATCTGTTTCAAAACCTTTGTTGTACATCTAGTATATTATAGAGCTAGGAATACTAAAGTTAATGCTATTTGTTTAACTAATTTTAGTAAAAGATTACAATGGTATCCAAGCTATCTTCTTTTAAAGAAAACATCTTTTAAGGAGAATTTTAAAAGCAGACGAAAAATTATAGAGTTCAGTTGGTAATATGTAGCTGGAAAGTTTGTCCATTGAGTCAGTCAAGTGTTATGCATATTTTAAAATTATTTCAACATATTTGAACTCATGAAGATGAGTCTTCCTGATTCCAAGTCTAGTACTCTCTCCACTGCAGCAACTACCTGCTCAACAGAATTATCCCTAGAGAATTTGAATTTATATGGGAATGACCTTTTTTCTGGAAGGCTTTGAAAGAAGGAAATAAACATTTATTGAATGCCTATTGGGTGCCAGGCTAACTGTGATGCCAAGCATTTTGCAGATGCCTCATTTCTCCTAGAAATTTTAACGTGGTAAATGAGTTTGGAGTAAGGGATCCAAACTAGAATTACTGTTCATAATGTTCATGTGGGAAATAGGAAGTATGATAGATGGGTGGCTAAACCCAAAGGCACACTTTGTGTTTTAAAAGTATCTCTGTACAAAACTTTTGTTACTTTAAAAAATACAACAGGTTTTGCATCTGATGCATAGATATAAATCTGCAAAGTAATACATATCTACATTTATTTAGTGGGGAGAACCTGTTATCCTTCAAATGTGACAATCCTATTAGCACAATTCCATATACAAAAGTAAACATATAATAATAAACCTTATTATGAATAAGAAAATCTTCTTTTAAGAATCTGAGCAAGAAATTCCCTTCTACCATCCTACCCTAAAACACTGATGAGCACCTTAGGTTAAGGCAGATGACTATTAGTTTGAATTACTAAGTGACATCTTTTTAACAATTCATACATTACAACAATAAATAATATTTTTGTTTATTGAGGAATTTTTCAAAATAAAAAAGACTTTTGAAATGTAATAAGGATTTATTTTTATCCTATTTTGCCATAAAAGCTATAATTTAATTATAATATATCCACAACAACATTTTTTCAAATATGCAAGTTTTTATAACTCATCTAAAATAAATACGTGTATGTGTGTGTGTGTTCTCAATGTGTACAATGAACATAATAGCACTTTCAGAATCTTGCAAAAGGAATAAGATGCAGATGGTAAAGTTTTTTAAATAAATGTTATCATCCTAGGTAATGAATCTCTGATGACTTTTACATTTTAGAGCACATGAAAGTATATGTATAAGTTTCAATACATTCAAAATAAGTTGTGTTTATGTCACCAAACATAAAGGAATTTCTGGGTCTCCAGGAGATCTAAATAATTGCATTTTTACTTAACCACTCTAGGTAGTCAATTTCATTTCTATGCTCCAAAGTTTTTATGTCTTCACACTAAAAGGATCAACCAATAAACAGTAATTTAGAACTTACCCTGTGCTAGACATTGGCAATATGAAAGAAGGCAAAAGATAATCCCTGCCTCTAATAAGATTATAATCATAGGAAAGACAAGAGACAACCCATGAGTAGGAATAGACACTTAAAATTAAACAGCAAATGAAAGATTTGAGCAGTGATCAACCTTTAGAACAAGAAAAACAAATTACATCCTTGACAACAACAATACTTGAATTCCTCTCTATTAACCTAGATATGAGGTGATGGATCTGTGCTAGGAGTGTGTCTTCAATTTTGATTACTTGATTCTAGACAGTCAGATGTTATATTGTTAGCTTGCTAAGATATGTCCCCATCCTCTAAATAGACATAGAGGCCTCTGAAAAAAAAAATCACTCCCCATGTGAAATTTCTCTTAAACAAAAATATTTATTAATGCATTAAAATTTTCAAGACTCTTTCTCTCTTTCATATATAGAAAGGTATATATTTACATATAAACATATAACACATATATAGTATATATATATAATACACACATATATATACATAGTCAATGGAACGAGTACAGTAAATGACAGATTTTATAAAAGAGCAAGTGTAAAACTTTGTAGAAATTGGATCTTTTTCTTTATTATTTCCACATGCTCAATTTGTTTTAAACTAAAATCTCATTGTTTTTAAATGCTTGCGCTAATCTTGCCACATCTCCTTTTCTGCAGCTTCAGATATCCATATTATAATCAAGTCACAATTTTCATTCAACAGATTATTATCCAATATTGACCTTGTGCTAAGGCTTTTTTCTAGTTTCTGCTAGTAGAAATATACAAACGAACTGCCTTGACTACTAAGAATCATTAATTCAGATAATGGTATGGGGTTTTATGGAAGCACATGCTAAAAACATAATTCCACAGGAGAGGTCAAAAGGCCTAAACTAAGAATCCAAAGAAGACAGGAGGACTTTTATATGGGGCAATAGGGAATTCATATGTATTCTGATTCTTGAGTATTTTGCTACTTCAAGCTCTTGAAATTTTTAGAAGCTTGTGAGTTTGTACATTCTTTCATTGACTCACATAGCTTAAGAACCTCAGGATTGATCAGTCTTTAATTCCCAAGTCTCAAATTATCAGTTAGGAACTTCTAATAAAATTTTTAATGCATAAGCCCAACTACTGTCAGTACTATTATCTTGGACATACATAGAAGAGGAGAAGGAACTGGACCACTAATAAGAGGAAGAAAAAAGCTTGGATTGTATTTAGAAAATTATACAGCTCTTGCAATGAACCAAATTTTTCCCCTAAAAAAATGAATGTCACCTTGACACATATGCCTGTCTTCCCCTAGACAACTTTTATATCCTAAATAACTTACCAAGACTAAAACTGAAGAAGAGTTCCTACATATGCAAAAATAGTTTCCCCAGTGGATGTCTACTACACCAATGAAATCAGAGCTCTAGACAAAAACAAGGAAGTGGATAAATGAATGAATGGATAGATATATAGATACATAAGTATATAATTAAATACATAAATATTGATAATTAATAAATAAAATTGACATTAATAAATAATTAATCATGTAAAAATAAAAAATAAATAAATGGTAAACAAAAGTTTCCATACATAATATATGAGAATTTCCATGTATAAAACAACCTAAAAAAGAAATATTACCAGAACATAGTGCATCAGCCACATATTGAGTGAGAGAAGCACAGCTTATAAGAGTTAATTTACTTTCAATCAACATTGAGTATCTAAAGAAAATCTACTAGTATGTTGGATGGATCCACTTTTATCAGGAGATCATAGGCAGGAGGGTTACAGGACAATGAGGGATGACTAGGTTGTGATTTGCACTATTGAAGGAAGCAGCTACATCAATGAAATTATGGATCCACTGAAAAACTGAAGCATATTCCACTTGTCTATTAACACATTCACAATGATATGTTCCTTAATGTGTATATATGTGTATGTAGGAGATATATATATATATATATATATATATATATATATATATATATATATATATTTTATTTTCTGAGACATTTTATAATAGATTTTGTGTTCATGAAGTATAACAGTGGAAATTTGTACCATGAAGGAATATGTATGATATGTAAGAGATCATCTACTATCTTGAGGAGGAAATGGAGAGAGGCAGAAAATTTTACAAAAAGTGAATATTGAAAATTACATTCACAAGCAACTGGAAGAAAGAAAAAATTTAAAAGAAGAAAATATATCAAAAATATATCAAAAATTTGAGTTCACTGATAGCCTGCATTTGTATAGTGTTTTAAGGTTTGCATAGTGGTTTAAAACATTATCCTTTTTTGATAATCACAAGATCCAGTGAGGTAATTATTATGTCCATTTGGAAGAAACATAGATGCAAAGTGATTAACCTAGGGTCTCCCCACTAATATAGTTTGAAGGATGAATTGAATGCTGGGTTTTTCCATTGTTCTATCTGTTGTGACAACAATCTGCCTCAATATCTCATTTCAACTGAGACAGACGGCTGAATCTATTCCAATTTTGGATTTCACCTTTGCATTTATTTTTGCACTTACTTTGAACACATCAACATGTGTTAAGACAAATGCACTTAGTTAACATTTCTTGGAAGACTAAGCAGATATACTGATGTTTATATCCATGTGCTAATGCAATCCTCTAGTCTAGGTTGATCAGAGTAATTTTTTCTACAATGAATGATAGCTTCAAATCAGATTACTGTTTAAAACTTACTACTTTGCAATGCTTCTCAAGATGTTTTATGTTAATTCCATTATAATGGACTACAATCAAGTGATTGTAATGGTAGTAATTTTCACTGCTTTTATAGAAATTGAAGATAGATTGGACTGAGTCCAAATCCTACTCCAAATAAAACAGCCATCAACTGTTATATTCTGGATAACAATAAATGTTCAAGTACCTTCCATAAAAATCTAACAGAATACAATTATATGTACTTTCCTTAGAAACTATGGATTTTTTTTAAGCTCCAGTGTTTCTTAGCAGGATATTTTGCTCAGGAATTTAATTGGAAGATTGGAGGAATGAAGTTCCAACTGCTATAGTGAGCCTTTTAAAAGATGAAATCTTTACAAAACTTTACCCAATTTCTTTATCACTTATGAAGAATGGATTGATTATATGCATTAAAAATAAAAATTAGATAATTTTTTTCTGTTACTGGAAAGTTGAAGTACAAATAAATCTTATGATAGTATAATATTATATAAATAGTTATTGATAAATCATCTAATACAGAATAAATAAAAAGTTAAACAAAAAGTTCAATTTTACTTAATAGGATTATGAAATCAAAAATTATGGAGAAAATTTAGAAGTTATCTAGAGGAATTCATACCTATAACAGGAATTCACTTTCTAACATCTCTAACTAGTATATCATTCTGCTTCCACTTGAAGACTTCCAAGAGACATTTAGGGGAAGTAGAGACTCATTATTTTTTATGTAGCCCATTCCATTGCTACATAGTTATAAATATTAGGAATTTTTACTTTATACAAGATTTAAATATAGTTCTCTGAAACTACTACCCATCAAATCCTAAACCTAACCTCTGAAATTTCTAAGATAATCATCCCCAGTTCCTTAAATTAATTCTTGAAAGATAAAGAATCTAGTTCCCTTGTTGGAAAGATAATTCTTGATCTATGATTTAATTTGTCAATGGCATTTCAAAAATGTGATGCAAGAATTGAATATAATTCTTCAAATGTAATCTGACCATAGGATTACTAGGTAAATGCATTTGTAATTATAATTTTGGAAGTGTAGAATTTGCCCATCTGCCAGAAAAACAGATCCTACATTTCCATTACTAATGAAAGCAAGATACTAAAAAATGTTTAAAATCCTATACATGAATGTTTTAATTAGACTATGATTTTAACAATGTATGCATTCCTTATGCTTGTACAGATCACAAATGATTCAGACTTAATCATTTTATGAGATACTTGTTCATGTTCATTTGATCATGTAATATACTTCATGATTATACAAAATTTAATATTTCCTTGTTTGTTCAATATCTTAATGTTATACAATTTCTAAATATATGCATTTCTGTGTACTATATTTTAATTCTATACAATGATTAATCTTAATGATATTATCAAGTAGGACTTTTCTAATGCTATTGCTCAAAGTCAATATGATAACTTCTCCTTCCTTTATCCCCTTGGAAGATTACTTAGAAATCAATTATCTTATTTTCTTCTGAACAACCAAATAACTTTTTAAATTTGAACCAGAATTTTAATGTTCCTGAACATCTCAATTCATATTGAAATGTTTCTGTATTATATGCCAGGAAGAAGATGCCTAAATATAATTGGAATGAAAAGATGAACATTTTTGTTATCATAAGATAAATGTCCATGGGCAACTATAATTCTGCCCCCTTACCAAAGTTAAACATTCTTTTCCCTTTATGGTTCCAGATACCCTTTCATTAGTTCCTTTGCTTTTATCCTCAAGGAATATGAGGTGCTGCACTTCATAGATATGGCACATTTCCTTCCACATGCTGGTCCATAATTCTCTTAAAAATCTATAAGCAGGAGTTTGAGTTGTCATTTGGCTTACCCACCCCTTAAAAATAGCATATTCACAATTCTTTCCAAGCATGAAATTTGAAAGTGAATATTGGATGCAGTAAATAAGAGTGTTCCATTCAAGATACAATTTTGCAGCAACTACTACACGTCAAAAACCAAAATATTATAGTGTTTTATTTTTCCAAAGATCTCTCTCCTAGGTAAAAGCTGGCTAATTCATACATTTTTAAAATGAGAGCTATTGAACCAGACTCAATCTGGAAAGCAAACACCTCTTTGAGTATGTTGGATATATTGAAATTTTTCAGGATGACGTCAACAATAGTCAAAGTTTTATTGCAATTTACGTTTCTCTATGTCTTTCTGCATGTTCTCTTTCTGTTTCTGTTTGTCTCTTCATCCCACTGTCTGTCTCCTTCTCTGTGGTCTCTCTTGTTTTCTCTCTCAAAGAAGTAAATACAAACAAAAACAAATAGGGAAATAGTAGCCACATCCATATCACCTAAATAGAAAGGTGTCTACTATACCTGTGGATGTAGGGAAGAGGGAAATCTTGGGTAAGGAAATTTACTGTGCTAATACAAATCAACAGATTTTTAGGAATTCAATTCATCTTAAAGAGTTACTTAGAACATTGAGAATTTAAGTAAATTATTAGGGTCCCTTAGTCATTACAGGTTAATGTATGGAAGAAATAAACTCACACTTTATAATGTATGTACCTATAAAAGTCACTTTTGAATATGATCAAGAAATACCATTCAAAATGTTATATTTAAGTCTATCAGATATCATTGTGTTATACACAAGTAGGCTTCAAATCCGCATTTGATTTAACATTCTGATCAGGTCTTTTAGTATAGAAATATTAATAAGTAGAGGTGCTTTATAATATCATTTTCTTCAAGTTAAAGACTTAAATTGGTTCATTTTGATTAAAAAATTAACATCCAAAATCTTTTTGATATAACTTTTAAGTTCTTATGAACAGAGACCATATGTACAAATTCAAATTTCCGTCATTTTAAAAACTTTTTACATTATGTCACTTTCCAATATTTGGAATGTAGAATCTTTCCTGGTAACAAATATGTATTTTTAAGCAAAATCAATCATGGTACAAATAAAAATATATCTCCTCTGGATTTGAGATTTGATATCACATTGGTCAGAAAAATATATTATTTCCTAAGCATATTTAAATTTAAATATTTAAATCCCCCAAAGCCCTAGTAGAGTAAATTCTACAATTACCAGCATGATTTTAGGAAAAATCCATCATAATGTTCTTCCAAGGAAACTTCTGGATAGGTGATGAGATGAATTTTCATAATATGAATATATTATGTCAGGGATAACTTGTGGAATGTTAACTGAGAACTGAAAGACTTTAACCACTTGCCCAGAGCAAATATACTACTTCTTTTTTATTATGTAACTTTCTATATTTTAAACACACCTCACCTAAACACATACATTCCCAGACACTTAACAGGGAATGACGACTTCTATTTTATTACTTTGTAAAGTGGCCACCTAAAAAGATGGAAAAGATCCATGAGAATATTATTACCACTAAAAAGGAAACCCCCCCCGAAACAGGAGGAACTACTTTCATTTTTTTATGAAAATGCTTTATGGGTACATATAAGGTATACTTGATAAAAATATGAAATGTCTATTAAATTTTTTCTTTAGCAGATCACACCTTCAGAATAAAAAATTGACTTAGAGACATAAAGAACAATTTCATGCTTTGCAAATTGTGAACAAAAGCTTGACTTCTCATAACAAATGCAACTAATCTTCATCAAGAGATCTACTGAAATCATTCTACAAATGTGACCGAGAGTTTTCTGATGAAAAAGACTCTGATTATCAATTAGAAGAAATATTCACCAAAGACATTCACCACTGTAAAGAAAGCTTGTCTTGTTCTAGCAGGCAAGGAATTCCAAATAGATGATCAAGTTTTCCTGATGCTCCCATCTTTGAATAATATTGATTTGATTACATTAGGCCCTTGGAACACTACCCAGGACCTTCTCAATTTAATCTACAGTCACTAAAAAGAAAATGGAACAATTTAATACATATTCTATGCTAATACCGTAGTCCCACATGTGCTTTTAGGGAAAATAGAAAAAGGTCAAAAAAGAAAGTAAAGATAGAAAAAGCAACTGGATTAGGCAAGGATACACTACACTCTTTATATCATTTCTGGATTGCCATGCTGAAATGACACACTTGTGAGGATACTGATGAATTTATTCAGAAAGTTTCTGAAGAAAAATACTCAGAGGAAAAAACATGAAAAAATCTATTCCATTTATATAAATTCCACTGATATAAAACTATGATGAGATCATGTATCAATTTTGCGAAAACTGAGGATTAGAGAATGACAAGTTAACAAACAAAGGACATTCCACAACAGAGCATATCTTAATTATCATTCAATTGACAATGATGCGAAGAACATATGACTTCTGGTCTTATTGTTTGTTGACTTTAAAAAAAAAAGTTGATTCAGAAGAACAAAAACCTGACAAAGTTTCTCTTCCAAGAAAATATCACCCATACAAATGTAACATAAGTTACTTTAATCAGGTTTAGAGCATTTTGCTTGAGAATCTTATAATTGGTGGGAAAATGCATGATGCTTATGTGAACTGTAGATTTTGTGTGAGTGCTTTTTAGAGCAGACACAGTCATCATTCTTCCATTGAGTCATATGTAATTCCAGATTTTCACTGTAACTTACTCAAGACCAATGTTAATGTGCAGATATTAAATGTATTTTCTCTTGCCCTGAAATTCTGCTCCATTTTTTCCCCAAGAACAAAGAGAAAAGCTAAAGAATTTTTAAGGACTTTTTTCCTTTATTTCTGAGTTGATCCATTCTCTCAGTTAGTTTACAGGATTTTGTAAATACATAATTATATGATCTCTAAATGCATATAATTTTAACTCTATTTTGGCTCTAATAGCAACCTTAATTCTTTCATCTTACTGATATAACTAGTATTTCTAGCATTTTTTTTAACTAATGGTAAAAACAGTAGGCATCTTTGTTTCAGTACTGATTTTATTGGGGAAATTTTAAACAATTCTCTATTACATAATTCTGACTATTGGCTTTACCTTTATCATTTGATTATATTAAGGAAAGTTCTTGCCATTGTGGCAGAATTTTCTGAAATTCTTGCCAAAGGCAAGGAAATTAGGGTTTAACTATTTAACTAGTGCCTAAGCAATCACTGTTCCTCTTAGTACTCTAAGAAAGTAATATGTAAGATTAGTAGTATGCATTGGGTAAAGAAAATTTCTTCATCTAGGAACTCTCTCTAATAATGAAATAGTGAGCCCGGTTTGTATTTCTGTAATTCATGTTTGGGGGTATTTTTTAGTATTTTTAATATAGGGGTTTTTTCTATTGATTTTTATTATTAATATTATATTTATAGTATTCCTAATGCTTAACCATCCTTGAACTCCTAATATTATTTCAACCTACTCAGAATGAACAATTAGTTTATGTTTTGCTTTAGGAGTATAGCTAATACTTTAACAATTTTGCTTCAATATTCACTAGTGATATTATTATACATTTAATTTCTCTGCTTTATTATTTCGAGTTCATGGCTTCAGAACTGTATCTCCCTTTTATGGAGTTTGAAAGATTCTTTTTTTCCAGTTATTTAGTGTTTTTGAATGTTTTGGGCTCATATATTCCTTATTATTATAATTTTATTATGGTACTATTAAGAAATGATATTTTTAGTTGTATATTTATTTATGAGGTATTTATTCACAATAAATGAATATTTTGATAACATTAAGTAAAGGTGAAAAAAGGCATGTAAACATATTGTTCAATTATATTATGTATTAAGTTTTACTGAATTTGTGTACTCTGCAAAATCAATTCAATTATCTTTTAAATATTTACTTGATTCTGTATATAAACATATTTGATATTGTTATAGTATTTTTAATAACAAAGTAGTTTTCATTTTCCACTTTCTAGAGAAATTATTTTACCCATTACCTAAAAACACCCCAATTACTACTTTCATTTTTATATCCAATTTAAGTTTGATAAATTTAAGCACTTATTTTAACTCCATAAGAATTTTTATGTTTATTTTCTTCTTTTTAATGGATCAAGCTGTTTGGTTTGGTGTTCTAATCCATTATTCAAAACTCTTTGGCTTTATATGGAAGCTTATCCCATTAACACTCGGAGTTATAATTAAAATTTTTCCCTCTAATCCATTTTATGTTCTCATTCTTTCTTTCAGAAAAAGAATTTATAGCATGTTTGCTTAAAATATCTTTTCTCTTGCCTTGTCTAGTACAAATTCAAATCATAGGGCCTTGCTGCTATTGAAATCAATCTTGCTTAGCTAATAGTTCTGTTTTGTTTTGTTTTGTTTAATTTTAGGAAATTTATTTCAAATTCCAACCATTTCCTCAAATATCCCTCTTCTCCCTACCAAAAAGTTATTTGCTAATTTCATTCTACTGTTTATGATTTAGTCTTTTTAAAATTTATCCTGTCAATCCTAGGTAAGAATGTGAATCTCCCTCTCATCCCCAATTTCCTGATTCTTAGTTTAAGTGGCTTAAATGAAATTTTTGTCTCTTTGTGGTTTTGTGTGTGTGTGTGTGTGTGTGTGTGTGTGTGTGTGTGTGTGTGTGTTAAATGTCTTCCTTCCCCTTCTCCCTCTTCTACCATATTCTTTTTTGAACAAATGATCCCAAAATTTGTTCATAGCCTTTATCTCTCAATTAGTAAAGCAGCATGGAAACTGAAAGGGAAAATAATCTTATCTCCTCTTTTCAGGATCTAAACATTGAGTCATACTCTAAACCTAAGTATTGAGTCATATTCTAAACTTTTTACAGTATTTGGATTTAATGCCATTTTAGATTTCTTTTCTGTATTATTTCCTTCTCAAAAAGTGTTTAACTTTAATGTTCTTTGAAAGAATTCTAGGAAATCATTAATAGCACTTTTTAAAATGCCTTAGTTATCGACATTTAATTTGCTTTTAATATTTTATAATCCAAACTTTAATTTTTTTTTTGCATTGCTATTAACTTATATACTTAGGTGAGTCTAAGTGACATTTAGTCACTTCTGCTTTTGCTGAAATATTTTCTCTTGGAATAAAGAATATTTTTTTTTTGTCTGTAAGGCTATGCAATTTTGATGGCTTTTATTAATTTCAGATCAAGGGAGAAAAGTAAAGTTTTGCCTAAGCACTATCAGAAACCACAGTATTTGAGAATAATTTTTGTTGTGCATTTTGTACTTTATATTTCTAAATTGATTTCCTGAAAACTTGATTTTAAGGGTTTTTGGGGGTTTGCTTTATTATGTTTTAATGGAATTGAATAGCTTTGTACTTATCATTTTTGAGCTCTTCATTTAAGGATTATTTTAGCTGTTGGAGAATTAACAGTCAATAATTTTTTCCACATCCAATTTTTCTCAAATATTTCTTTTCGACTGACTGCATTTAAAATTTTTGTCTCCTCCATTCACTTTTTCATAGTCCATGTTCTTTACAAATTTTCCTCAACTCCTTTCAAATCTGTTATGCTTTACTTTCAGAGCCATAATCTCATAATCTATCTCTTGTTTTTTCTTTGTTAGGTTTTTGCAATGCCATGGTGTTAAGTGGCTTGCCCAAGGCCACACAGCTAGGTAATTATTATGTGTCTGAAGTTGGATTTGAACTCAGGTACTCCTGACTCCAGGACTGGTGCTCTATCTACTGTACCACCTAGCTGCTCCAATCTATCTCTTCTTTTGATTATTCTATTAAACTACAATATGGGTTGTATCTGATCATTTCATTTACTTTAGAAGGTTTTAGTTAAAGTTATTACAGAATTATCACCTCCTATAACTATATCCTCATATTCAATTATCTGAGGATACATTTGTGTTGTATTGGATGAATTTTCTCTCTTTTTTAAATTTTATATCTTCTTTCTCTCTTTTTGTTTGTCTATGGAAACTACTTTGTGAATATTTGCTCTTTTTATATTCTTTTTGTTGTTTTTCTTTTACTTTAGTAACTTTATTTCTTTAAAATGGGGCTAATAATATAATAATACCTGCCTCCAAGGATTGTTGTAAAAATAAGGTAAGAAAATTATGATAAAGTGCTAAACATTGTGCCTGATGCATAATGATAGCTATTATTATTATTTTTGTCTGAGAACAAGAAGACATTATCAATGACATATATGATTGGAACAAAAACTGATCAATCCCGGTAGCAAATTTAGATTGCAATATATAGATTAAATTCTAGTGTGGTATCCTTAAAACATGAAAATAATTAGGTGAAGGCCTTCAGCAAGTTGGATAGATCATTGAAAGAAGGTTTATGAAATAAAAGTAAGAGAAGCTTTGGAGGTCTGGCTATCTGTATATAATGAATACTCACATCAATTAATTAATTTAATCAATTAATTAAGTCAGTAAAGCAATCTACTAAAAATGACTAAAATGGGAGAAAACAAGTACATATAAAAACCTACTATGTGTTATTCTAAGAACTTTACAAATATGTTCCTACTTGATACTCAGAAATTGTGGAACATGTGTGTTTCTATTATTCTCATTTTACAGTGCAGGTAATAGAAGCAGAGAGACTTGTCTAAAGTCACAGTCTCTGAAGCTGAATTCAAATTCAGGTCTTACTGTAGCCAAAGTATTCTAGCTACAATTATTTTTTTTTAGGTTTTTGCAGGGCAAATGGGGTTAAGTGACTTGCCCAAGGCCACACAGCTAGGTACTTATGAAGTGTCTGAGGCCAGATTTGAACTCAGGTACCCCTGACTCTAGGCTGGTGCTCTATCCACTGTGCCATCTAGCCACCCCCCATCTACAATTCTTAATCAAAGAATAAATTTTTACAAGTATGCATACTTCAAGGTGTAAAATATACTAGAATCAAGGAACGAACTAGAGCCAGTTCATACTTATTCGTGAGAAATGATTATTTTCAGTGTGATTGTTTTTAATGTGAGCATTTATACCTCAGAAATTCATAAGTTCTACAAATCAGGACTTTGTTATTTAAGAAAATGATGGAAAAAGTATTAATAATCCAGTGCAGATTAAGTTTAAAAGTATATTGTGGGGAGGTTTGAAGGCCAGTTATGTTAATATTTACCAGCATACCACACTGACATAATCATATACACTCCAACTATTACAATATAGAGGGGAAAAAACATTGGGCTAAAAAAAAGGGAGGATTTTCTTGATTGGAATACCAAATTTAAAGGTAGACAGTTTGAAACTTTGTTATATCATTTCCTATTCAACATTTGTTTACATTTACATAAAATGTAAAGTTGCATACAATAAAATAAGAACAATACAATAAAACTATGGAATGTTAACTTAAAGACAGTTTGAATTTTTCAGATGTATAAAATATCCTTTGTGTCCACACCACAAATTTTTAAATATTTCTCCTTCCCTTCTAAGAGTGGGAATATAGAACTCATAGAACTTCATGCAGAGGTAGTCTATTGCTAGTCTTGGAATGAGGGAAGTATTTCTATAAAGGTGATTTCTAACCTGTGAGATTCCTTATATTTGTTATCCCACACATCACTTAATTTCAGTCTGTAAAATTTCCCCAACAGATCAATAATAGTTCAATTTATGACTGATTCATCAAGTTTTAAAAGTAAAATTTTGTCTAGACTTTCCCCTCCACAAAATTCTGATATGCTTTTTTTTTACTGCTCCTTTTTTTTCCCAATTAGTTTAAGAAATAAATTTTCAGAGTTGGAAATCTTTTTTTTTGTAAGTCCTATCCCTTTGTCTTATACTTAGGAAACTGAAACCAGAATAGATAAATTACTTTTCTAAAATTACCAAGTTATTGACAAATCCAGGGCAAGAGCCTCACTTATATGTTATTTGGTATTTTTTGTATTTTGTGATGTCTTTCACGTGAGGAGTTTTCTGTTAATGTGACCTATTTATTCAATAACATTATCTTTTTCTAAGATCTTTTTAATTTTTTTTTGGTTTTTCAAGGCAAATGGGTTAAGTGACTAGTCCAAGATCACACACTTAAGTAATTATTAACTGTTTGAGGTCATATTTTAACTGAGGGCCTCCCAACTCCAGGATTGGTGTTCTATCCACTGTGCCACCCAATTGTGCCTCAATAAGTTTTTATCAAATATCATCACTTTTTTTTAGGTTTTTTTGTAAGGCAAACAGGGTTAAGTGGCTTGCCCAAGGCCACAAAGCTAGGTAATTATTAAGTGTCTGAGACCGGATTTGAACCCAGGTACTTCTGACTCCAGGGCCGGTGCTTTATCCACTACACCACCTAGCCGCCCCATATATCATCACTTCTTAAAGAAATTACTCCATTCTCTTTGCTGGACTCTGCTTCTCCAAATACATAGTAGTTCTATGTCCTCATCTATTGATATGAGTATGCAGGGAACAGAAGAGTTTATAATGATGTCTCTTTGACCATTTTTTTTCAGTTATCTGTAGCATGACTCTATCAGGAAACCATACTATAAAATGCATAAATTGGGTGAGCCTTTTGAAAAATAAGAGAATAAGCAAATTTTGTCTTTATTTTTCTTTCAACTTGTTTTCTATATCCCCATTTTCTCTTCTTCTTCTTCCCTATCTCTTCAGTATTCTCAGTTGTTCATAGCATCTCACTCAATTTTGTTATCTCTGAGCAATACCCAAGTCTCAAAATAACCTAAATTTCTCCTCAAAATTTCCCTTCCCTTAGGGACTTGTTTTCAGCAACCTGTCATACTGAGGAAATCCACTGACAAAACTAATTCAAACCAATATCATTGAAATTTTGAGAATGATTAACAATTAATGTGTCAGTCACTCATATTTTAGTTTGAATTAAACTACTAGATTGATTTCCTTGGTTTGCCTAGGATTTAATAGGCTATGCACATGGAAATCTTTAGAATTCAGGCATTGTTTAATGATACTGGTTAAAAAATTGACATTTGAACTTTTAGTCCTCTTATCTTCTTATCCTGATATTCTTCTTCTTCTTTCCAATAGACCTACTCTCTTATTTTCTGTTTCCTTCCTTTGGCCCCTTTCCTTATCCCCTTAAATATAGAAGAACCAAGTATATTTTTTGTAGAATATAAATTGACTAGATTCTATTGAGTGGTCAGCTAAAATAAGATATTAAACTTTATTTCTTGAGATAGAATCCTAAGATGGCTAAACATGAATTTAATACAATTTGCAAGTGAGCAAAAACTTCTAGGCATCTGAAGTCATTAATTAGTTTCCAAGACCTTGCTTACCATTTTATTCATGAAGATCAAGACAATTTTTAAAAGCCAATTTGCATTATCTTCAGGAAAGGACAACATTAATTCAACAAAGAAAGAAAGTAGCCTAAGAGGGATAGGAAGGTGAAATCATTTTTTAAATATTCTTCTCTCAGAATAATATGTTTCAACTGTAGCATTGCTAATATTCAATAATGCAATTTAGATTTTTTTGCATAGGTAATATTGATGTTGGCCTAGTTTCATTTTTTTCTAGCCATTGCCATCATAACAAAATGCATATACAGAATATTGTATTTTTCTTACAACATTAAGTCAATAAAATTGTGATTAAAATCATACATCACTTTGTAGACTGGTTAATAAATTAAGCATTTGATTTAAGACCCCAACTTGACTCTTCTATATCCTTGGGCAAGTTATATAACTTTTCCCAGCCGGAGTGTCTTAATCTCCCAAATATAGAAAATATTAAGGTCAATTTTTTTCATACCTCTAAAATGTATCTTATGATTAAATAAAAATAATGTATGTAAGAGCTCTTTAATATGTTAAAATGGCAATACAGAAATCACAGGTATTATTTATAACATTTCTCTTTGAAATTAATGATATATAGTCACTCTCTATATAATATAAAAATGTTCTTAAGTGTAGGGTATGTATGAATTTCTGGGTTGATTTAATCTATTAAATACCCTGGTGACTCAGTCATGGAAGTATTGTGATTTTTAAGCTTTTTAAAAACAAAATTAGATATTGTTCCTCAATACTCATAACATTCAACATATTATAAGACTCTTATAAGACAAGGACTCAGCTCACAACCAAATCAGACAAAAAAAGAATTTTGCTAAAAATTTAAAGTAATTCACCAGGATGTGTGTTATGCTGATACATGTATATGTGTGAGAACATGCATACATGTACCTTGGATTTATATAATAATGTTCTAGGAGTATCTCAAATTATTTAATATGCAGAGATCATCATTGATCCTTACATTTGTCTTTTAAACAGACACAATTCCCCACACCATCTCTTCAAGAGATGTGAATAGTGGAACTGATATTTTGGGAAAAGGAAACTAAAGTGCTACTATTTGCATAATTTCATAAGGACCCAATGCACAGAGAGAAGAAGAGGTGGGAAAAAGAGAGAGAGAAAGGAAGGAAAGAAAGAAGGGAGAAAGAGAGAAAGAAGAAAGAAAAAGGAAGGGGAAGAGGATGGGGAGAAGAGGAGGTGAAGAAAAGGATGAAAAAGAGAGCAAAGGGCAGAGTGGAGAATAGAAAAAAGACAGACCAGAGTTTGCTAATGAATTTCAGAGACCACAATTAAACATATCTGTTGCATCAGAACTTTACATATGATCAGAATAAAAAAGAAATCCCCTGGGAACAAAATATCATACAAAATGGGCACGTCCATGTTTTTGCAGAAGGAGGCAAAAAGCTCTAACCTAAACAGCCCTTTCTTTTAAGTGATTTTTCAGCTGTTTGATATCAAAGAGAACCAGATTTTTATATGAATAGCAAGACTGTGGATTGCTTCTCTGTAAACTAAACAATATGGAAATGATTCCTCATTCTTTATAGTTTTATAGAAGCTTTCATCTAAGAATCTCAAAGAGGATATGAAGGAAGTGATAGACTTTTTTTGAATATTGATAGATCTAGAGAGAAAATGGAATCAATTAAAAAAGAAAGGAGACGTATAGTTACGAGGGAAAAGGTCCTAGAAGGTGTAGCAGCATGACTTTGGAAAATGATAAGACCCTATTGCTGAGATTTCTTTAACATTTGATTGTAGAGGCAAACATAGTAACATGAATAAAAAGGAACTGAGATAGCTGCATGTTTGAATTCTCTCATATTTATGTAGCATTTAAAAAGAGGACCAAGAAATGTCCTCACAAAAATCTTAAGAAGTTGGTAGATAGGGGGCAGCTAGGTGGCACAGTGGATAGAGCACTGGCCCTGGAGTCAGGAGGACCTGAGTTCAAATCCTACTTCAGAAACTCAACAATCACCTAGCTATGTGACTTTGTGACGCCATTCCCTTGCAAAAAAAACAAACAAACAAAAAAAAAAAAGTTGGTAGATAAATCTAATTTTCCATAGGAAACTTTGCTAGCTCTGGGTCCATACAAGTAGAGAAAACAAGCCTGAGATCTGTATTCTCAGTGATTTCTGGGTGAAGGCTTCAATCTAGGAAAAATACATACAAAAGGGAAAAAAATAATTACCCTTAAAATGGTGTTTCTGGATTGAGCAATTATTTATCTGATAGCATTTAAGGAACTAAATAGAGTAAGCAATGATATATTTGATAGCATTTAATGGTTTTAGAAAATAATACCTGCTGTAAAATAACTCCCTATCTTTGGGCTTAAACTTCCCACCTCCGAAGACCCTAATTGCATTAATTTGGATTAATAATGCTCTCTGGAAAACCAATTTTAAAATGCAAATATGTTACCAAGGGGAGGTTATACCTGCTTTTCAGTTAGTATAATTCTTTCTAACCGCACTTGGGGTTTTCTTAACAAAGATACTGAAATGGTTTCCCATTTCCTTCTCGAGTTCATTTTACTGGGGCAAAAAGGTTAAATGACTTGCTCAGGTTCACACAGCTAGAAAGTGTCTCAGGGCAGATTTGATTTCAGGAAGATGAGTCTTCATACCTCCAGGGCTGGTGCTCTATGCATTGTTTCACCTAGCTGCCCAACTACATTTCAGTAAATACTTCTGTAGATCTATGTTGCATTGATAAAGAGTCACCCTCTGCTTGATAGATAATTGCCTGTCTGAACATATTGATACCCTGCAATGTTTGGCTATCCCTTGAATCTTTTATAGAGGAGATATTGCTTGCCCTGAAAGGGAGATTTCTAAACTATCCAAAACTACATTTTGGTTTGTTTGTTATTGGAAAAACCCATCGTCTTTTCTGATTATTCATTTTTTGAAGATATTTCATGCCACTTCTTGTAAACAAATTATCTTGCCATAAAAATATGAACAACAACTAGCATTTATAGATCTATTGACAGAGCTGGAGAAGGAGATATGAAAGAATTAGCACCCAGGCTGCTAGGATCAGAGGACGCAATATTTTTATTAGGGTTACATTTTATAGTTCATGAGACTACTAGTGCCCTCAGAGTCCCATGGACTGCCCATAAGTTACCTAGGCATGGAGTAGGATGATGGCCTGTAGGAAAGGAAAGTTTGTTGAGTTGTTCATGAGCCCATATATCATGAACAGACACTGAAGATGGACAGTGAATCTGGTCCAGAATTTAATAGGAAGAACCAGAGTAGGCTTTATTTAATTTGGAATATTGTTCAGTGCTTCCAAATATCCCAAGTTGATCCCCATTTAAAATAGAAACACACATTGACACAAATTTAAATGACAATATATTTCTGTAGTATTTTTCTTTTCTTTGCTACCACATGGCAATGAAGAGTCCTGCATATGTAGGTAAATACACACATGTGTGTGCATATTACATATAACATTTATCTTGGACTTGTGACCTGAAGAACATGTGTTACCCTCAATGACAAGGTTTTCAAACTCAAAACGTTATTTTGGCTAGTAGGAAATGGTGCCAGGAAACTTATCCTGTCAATACAGATCTGGTTCTTCTCTATAATTTTCTCTCCTCCAGTTAGACATTTAAGAGTCTTTGAAAGGTGTTAAGTACTTTACCCTCATAATCACAGTTATGGTCATAGGAAGAATTTAAATCTCCATCTTCCTCACCTTCAGACTAATTCTGTCTGTTGGGACACCCTGCCTTTCTCTCTTTTCTTCTGACTGAAAACATATTTAAATCCTCTTTCAAAGTTCAATTTATCCTTTGAAAGCTTCAGACTCATAAAGAATAAGAAACACAAAGCCAAATAAAAGAGAAAGTCAAGGATGATGGCCAAAGCAAAATAAAGGGAGTATTATAAAAGTTTTTTTTAACTTACAGGTTTTGAAGTATGTGAGGATCTTAATAGCCATTAATAAACCGTGCTTCTTTAGGTGTAGGGAGGATAGTCATTAAATAAAACTGAATAATTCAAACTGGTAGTTCTAGACTAGATTTGAAACTCAGCTTAATCATCACACTATTTTCCAGCTTTAATGTAAGGTGTGGAGAAGTAGAAGATACAATCATCTTGAACACAATGTTTTGTGGGGTTTTTTTGGCTTTTTTTTAAGGAGAAATGGCAAAGCATAGGAAATTAAGAGGATGCCCTTCAATTGGAGAAGGGCTGCTAAACTAAAGAAAAAAAATAGCCTGAACAACAAGGATTCATGAGCTTATTTTCAGTGATCCACTTTCCCCTTGCTGTTTTCTAAAAGATCCCTGAAGACCTTTTATACTTCTATCCTTACTCTCTACCAGGAAGAAGGACCTGCATAATCTCAGGTACTGCCATAACCTGATTGCCTGCTTTTCTATGGTGGTAGATTCCTTTGGTAATGTTGATATGTTCTTGCTACAATTCTTTCAGAGACTAACCATTTTCCTAAATGTCTTCAAAGACATCTAGTTCCACAGTAAGTAAATCTAGCTAACATCTCACTTCCATTAGCTGAGAACAACCATCTGTGTTTACATGGTGAAAGTTTTAGTATTTACTACAATTGTGTTTCCTCCAGTTACATGATTTTAATAGCATTAGCTTTTATTTGTAGATTAAGATGAGATCTGATTCCAATACTTTAATAATTTGTCCTTTTCTCTCAACATTCTACGTATATAAAAATATTCTATGTATAACTCAATCTGTTCTTTTGTGTTGTGGCTCAAGATTGGATATGGTATTCTAAAAGTATACAACCAATTCTGAATATCATAGCAAGATTACTCTTGTACATTATGAAGTAGTTCCAAAGACCTGGGTGTATTCTCTGTTCTATCATTTACAAACAATCTGACATTTTTCCTTTGTGTTTCTCAGTTTTCTCAAGTGTAAATTTAGGGGTTTCATTAAATGACCTTCAAATCTCTTACTTTTCCAAATATATAATGCTGTGATGCTTGAATTTATATTCCCTTTTTTATTTGGGAAAAAAAATCTTATCATTTGTGCTGACTTTATTAAATCATCTGACAGTAATATGTATGGAAGATTGTAACAGTGACTAAGAATTATTTTATTAAATTAAAAACTAAATTTTCAGAAATAAAAAGAAAGAGAACCTTAATTTCCACACAGTTTAAGATATCTTCTAGAAAATTAGTATCTAGAGACATATCAGCAAAGATTTCAAGATGTAAAACAGACTCATTAATGAGGAGAAGTTGTTAGGCAAAATAGTACAATATAAGTGGAATGGAATGTCCAGTAAAATCACACTCTCCAGATGTTATCAGTTCATACAAGAAAAAAAAGTAAGCTGATGATTTGGAGCCAAAATCTCTAAGACTGAAAGATATGTGCTTACATTCTGGCAACCTTGTTCTGTGAAAACAAAGCAAATACCATGCTCAATGACAAACAAACTATTATAATTGCAACCCAGTGCCTCTTTGATTGGAAATAGTTAAACTATGTGTTTCATTAATCTCTCTGGGGGGAAATCATTATTAAAGCTGCTCCACAAAATGAATGGGGAAGATGAAAGGAACTGGAATGATTTGTTTAGTTTTTTTAAAAAAATATTGTTACTCATATGTGAAGAGCACTCGATACATCCTATAGGAATTGAAGTTTCCAAAAGTTATGTTGCTTGTCTTCATACAGTTGATAATATGCCTAGAAGTCTTGATACATACCCATATAATTCTAGTCCTATAAGAAAGGATCATTACACTCAACAATTGGGATGTTCTCTCCAACAAAGACTGTTGCTCATGTCCTACTATAAAACCAACACAGTAGATTAACCTAAGGTGCCATCATGGTATTCATTGATCAATGCATATAATTTTAGGACAAAGTAACAAAACTATTGTTTTATAGAAGTACAAAATAAAGGTCTATGTAAGATTCAAAGACTCAAAAATAATTACTTATGGGGAAAATCAGAAAAAAAAATACTTCATAGGAGATGGTATTTAAATTGAGATTCAAAAAAATAGGTTGAAATTCAAAAGGGAAAGAAGAAGAGGGAGGGAGGGCAGGGGGGGAAAGGTAAAGCAAAAACATGGATGGGAATATGGAAAGCAAGTTAAAGGGACATTTGTTATTATTGCTAATTCATTTCAGACATATACAACACTTCATGACCCCATTTGGAATTTACTTGGCAAGGTATTTTGTACCTTTTCCTTTTCCAGTTCATTTCAGAGATGAGGAAACTGAGGCAAATAGGGTCAAATAGCTAGAGAGTGTATGAGACTGGAATTGAACTCCAAGAAAATGAATTTTCCTGACTCAGGGCCCAGCACTCTTCCACTGCACCATTTAATTGCAGTATTAATGGGGCAGAAAGTAATCCAATTTGTTTGGAACTTAGAAGAGTATGCTGCGAATTACTTAGGAAAAGCAACTATTTTGAAAGTGTTTTATTTGATGGCAGAACTCATCAAATGCATAACATAGTAACAATATGAAGGTCTAGTTGGAACAATGGACCTTGATCAGATAAAATCGGTTTAAGATCCTTTCCCTACAATAGAATAATATTGCATGTGTGATTGCTTACTTTTGCTGGTTTTTAATTCTGTGTTTTCTAAGGATGGATATTACTTCAAGAAAGTGTGCAAAAACTGCAGCTCTTTAAGCACTTTTTAATTGTACTTAGATATATGGCAGCTGCTATTGGTACAGGGAATTTAAGCATTTTAAATTACATTAAGACTGCAAAGGAATGAGATCAGTAGCAGTAAAATGCAAAAGAAAATGAGATAGAAAACAAAACTAAAATTTTAAAAATCCTAAACTGACAAAGTAATGCAACAAAATAGTACAATTAATACTCAAGGGGAAAAAAGCAAGCAACATCAGAGGTATCTGCTAGCTAATATGTGGAGTTCTTCTGTATCTCCAGTAGACTGAAATGGGCTTCAAGGAGTTCAAACAACAATAAGAAGTCATTAAGGTTAAAAAATAGCTCCTGTGCAATAAAGAAGAAATGTGTATCCCAAGCAAAATAATGCAAAGACAATTATTGAACATTGGAAAAAATGTAACTTTTGCTGATGGAATTCATTTTTCATTTAATACTCCACCAATATGACTTTCAAGAGAAGGTCATATGAACCTAAAAGATCTTGGAACTTTACCAAACATCTAACATTCATCTTCTAAAAAGAAGGTTGAGAATTTTTTTTTAATTCTTGTGAACTTGGATATCTTATTCTATTATGGAGATGGCAAACTTTAAAATAAATACTGATAAATTAAGAGCAGAGTCTTTCCAGAATTACAGAAAGTTCAAGTGGAAATGGTATATTATGAAGATAATTTTACACCATTCCATATACCATGAAACATTAAGAAATGTATACAAAATATGTAGATAAATTTGCTATTGAAAACCTTTTGGCTTACACATGGCAGACCATCAAAAATAGCTGGAAGAATATGGTCAAATCAAAATGTTGAGGGCCTTGAATGACAAGAAAATTAGTTTAGTATGAAAATGATATGAAGGAAAATAAAGAGATTAGAGATGACAAATCTGTAAAGCTCTTTTGATAATAGTAAGATGAATGTTAATAATTATTATTATTAATTTTTTAAGGTAAATGGAAGTAAGAATTAAAAAGAGATGATAAATATAAGATATTACTAAGATAGAATCAATGGGACTCTGTAACCAATTGAATATTTAGAATTACTACATAGGATAGTAATTCACTTTCCATTTCTACAGTATCAAAAATGAAAAACCAAAAAACAACCCAATTTCCCCAAAGTCTGTAGCTTTCTTGGAGTTTGATTAAATAAATAGTATCAAAACCAGTACATGCATCTGACTGTGAATAATTAAAATGAAAATCCTTGATACTATACAGTTTAAATTAGCACTGCCAAATTTCAGTATGGTACCCAGAGTTAAGCAATGAGATCAAATCAGTCACTTTTTTTAGGTTATTTATTTTATATTATTACAATAATCTTGTTGTGAGAGTAAACATAAACCCCCTCCCCCAAAAAAATGATGAGAAACCTCAAGAATATTGAGAGAGAAAAAAATTTTCTTCAGTTTGTGTTCCGATTCCAATGGCTCTCTCTGGTATGAGTTGCCTTCTTTATCATAAGTCCACCAGAGAAGTTGCGTTGATATTTTTTTCCACAGTTGCTATTACTAGCTGTTTTTCCTTCCACTCTATTCCTCCCCACTCTCATTTATTCTACTCTCTCTCTCTCTCTCTCTCTCTCTCTCTCTCTCTCTCTCTCTCTCTCTCTCTCTCTTCACCCTGTCCCTGTTCAAAAGTGTGTTGTATCTGAATACCCACTCCCACTATCTTTTCTCTCTCCTATCACCTACTCCCCCCTTCTTTCCCCTGTTCCTCCTTATCCCAACCCTTTCTTCTCATTTTTCTCTGAGGTAAAATAGATTTCTATACCCTATTAATTGTGTATGTTATTTCCTCTATAAACCATTTCTGATGAGAATGAAGACTCATCTCCCCTCACCCTCCTCCATTCCACTCCATTGAAAAAGTTTTTTCTTGACTATTATGTGAAATAGACCCTTCTTCCTCTCCTTTCTCTTCCTCCCAGTACTTTCCTTTATCACCCATTCTCTCCATCTTTATACTATATTATATCATTTTATTCAGCTCTTTCCTGTACCTTGTCTATGTATGCTCCTTCTAACTGCTCTTATAAATGAGAAAGTTCATGAGTTATCATTATCTTCTTCCTACGCAAGAATACAAACAGTTCAACATCATTCAGTCCCACATCATGAGTCCTTCTCGTCCCAGTTCCCCCGAGTCCTATACTTGGAGATCAAACTTTCTGTTCAGCTTTTAGTATTTTCTCTTTGACTTGGGAGTTTTGGAATTTGACTATAATATTCCTGGAAGATTTTCTTTTGGGATCTCTTTTGGGAGGTGACTGGTGAATTCCCTCAATTTATACTTTACTCTTCTGCTTCTAGGATCTCAGGGAAATTTTGCTGTATTATTTCTTGAAAAATGAAGTCTAGGCTCTTTGACTTGTCATGACTTTCAGGTAGTCGAATAATTTTTAAATTATCTCTTCTGGATCTGTTTTTCAGGTTGGTTGTTTTTCCAATGAGATATATCACATTTTCAACTAATTTTGGGGTTCTTGTGAATAGTTTTATTTCTACTAGATTTCTCACAAAGTCATCAGCTTCCTTTAGTTCCATTCTGCATTTGAAGGAGTTATTTTCTTCAGAGAGCTTTTTTTATCTCCTTTTCTAGCTGGCCAATTTTTCTTTTAAGGCATTCTTTTCTTCATTTGCCTTTTATGTTGCTTTTTCCATTTGGCCTGAACTGGTTTTTAACATATTATTTTCTTCATTATTTTTTGTATTTCTTTCTCCAGGCTTCTGATTTGGTTTTCATGATTTATCTGCATCACTCTCATTTCTCCTCCCAATTTTTCCTCTACCTCCCTTAATTGTTTTTCAAAGTCTTTTGAGCTCATCCATAGCCTGAGCCCATATTTTTCTATTTTTTCTTGGAGGTTTTGGATACAGAAGCTTCAATTTTGTCATCTTCTGAATCTTCCATGGGACCAAAGTAATTTTTTATGGTCAGATTTTTCTTTTTCTATTGTTTGCTCATTTCCTCAGCCTATGACTAGTTTAACACACTTTGGGACAATTAATTCCTCCAAGCTCTTTTGAGAGGTTTTGATTGCTCTCTTGCCTGTGCTTTGGGATGTGAATGGCCAGAGGCTCTCCCCTCTGCCATGGTACTGTGAGGAAAGTTCCTGCTTGACTATGGTAGTATGAGGGTCCAAACAGCAACCTGGAACTGATTGTGGGCAAGCAACTGAGTCCTGCCCCAGGGAAAGCATTCTCCCCCTGACCTGTCTGTTGGCTGCACTCTGGAGGTGCAGGCTAGCTTCCCCCATTCCCACTGAAGGTTCTCACAATAGGGATGCTCTGAGGCTATTACTCTACCTTGGTGCTACAGAGTTCTCTCACCACTGCTTCAAGCTGTTCCAGGTGATCCCTGGGCCAGGAGGCCTGGAAACCACCCCTCTGCCATGGACCCAGGCACCACCAGGGATCTAGGCACTTGGCCAGCTGTGCTGCACTGCGTGCTGTGGCTGTGGCTGTTCACAACTGCTTTTCCCAAACCATGGTCCCTGTGAAATGGACCTTTCCCATGCAACTTCTAAGTTATTTTAGACTGGGAAATTGTTTCAGTTTTTCTGTAGGCTCTGCCTCTCTAAATTTTGACTAGAGTTTTGACTAAATTTTGACTAAATTCTGATGGCTTTTGGAGTTTTTTGGAAATGAGTTTCTGGGAATTCTTGCCTTCACTCAGTCATCTTGGCTCCATCCCCAAATCAGTCAATGCTTAAGGAAATTAATTCAAACTACTCATTGGTAGGGCTAATATTGAAACATAAACTCAGATATTTTGAACACATAATGAGAAGACAGAATTCACTGGGAAAAGACCTTGATATTGGGAAAAACTAAAGGTGAGAAGAGAAGGGGATGGGGTTAGAGGTCAGAGCCACAATGACAGGCAGAAGCCAGGGGCATCCTTAAACTCTTCCAGGCTTCCCTCAGAAACAACATTGACAAAGCCACTAAATGGTTCTGGAGCAACAGAACACACAAAATAACATAGTAGAGTATGCTCCTTTCTTAAGAAAGGTCTATCTCACTAGGGTTGAGGGAGATGGTAGTCTGGTGCAGCAGTAGACACTAGGACAACTAGGAGATCAGCTCATATTATAGTGGAGTGTGGAAGAGACCATCTGGAGGCCCTAAGCCATGGAAAAGGTCTTTGTCTGAGGGCTCTGGGTTCCAGCACAGTAGGCAAGGGCACAGCAACCAGCTAGGAAAGTTTCAATGCAGGTGCGTAGATCCCTTGTCCAACCAATGCAACTAAGCTGGACAGCCCAACTCAGTCTACTATTAGGCCTCTACTCTAACACTAGAAGCTTGGGACATTACCCCTGTGGCCCAGGAATAGAGCTCAAAATGAGGAAGAAAAGGAAAAAAGCCATTACAACAGAAAGCTACTATATTGATAAAGAAGATCCCAACACCATCTCAGAAGATGGCAGGGAAAAAAGTGCTACTTGTGAAGCCCTAGAGAATATGAATTGGTCTACAAGCCAAGAAAATTTCTTGAAAGAACTCAAAAAGCCTTATAAAAGTCAAGTAGAAAAATTGGGAAAAGAAATACAAGGGAAATCAACATCTTGCAAAAGGAAGCATAAAAATTGATTAAAGAAAATACATATCCTTCATATCCTTTCAAAAATACAATTGGACAAATGGAAAAAGAAAACAGATCCTTTAAAATTAGAATTGATCAAACAGAAAAGGAGATGCAGAAGCTAAATAAAGAAAATAATTCTTTGAAATAGATTTGGGCAAGTGGAAGTGAATGCCTCTATGGAATATCAAGAATCAGTTAGGTAAAATTTAAAAAAATAGAAAATAGAAAAAAATTTAAAATAGCATCATTGGAAAAACAACTGACATAGAAAACAGATCCAGGAGAGATAATATGAGAATTACTAGACTATTTGAAAGTTATAGTCATAGGCAACATATTTCAAGAAATCATCAAGGAAAACTGCCCTGATATCTACAACCAGAAAGTAAAATAATCATTGAAAGAATCCTCCTGATAACCTACTGAAAAAGATCCTGAAATGAAAATGCCAAGGACTATTGTATTATAGTCAAACTCCAAAATTATTAGGTCATGGAGAAAATACCACAGGAAGTAAGAAAGAAACCATTCAAATAGCAAAAAGTCAGGATCATGCAGGGCTTGACAGGATCAACATTAAAATATTAAAAAAAACTCCTTTTATCTGTTCTGATAGATGTACAATTCTTAAGGGTTGATTGATTGATTGATTGATAAGAATCATTAATTCATTATCATTTCATGCCCACAGTCTCTGTCCAAATATATACTCCTCAACTGTCCCATTAGAAACACAATTCTCGAGAGCAATAATAATTTATACCCATTTCCTCTTTCCAAATACACTCCCTCAAACTATTCCTAGACTATTCCTTTCATGATCCATTTATATTCACACCCTCTAAGTTGAAGTATAATATGTGTTCCAGGAGGATTGGAAACTCTTGTGTGAGAGTCTGTGAGCCATTTTCAGGGCTATTTTCCACCTTTGTGGAAGTGTGGCTGTCCAGGGTGTCTACCTGAACTACCTAGCTCTCACCTTTGGCTCCAAAAAACTTTGGCAAGCGTAGCAGCCACTCTTCCTCAAACCATTTAAACAGACAGACTAAACCAGGTTACGAGTAATTAAGGGGGTTTCAAAGCTACCAGTGAGTTGGGGGGGGGGGGATATCTACCCTAAGCATGTGAAGATTTCTACTTTGGAGGACTTAGAGTTCAGTTTGATATCAAAGATGCCAAGGTAATCCACTGCATCTAGCTGTCATAAGTTTTCTTGGCTCTGTCTTGCCACCAAATTGTGATGACTTTGGAAGAGAGAATGAAGCCAATGACTCCTTACAACTCTGCCTCACTTAAATCCAATTTACACATGAATCAAGAGACATCATACACTGAACTGATACTGGGTGAACTGAGAAGAACTAGAAGAACATTACACAGCTTAACCATTGTGTGATGATCAATTATAATGGAGTTAGCTCTTCTCAACAATACAATGATAAAAGAAAATTCTAAAGGACTTGTGATGAAAAGTTCCATCAACAACCAGAGAAAAAACTATGGAGTTTGAATACAAACAAAAGCATATATTTTCAATTTTAAACATTTTTTAAGGGCAGTGAGATGCCCCAGAGGATAGAGCACCAACTCTGGAGTCAGGAGGACCTGAGTTCAACTCTGATTTCAGACACTTAATAATTACCTAGCTGTGTGACCTTAACCTAATTGCCTTGCAAAAACAAAAAAAACTGTTTTAATGCTTTATTTTTTCCCTCTCATTGCCATTTTTTCTTTTATTATAATTTTATTTCACAATATGACTGCTGAAATATGATTAATGTAGTTGTACATGTATATTTTCAACAGATTACTCACTGTCAATGGGAGGGAGGAAAGAAAGGAGGGATGGAGAAAAATGTGGAACTCAAAACCTAACAGAAAAATGAATGTTGAAAGCATTCTTTGCATGTAGCTGGAAAAATAAATATTTTTTTTAAAAAAGAATGGTATGGCAGAGGATGAGATTGATAGAAAGAGTCATAGAAGCAATGAATGCGAGTTCAAACAGATTTTAGAAAATGGTGGAGGATAGAAAATTCTGGTGAATTATGAATCATAGGGTCAAGAAGACTTGAATAAATGAATAAGAATGTAAAATTCTAATGCATTCTGCTCTCTGTGTTGTTGTTTTTTTTTCTTTTTAAGTAATTCAGAATTTAAACCCACAGAAAAGATTAACTTAGAGTAGAATATAATATTTTATAAAAAATTAAATTTTAATTTGACTCCATTTCTTTTAAAATTTAAAATTAAAATATGTTCTACAAGTTATGTTCAAAACTATCCTGCTTGTGTTTCCTTCTGTAATTTTTTCCTACATTTTAAAAGTGTTATTCTGGCTCCCTTTTATAGAGGGAGAATCATTATTGATAATCCAACTACCCCCCATATTCTTTGAGAAAAAAAGGAAAAACAATTTCTTGTATTAAATAAGCATAATCAAGGAAAAAAGAATTTTCACAGTGGCCATGAGCAAAGATAAGTATATCAGAATGTGGACAACACAGTCTCATTACCAGAAATATGCTTGGTCATTGCTTTGATCAAATTTTTAAACCTTTCAAAGTTATTTTCCTTTCCAATGGTTTTTCCATTTTATTAATTGGATTTTTTTTAATTTTATTAATTGGTCTGGCTCTGTTCATTCAATCTTAATTAGTTCATATTTTTCAGGATTCTCTATATTCATCTCTATTTCTTGTAGTGCAATTATTTTTCCTTACATTAATATACCTCAAGTCATTCAATCATTCCTCAATGCCTTTAATTTAAAAAAAAACTAATATTGATTAGTAGATTTTGATAATGATTTATGTGCTGTATAGATTAAATAAGTTGATGGGCTGTGCAACATGGGTTATTCATTGAATAATCAATGATTATACTTTTTTCAGTCCAAGATTAAAAAAAACAATGAAATTTTATTTATGCATGCACACAAACACATATATTTTTTTTATCTCTATCCATATCAATATATGATGTTTGTCCTTCATTCTTGAGGAAGACCACAACATCAGGGATATAATGCCACAACAAGCAGATGAATTGGATTTGAGTGAGGGGTGCTAGCTAAGTCACAAGCCTCACTTTCTCCTCCAAAGTCATCTGGGTTCACTGGACAGATATGGATCAGGACACTGTAGATGGCCCTCAGTGTGAGGCAATCAGAGTTCAGTGACTTGTCCAAGGTCACACAGCTAGTAAGTATCTGAGACTGGATTTGCACCTAGGTCCTCCTGACTTCAGGACTAGTGCTCTAACCATTGCACCATCATCACATCAGAATGCACATATACATGAAAAATACATGAGAGGAAAACCTATATAAAAATGTTACCAATGATATTTAATAATACTTATCAAAATGATACTTTGGACATGTCTCAATGACAGAAAATAAGCAGCACTTTATATTCCACATCTATTATCACTAGCAGCAAGTTTTAGACAGAAGTAATATTTGAGTATGTTCACAGTAGAAATTTAATCTCTAGAAATATTTTTATTTATAATTTTGAACTTTACAACTTTTTTTGATTAAATGGCACAATCAAATATGCACTCAAATTTAAAATAAAATGATTCCTTTATGATGGAATGTGCATTTGCCTCAGAATCATCTTTTCATCATATATTAGAAATATTTTGAATATTATACATTCAAGAATATCATTTCAAAATGTAGCTATATGAGGGAAACATTTCACCTTTTTGAAACATTATGAAGCAGAAAACTAGTTTAAAGTATACCTTAATTTAAACTTTAGCTGGATGAAAAAGTTAAATATTTGTGAATGGAGCTCTACATCTTCAGGCTCAGTTAAACTATTTATTTAATAACTCCATCCTTCTTCCCTGTGTTATATTCAGCACGGTCACTGAGTAAATTGCAGTTAGAAGATGATATACTATAAAAAACATGGAAACATATCAGAAGGTGTGAATGTAGATAGGAAAAAAATGAAGCTTGAAACATTTTCATTTTGTTCCAAGATTTTAAAATGAAAGCATACAAATCAATTTTTCCTAAGGCGTCAAAATATCATATCCAGGTTTATTTTAGCTCTTATCAAAACCATATCTTCAATTGTTTTAACATAAGAGAATGGTGCTTTCCAATAAATCTGAAATACATTTGGATCAGCATCATAGGACCCAAAATGAGGAGCAGGGGGAACTTGTGGTCCATAGGTTCTGGTGAGTCAGCACTTATGTATTTATAAGTGAATGCCAAAGTTTGTGTCTAGACTGTATAAAACAAAATGACTTCCAGAACCATTGCTAGGAATCCACTGGTTCCTAGAACAAATTCATTTGGGGTGGGAGAGCATGGAACACACCACCTAGTTTTAGTCCCATAGATCTCTTCAAAAGTAAATATTGGAAGAGCATATTTGTCATACTATAAATTCCAGCCTATAAAATGTTCCTTATCCCCTGACATAGTGTGCTTAGAAGCTCCTAATGTGTCACAAGGACATATATATCTAGGAAAACATTGCTATGGCCCCGGAGTATTCCTCCAATGTCTCCTTCAAAAGGGTTATGATTGGGATGGATCTTTCATTACCATTGCTTGTCCTCAAGCTTCCCAAGAGTTGTCTAATCCCTTTCCCTGCACAATATCTGGTCTAAAAGAACATTTCTCCAGAAGATTCAATACCAACTGATTCCTTAATCCAGGACCAATTCAGCGGAGACCATGTACTGTCTTGGAAGGTAATGGTCTCTGTTTCTTTGTAAGTTTTTAAATAAATTTTGGTGGACTACATAATAGCTATGGTGTACCGGGCAGCTAGGTGTGATAGTTGATACAGATCTGGATCTAGAATCAGGAAGACTCATCTTCCTGAGTTCAAATTTGACCTTGGATGCTTATCAGCTGTGTAATTCTGGGCAAGTCACTTGTCTTAGATATCTCATTTGCAAAATAAGCTGTAGATGCAAATGGCAAACTGTTCCACTATCTTTGCCAAGAAAAACCAAAATGGGGTCCCAAGTTGGGCATGGTTGAAATAAGTGAACAACAATAATAAAAAGGGTTATTTTTTTATGCATTGGTTTGACCAGATACCCTTTGAGACCCTTGTCAACTTCAAGATGTCCTGCTTCATTCTCCTATCCTCCATTGGATAAAGAAGTGTAATTCCTCCTCCATGAAGATGATGGTACCTTGAACCATATTTCTGACTATAATTATCCACTTGCTTCATTTAATTCATGATTATAGCCATCAAGGTAAAAAGACAACAATTGAGGCAGGATATATAGTGTCAGATTTTTTTTTACTTTATACCACACAAGTTTTGTAAATGCAAAGAATTTCAACAATATCTTTTCCTATGGTAAATTGATCTGCTCTGGGATGAATATGAAAGAAGAAATGAGTGAGATTTGTATAGTTTTATGAACATTATTTATTGCTATTAGAACTACTTTTCAAGTCATATTTGAATAAAGTATCAATTCAAAATTGACAATTGAAAAATATATATTTAACAGGATTAAATTGCATTCCTGGCTATTTCCTTTTTATCTGGGTTATTTTCTAGATAATGACATGAATGTTTTCATATTCTTGCAGAACATATTGCACCATTAACTATTTCCTTGTTTTTTTTCATATAAATGTTTAAAGAATCACCTAGTAGGACAGCTCTTACCCTTCGGAAATGCTTTTATCTCACACTATATAGCAAGAGGTAAAACTAGTAAAGAGATTTTTGTTTTGTTTTTTAATCTAATATATATATATATATATATAGTTTTTCTTATTTTGTTAGATTTCCTATTACATAAAAATTAACATTTTTTAAATATTTGAGTTACAAATTTCCCCCCTTCTTGTCCCTGCCTCCTTGAGAAGGCATGCAATTTGATATTGATCATACATGTGAAGTCAAGCAAAATTTATTCATATTGTAATAAAAAACAAAAAATAAAGTTTGAAAAGGGTACTTCAATCTATACTTAAAGTTCATCAGTTCTCTCTCTAGAGGTAGCCTGTATTCTTAATCATGAGTTTTTGGAACTCTTTTGGATCATTGTTATGATCCCAGTAGCTAAATTTTTCACAATTGATCATCCCTACAAAATTGTTGTTACTGTGTGCAGTGTTCCTCTATGGAACAGGAGATCTTACCCCTTTTTTGTTCATGTCCCCCTGTGGCAATCTGGTGAAGCTTATAAATCCTGTCTGTATCTTTGTTTTTGAACAATTGAAGGAAATGCTAAATTTCAATTAGAGTTTAATGAAAATAAATATATAATGTCCCCCACCTCCTATTCCAAGGTCACTGACTCTCTGAAATCTATCCACAGAGTCCATGGGAGTCTGGGGACTCAGGTTAAGAACTCTTGATCTAAAGTAATTACCTGAATTGATCTTTCATTACGAAAGTCCAAGTTATGAGAAAAAAAATTCATAGTGATAGGGATTTTCAACTCAATTACTGACAAAGTACAAGTGATGTATGGCATGATATTTGTGTCACCAACATAGAATTGCTGCTTTGGAAGATAATCTCCTATTAGGAGCAGAGAATACTAATTTGAGACAAACTTAGAAATTATTTGATTTAACGCCTCTCAGTTTACAGATAAGGAAATTGAGCCTCACTAATAATAATAATAATAGTCTCCAGATCACACATCGGGGTAGAGAGAGAGAGATAAGAAAAGAAAGTATATTTCCTGACATACTAAGTATTATTTTATCTCCTATTCTATACTTGCTATTTTTACTCTAGGATTTCATGTCCAATATAATCCAGGGAGTTATTTCACATTGATGCATTGTGAAGAGAGTTTATTCTCTTAATAAAGCTCTTTTCAATAAAAAAATATATAGATACTTTTAGTTAAAAAAATCAATAGTAATACTACCCATAATAAGTTTCAATATATTTGTACATATATGCATATGTGTATATATAGCACTTTAAATTTGCAATCTAGCACAGGATTGATATTAAAAGGATATGGGATTCAACCACTGACTTTTCAAATTGGATCCCAGTTTCCTAATCTGTAAAATGAGTAGTTTGAACTAAATGTTCTCTAAGTTTCTTTCCCATAATATATTTATGAATCTTATTATCATAAATGATCTTCAAAATGACCTAAGAGATAGGTAGTTCAAGAATTAGTATCTCCAATTTAACTGACTGCCTGGAATCAATTAGGAAGAGAATTCAGAACTTGATTTCATATTTTCTGATTTCAAGTTTTGTCCTTTTTCCCCCATTATAACTAGTTCTTTCTCTGTCAAACAAATTGGATAAACAAATCACTCAGAGGAAAATATCAACTTGATCTAGATTTATAAAGAAATAAAACTATTTTAATTCCTTCCAAAGCTTTTTTTTGTCAGAGTAAATATTTGTATTGATATTGAAACTAACTTTGAGTTGTCTTTATTTGCTTCCTCTCTTGCTTTGCTTGAGGGCCTATGGAATCTTTTCTAAGATATTATTTTTTTCAATATGTTAACTACAAGCTTCTTGCTACCTTTACATTGAATTATCTTATTTTCTTAAACCACAGCACCCAGATTCCAGATGTGTTATGTGTTATAATATGAAGGAAGATTATATCATAATTATTGTCTGCTTAGTTTGGGAAGCTATGAGTCTCCTTATTAATCTCAAGACTTTTCCCCACATTTTTGACCATCATAACACACCATTATCTTATATTGAATTGTAGTACTATAAGGACAAACAAAAACAGACCTTTTACAAATAAACTGCTGTCTAACCATGTTCTCCCCATTTTGCACTTAGAGTATTTTCTTTTTTAACCCAAGGATAAAACTATCTATTTATCTTTATAAAATTTCAATTTATTAGATTCAGCTGAATTCCTAGACTATCAAAGTTCTTTTGGATTTTGACTCCCAATCTGTGTACTAGCTTTTACTCCCAGCTTCATCAAACCTAATTTTTTTACTACCATTTGACAAACCTAAAATATTAACTTCTGGGATAAGAGCTCACTATTCAACAAAAACTGCTGGGGAAAATTAGAATATAATATGACAAAAAACTAGTCATAGAATCACATTTCACACCCCACATCAAAATTAGGTCAAAATAAGTACAGGATATAGACATAAAGGGTGATACCCTGTCTATGTAATAGGCAATGATATAGATTAAGAGATCAAGAAATACTCTATCTAACCAATAATGAACATTTTAAACAGTGTAGAACTAAACCCTTGTACCATGGACATTTAACCAGTTCCTAACCTACCCAAAATTGGTTTATCATTTAAGCAACATAACTTTAGGCTTTCCTACATCCTACCATCCTAGCCTCAGTTAACATTGTTCATCAGCATATTCTATGATCAATAATTCTCTCACGTATATTGAATACAAGATCCCATCTCTAAGCTTTATCCTGGTTGTCTCTCCTGCCTTGATTGGATTCTTTTCCTACTTCTATATATAGAAGGCTTAGTTCTTTCAAGAATAATCTGAACTATCACCTTCTCATGAAGTCTTTCTGTCTGCCAATACCCTTCTCCACAAATCACCTCAAATCTCTTGTATTTATTATTTATAAAAATTATACATCTGAAACATACACACAACTACCTACATATGTTATGATAGAATGATTTTAATTGATTGTTGTTGCTATTTTTGTGCTGTTTTCACCCCAGCTAGGTGGCACAATGGATGGAGGGATAAGCCTGGAGTTGAAAGACTAATATTTTTGTCAGTTCAAATCTGGCTTCAAATGTGTGGCTGAGAATAATTCACTTAATCTTTTTTGGCTCAATTTCCTCATTTGTAAAATGAACTGGAGAAGGAAATGTCAAAACACTGCCCTATCTTTGCTTAGAAAACCCCAAAATGAAGTCAGATATGACTGAAATGACTGAACAACATAACAAAATATTTGACAAATTATTCCATGCTATTCTCCAGTTAATCATTAAATATTTATTAGTCTTGGCCACACAGAATAAGAAGCAAGTGAAATAGTTCCTGACTTCAGGAAGCATATATTCTATCATAGAACATAATACATTTAACTTCATTTTGGTGTTGTTTTGTTTTGTTTTTGCAAGGCAATGGGGTTAAATGACTTGCTCACAGTCACACAATAGGTAATTACATTTGAACTCAGGTCCTGCTGACTCCAGGGCTGGTGTTTGGATTATAATCAAGTGATTCTTGACACTTCTTTCTATACCTTCAGCTTCTCTGTGACTAATTTTAGAATTCTCCCATCTGATTCCAACACTTCTAATTATTGTGCTACCTAATAATGCTAGAGAAAGTAATACAACTATGTCAGTCAGGTCCATTATAAATTGTTTTGACCCTCACTCCAATAAGCATATCTTTAATCCTCCCTTCAATATCCATTCCAAACCTTGTCCTTTCTCAAGCTTCTCATACCATTTCCTTCCTCTTCCTTCAAAGCAGAGGCCCGTTCCCTATATTTTGCTGAAAAAATAGAGGCCTTACAGCATCCACTCTTTTCTCTGTTTCTACATCTACATCTCTCTTCATTACTCCAGTCTCTAACAAAAAGCCCTTTCCACCAAAGGCAACCCTTCTCTCTGTAACATTGATACTATATCCTCTCATCTACTTGAAAGCATATCCCCAGAGTCCTCTCTAGTCCCTCAGCTTTTTTTTTCCTCTTTGCTTCTTTCCTGCCACAAATATATCCAGAAATTGCTCATCTTTAGTTTGCTCATCCTTTGGGTCTCTCTCAAAGGAATGATCACAGATTATATCTGAACTCCATTGCCCTGAGTTCCTAATTAAGGTTCTGTGGGAAGAAGATAACTGAGATGATGACAGAGAGGAATAACAGTGAGTTGATAGGGTTGAGCCAACATGAAGCAGAGTGATGGCCAAGAAAAGGGAGGAAGTGGCCAGATCAAGGAAAATGGATTGAGGCTAATCCTGTGGTGCCTCTGGAGGCAGCCCAGAATGGTGGAGTAGATTTATGGCCTCTGAAAAGCACAGAGGTGATGGCAGAGATGCACCAGTTTTAATAGTACCTCACTATGTTCTCTTGGTTCTGCTCATTTTGTTCTTCATTATCTCATGGGGAGGGAAGAAAAAAGAAATATGTATGATAACTTTATTATACATATTATACATATATATGTATGAACAACAAGTTGTACATAATAAATTTGCAGTTTCATGTGCAATCAATTTTTTATTCTATTATGTTATGAATCCTTTTCTATTTTGATTTTTTTTAAAGAAGAATGATGATGTTTGTTCTTCATTCTTGTAGAAGACCATGACATCAGGGATATGATGCCATGACAAGTATTTGAATTGGATTTGAGTAAGGGGTTGCTGTGCTAAGTCACCAGACTCACTTTCTCCTTCAGAGACATCTGGGTCCAGTGGCCAGATATGAATCAGGATGAGTGGAGATAGCCCTGGGGCTGCCCCATTAGGACAGACAGGTGGTGCAGTGGATAGAGCACTGATTTTGGAGTCAGGAGGATGGAAGGTCCAATCTGGCCTCAGTCCCATAACTCTTATTAACTGTGTGACCTTGGGCAAGTCACTTAACCCTGATTGCTTCACATCCAGGGTCATCTCCAGTCATCAGGATTCCTATCTGGTCTCTGGACCTAGATGGCTTTGGGAGGAGAAAGAGAGGTTGGTGACTTAGCCCAGCTCCAACCCCCCCCCCCCACCTCAAATCCAATTCATATGCTTGTCATAGCACCACCTCCTCTGATATCATCTTCTCTGAAAATGAAAGACAAAGATACTATGATATGGAATTGTTTGTTTTATTCCATGAATTAAAAATAAAATAAATACCTATGTATATCACCATAGAAGTCATTCTTCGGATATTTTTATCTTCTAAAAAGCAATTTTTTCTGAAATTTCTCCATGTATGCAAGTTTTATTTAATATATACTATTTTTATTTTATTTACTTTCCTTAAAGACTAGTATTTATCTTACTTTAAGTTTTGTTACCTTATTTGTTATCTCATTTGCTCCTCATCATAATCCTACAAGGTAAATGTTATTATCAACCTTATTTTAGAGAAGAGAAAACTGAGATTGAGAGAGGTTAAGTGATGTACTCACAGAACTAGGAAGTGTCTGAGGCAGAATTTCAGCTTCGGTCTTCCTGACTCCAGATCCAACATTCCATTGGCTATACCAGCTACCTGTTACCAAAGTTCATACCTTTGGGCAGAGAAGCAGTGAATAGAGAAAGATATCTTTCCTAGCTTGTCAGAGATAAATATGTTTCAGTCTTAGAATTGGGTTAGCACAGAGATAAGGCTTTTTTTGTTGTTGTTAACCATTTGCAAACTTTCTCAGGACTCACAGCATATCCTTGGAATTTTGTGACCTACTGAAAAAGAGAAGTTATACTGGCAATGAGAAAGAAGGCAAATTTAATCCTGAGTGTTGGGCAAGACTAGGTATTTCTTGCTGCTTTCAAATTCTGCTTTAATTCCAAGGGAAGATAGGAGAAAGCTCAGGGCTCAGACTAAATTTATGCAGTTAATGCCTTCACAACAATCTAGAGATATTTCTGTTGCCTAAATTTCCCCACCTTGCCCCCCGCCCCAACCTATAAAAACTTCTCACTTGAAGTTGTCATTCCTTTAAGGTTGCCATTCCTATAATTCTTCATTTTTTCCCATTCACTCCAAAAACAAAAACTAAATTCTTTACACTCATTGCCTTTAAACCTGCTCTTTTCATTCACTCAAGCATTTGCTCTATGATTTTTGAATCTGTCATATAACTAAAACTATTCTCTCCAAATTTACCATTTTACTTTTAATTGCCAGATCTCATGGTCTTTCCTCAATACTCATCATTTTTTATTGTATTGAATTTTACACTATTGACCACCTCCTCTAAAAGATATTCTTTCCTCTCTGTATATGCCTCAGTCTCATTTGCTGGATCACCATGCTCTCTCATTGTTTGTATTTCCCAATATTCTGTCCTATATTCCCTTCTTTTTGACAGTCTCTCTCTTGATGACTTCATCAACTCCTTTACATTTCATTATCATTTCTATGCAGGGACCAAATGAATTCTATATATTCAGCCCTAGTTTCCCTCTTGAACTCCAGGCCAATATCACAAACTTCCTCTAGAACATTTTTAATATGATACTCCATAATTTTTAAAATTCAAAATGTTCCAAAATGAACCCATTGTCTTCCCCTCCCCCAACATCTATCAACTGCTTATCTAATACTTCCAGACTTCCCTAATTCTCTTAAAGGTATCACCACCCTTCCAGTTTCCCAAGCTTACAATTTCAAAGTTATCATTCACTCAAGACTCCCCCTCACTCCATATATGCAATGTTACCAATTCTTATTAATTTAACAACTCCAAAGCATCTCTTGAATATGTCCCCTTCTTTCTATTCACTTGGCCACAACTCTTTTTTTTTTTTTAGGTTTTTGCAAGGTAAATGGGGTTAAATGTCTTGCCCAAGGCCACACAGCTAGGTAATTATTAAGTGTCTGAGGCCAGATTTGAACCCAGGTACTCTTGACTCCAGGGCTGATGCTCTATCCACTGTACCATCTACCTACTCTGGCCACAGTTCTTGGATACCATAACCTTTTTTTTCTGGAATGACATAGAAGATTTTCATTTGGTCTTCCTAACCTAAGTCTCTCTCCAAAGTTCTCATTTAGCCTCCAAACAACTTTGAGCAAATTTAGATAACTTTGCTTGGCATTTAAAACCCTCAAAACGCTACCCTAAATAACTTTCCCAGGATTTTTTTTTAAATTCCACCATGCTAAATTTAATCTAAGCTTCCTTTCTATTTCTTACATATGATACTCCATCTCTCAACTCTCAGTAAATATATAGATTTACTTCCCTCTTTCCCTCCAACTGTTAGAAGAATCCCTAATTTTTCTAACTTAAAGTTCTATCTTCTGTAAAGAATTTTTTTTCTTGATTCCTTTAGAATCAAATAATCCCTTTGGTGCCTTCTTCTTTCCATTTCCCCCTTAATGATTACTTGTTCATTATTTTGAACTTTGTTATTGCTCAATTGTTCAATCAATTGCAAATCTTTGTGACCCTATGTACATTGCCTTTCACCTAGTAGAATATAAGGTACTTGTTATTGGCCAACCTGTTGACCTTGCCTTAAACCCAAATCACTATAGTCTCACTGATTGACTTTTAACAGGTTCCAAACATTGTTTGAGTTTTGATAGCTCAAAGTGAGTATAAATAGAAATAGTTTCTTTTCTGACCAGAAACCCTAAGGATTTTCCCCTTCTACTTTAATTTTTTTTTTGAGTAGGCAAATTAAGTCATCTTTTGCCTCATTTCTTTCCTAACCCTAAATTACTGAATGGGTATACCTCAGACAAACTGAGAGCTGGGAAAAACATTAGCTTAAAAAGGCTGAAGTCTCCCACTGCAACTGGGTTCATCTCCAGTCATCCTGATCAATGACTAGCCCCTGAACTCAGATAACTGGAAGATAGAGAGAGGCTGATTACTTTGCACAGCTCTGCCTCATTTAAATCCAATTCACTTGCAAATCAATGCATCACCCTCCTTCTGTCATTGGTTCTCTTTGAGAAGAGCATTAGCAACAAGAAGGTATTTGAGGATAGTAATTATTTCATTTTTGTCTTTGTAACTTCAGTATATATATTCTGGTATGAAGATGGTACTCAATAAATTCTTATTACTTTTATTAATTTTGCTTCTTCAGTATTTCCCACATGTGTTATTTCTCTTCCCAGACATTGCTAACAGCCTAGTTAGTATCTTTTTAAAAAATTTTCAACTGAATCATTAAAATACTAAAACAGTTTATTAATGCATACCCTTTCTTTTGATCTCTCCCTTTTCTAAGCCATCCACTATAGAGATGGGAAATCAGTTTCCTAAGGAATAGTCATATCACTCCTCAGCTCAAAATTTTATAGCCCTACATCCCTTATCTATATAAAAGCATTAGACTCATACTTAAAGTCCTCAACAATATAACTTCTGCCTCTCTGTGGTCTTATTTCATAGTACTACTAATGGGACAAGAAGTAGTTTTATCTCTAGATAGGAATGTGTTGAATACTAGACAAGTTTGGATGGAGGAAGGGGTGAGGAGGCTCACAAGACATCTGTTCCATTCTGACCTGCCCTGAGTTAGAAGAACATTTGCTATTTATCTGGCTATCATTTTGCAATCAAAAACTGCATACTTCAAATTACAATGTCAATTCTCCTTTATAATATAAAAACTCTGAAGAAAATTGATTTCAAAATTTATTGCCTATTATGTTTAGGAGACTAGGCTAAGGGTTAGGGGTATCAAGATAATTACAAAAAAGAACCTGTCCTCAAAGAGTCTATAATTTATTAATAGAAGTTGTACCGTAGACTTCCTGATTATGTGACTGGATGCCTATCAATGCATGTTATCATGTTGCCTCTAGGAAATTAATAATATAAACAGAATAATAAAATACGTCTTCTACTTTGATAGAGTGAATGAAGGCAAATATTTTCTTGTATGCCTTGTTATGCCACTGGCTAATATTTTATACATTTGGCCATTGTAAAGATTAGTTCATAATGTTTATTTTAGAAGAAAAAGTTAATAATCAAAACCCATATCCTTGACTTTTTTCTATTTTCTTCCTTATTGGCATTTCTAACTAATTTACATTGGTCAAAATGAAGTTATTGCAAGTGTTCAGAATAGTTTTTTTTAAAGTTTTCCAAGGATATGTGCACCATGTCCTTCTATACATATTCAAATCTACTATGATATTCAGATCCATGAGGATGGAAAAAAACAAGCAAGAAATTTGCCAAGATTAACCAAATTTTATAAATTTTCTGATGCATATAGATGGGTTTTTAAAGGAGCTAAATAGCTTACCATAAAATCTGCTACTTTCATAGAACAAATTTTCTATATCTAGAACCAGAAATTTCACTACTCCCCACTAGTTTCAATATGTTCATAAAATAGGCTTTGGGAAATACTATTTATACTACATAGTATTCCTTTCAATTATTTATTGGTACTTGTTTTGTTGAGAAGTGTCTCCAATAAGGAAGGGTTGGGTAAATTCTCCTAAAGATAAATTAATGCAGGATATCAGGATGCAGACATTTATAGGTACTGGGGACTGTTCATTCTATGCATTTCTATGCCCCCAAATTATCCATTATAAAAATTGCTAGAAAATTAGGACTATGTTATAATCATGAGTGTGTATATTATATTTTTATATCTGTAATTTCCCAAGATTATTGACTCATGTAGGTTTTTCATTCAGATTGTACAGAAGATCTTTAATAATGAAGTTTGAAATTTTTCATGGTTTCTGTAGATAGTGAAATGTAATGCGTATTATCATAATTAAGCAAGCTATTCAGAGTTGGGAAATGAGGCAACAAAAAGAATTTAGCTGCAAAATGCAGAATAATTTCACCTAATTATGAAGAACAAAGAAGCAGCTTTGCCTGTATAACATAACTACCCCTAGAAGTGAACATTTAACACAGAAATATTATTACTGAGGAACTTTTTATGCCCTTTCCTATCAGAGTTATATGGGATGGGGGAAAGGACCCTTACAAAGCTTTGGCTATGAAAAAAACATTAAAAACTAGGGCAGAAATACATAAAATACAACCCCACTCACCTAAAAAATAAAAAAAAACCACTGCTTTCCCTTTTTAGGTCCCCTTGTCTATTCCCTCATTTATTTCTACTTTGTTTCAAACACCTGTCCTTGTTGTTCTTTGTCCTTTCTTCTTGTGTAGCAAAGCTGCAGAACTGGATTGATGTGACTTTCAGCCACCTTGGGGCCCTTTTCTCATTTTCCCCTGCACCCTGCCTATATGTCCCCAGCCTGGAGCTCTCTTTGAAGTCAATGGAAACTCCACATGCAGAAGTGATTTTAGGATTCAGAGCAAAACACGAATAGATCCCTAACAAAGAGACTCTGAATTTCCACAAATATCTGCAGCCTAGACTCCTGTAACTCTTTAAAAATATCAGTCACCTGGTTCTTCAATAGAGTTCATGTTTAGTCTCTGTGCCTCAGATCTGAGTGTGTGGCTGCCTGTGCAGCAGTACCTGGGACAAAGTTGCCTGGGGTCGGGGGGGGGGGGGGGGGTCACATAATGAAGAGAGAACTTAGCCTCTCCTCAGCTCAGTGATTCTATAAAACTGCTTCTCTCTCTGACTCTCTACATAGAATACCCTACCGAGCTGGAAAATGTAGGACATGTGAAAATATTTTTCATTGTTGACTGAGGCAAAAACGAATGAATCAGTTACCTGTTTGAGATGGTTATTGAGAGCCAATAAGAGGTGATTAAAAGTTGATCAGGCAAAACACTACTGTTGGCCTAAGCCAAGACTGGCAGAAGAATTGGAGAAGGATGGCAGAAGCATTAAAAAATAATGGTCATCAAAGTTATTGGGAAAAGAGAACCGATAGATGATCAAAAGGTCAAAATTTGAGCCTTGCCTCTATCACAACTAGGTGTGTATTAACAAAACTAGGTACAGTTTCTCTGGGATTCATTTTCTCCCTGTATAATATAAGGATCTGGGAACAGGAAATAATTATCACTCTTTTTTTAAAAAAATATTATTTATTTATTTTCATCCATATGCACATGTATATTTTTAAGTTACAATTTTTTTCTTCCATACTCCCTTCCCACCCTCCTCCCCTCAGCAGCAAACAGTCAGGTTAAGTGTTGTACATACACCTTTGTGATAGACATGTTTACAGATTTGTTATTTTCGGTATGAGGAATTAAGATGAGGAAATAATTTTTATAAAGTGTTCATCAGATGCTGAAAGGTTGTGTGTATGTGTGTGTGTGTGTGTGTGTGTGCGTGTGTGTCTTTTGTTGTGTTTTGTTTTGTTTAGTTTTTCTTCCTCTGGATGGAGATAACACTGTCCATAACCATTCTTATACTGCTGAAAGGAGCTGCTTCCATCAACGTTTCACCTCACAATGTTGTTGTGTACATTATTCTCTTGGTTCCATTCCCTTCACTCAGAATCAAATCCCTTAAGTCATTCTATGCTTCTCTAGAGTCCAGGCATTTATGATTTCTTATAGAACAATAGTATTCCAAGGCATTTATGAACCATAACTTTTTAGCCATTTCCCAACTGATGGTATCCCCTCGATTTCCAATTCTTTGCATAACTATCACTCTTAATAGTTCTAAAATTTTGTGACATAAAAATGGATCATTCTTACCTTCCCTAAACTTAGTTCTTATACTCAAACTTTTTTTCTATAGCAATAAAAGGGAATTTGGGGATGAAGCAGATTTCTTATTTCTAGCTTTTACAAAATTCCTATTTATTTTTGTGGAAAAGGCAGAAGAATATAGAACTCAAAATAAGTTTGGGGGGGAGGATTAGAGACAGTATCTCTTTTAGGTCTTAAATAGGATTTACAAGAAATTTTCTCACAATCTGGAACTATGGTTTAAAAACTGACAGTCAAAATAATGGACTTAGTTCTAACCTGAGGCATATATAAAATGAATTTGATTGACCACCCTTAGCTTAGGGAGAAAGCTCACAGTCCCAGAAACAATGTATTAAAATATTTCATTCTGTTCTTGGGAAGGAGATCCATTCCAGCCACTATACACAAGTAGAAAAGATCAAAGAACTATCAGATTGTTCTGAAGAGCTATGGCTATGATTTTACTATAGAAAATCTCAGTAAACAGAGAGCCCAGAAAAGACTAAATAATGTCCAATATGAAGCAGCACAGAAGAACACAAGGAATCATGATAGATAGAAGTTAATGATCTACAGTACGAAATGTGTAATTTGCCTAGACCCCTTGTATTCTTCATATGTGTCTGCATGGAAGTTCTCTGGACATATGTAGTGAGGAAACCACTGGAAGTTATTCTACCAAACCACCTTCCCTAAACCTATGCTGATATGGGGAATATTACAATTCAGACTTTAATATGACTTGATCAGTTGGGAGATGATATAATTGATTTTTTTCAAGTAACAGGCATAGGAAAAACAATTTCTTCTGAATCAACAATATGTAAAAGTGTAGAAAACAAAATTTTAGTCCCACATTTGGTGCAAGGAATGCAAAGAAATGTACTTCTACTTAATTGTCACTTCACCAAAAAGATAACAACAATAAAAATAATTAACCCAAGGCTTTCTCCTATACCTTCCCCATCAAGTATGTTTTTTGTTGAACAACTAGAAAAATCCAGAATGCAAGAGGGTCTTAATAAATTATTTTTTATCTTTCCTCTTGTGATATTAAGCTATTTTAATTTTTTTCAGTCCATATATTAAGTAGTTTACTGTCATATGTGAATGATGCTTTTTTATATTCAAATATACCCTATTTCCTCATTTATAAGATGTACCTTAATTTGGGGCCTGAAATTTGAAAGAAAATGTATTACATAAAGTTATTGAACTCAAGTTTTATTCATCATGTAATTCATGGACCTTCTGCTCCTGCCTTTCAGGCATTTGTGGGACAAGTCTGGTTCACACATGCATGCTTAGTCCATTCAGTTTCATGAACCTGAAGCACCAATTGTTTTCTCCTTTGAAATCGGTCACTTCTTAATCAACAATTCTTCTGGCCTCCTGCTGATCCATCTTTGTGGACACAGGGAATTCCAATTGCCCTTAGCTGTTCAATCCATCTCTTCAATTCCCTCTCTTAAAACAAACCATTGTACTAACTTGCCTCTCATGATCTTCTGCCAGGGCATTTTCAGTCGGGTTTCTTCTTTCTGTATCCAGTCTCTGATTGTTTTCTCAGTTAAGGGAGGGCCAGACTGATGTTCAGCAGTACAATTTCCATTCACTTTTGCAAACTGGATCACTTTGAACTTGAATTCAGCACTGGATGAAAATCTTTTCTGAGCCATTTCTGGGTAGAACATAGTAAAACATAACCTAACATTCCAGTAACAAATGCAAAACTATAAGCAAAAAAACAAACAAACATGAAAAAGCAGGAAATGCAAGTAAAAGAATCTACAACCACTGTATAAGACTCTCCCAGTTTTTAGACACCCAAATTTTTTGAAAAAGCGTGTGTCTTAAACATTGGGAAATACAGTAGTTGTTAGTATCCTCTTCCATCCGATTACACAAAATATATTCCTTAAAAAATCTCCCTTTTGGACCATTTTAATAAGTTTTAATTGTAATTGTAGATTCTAATGTCCTTTTAAGAACATCTATATGATGGCCAGGGAATTTTTACACATTATATTTCTTTAGATATCTAAGTATATTGTATATACATATATATATATATATATACATATGTATATACATATATATTAAAACTATTCTTAAACTTTATCAACTCAATTTAATATTAAACATATGTAAGTGTATATGTGTATTTCTTTAAGTTTTTGTGTGGAAGGAAATTGCACAAACCATATGTTTCTTGTAGAAGCAAGCCTGGAATAAGGTGATGGAAATGAGATATGCTACCACCAGAAGCAGAGTGGCAGCAAGTGAATGAAGTTTATTATGGCAAGAAATAAACAACCTTCTTCAATGGAAGACATGCCAGTGATATATTGCTGCACAATCTCCATTTCACAAAAAAATAATAAATCCAAGACAAAATTTTTAAGTATCCACCCCCAATCAACAGTACCTTGTCAAATTTCTGGTAAGTAAAAAATATTAGAGAAATAAGGATAAAATAATCTGATTAACAAAGGCAGAAGTAAAAGATAAATATAGTCTGTGCTAAGGACACAGCATAACTGTAAGTAACAAAATTAATAGGATAACTTTAAGAAATGGAAGTAATTTGATAATAGGCTCAGCATGAGGACTGGTTTGTTCATAGCAGAGGGAGCATTATATTCTGATTGGCAATTGACTTATAATGTAAATAATTGACTTTTGAGTTGGAGCTTTCCCTGAGGGAAGTAAAAAGAAGATAATGAAAATAGAGTCAGGAATAAAGAATGAACCCACTGGTTAAACTGTGAAGAGAAAAAGAGAGATAGAGAAAGTGCAAAAAGAAGGAAGGAGTGTGTACATGAAAGAGAGAAAAAGAATCTGCGTTAACACCTTCTCCCATCAGTTGTAGAGAACTATTTGTGGTACTTTTAGGGAATGGGGGGAGGAATGTGTTAAAACATATTTCTTTGAGAGCATGACATCACTGAGCTGGTGTATATGAGTAGGAAATGGAGCCAGGATGTAACCACATTCCATTTTTACATTATTAATGGAATGGGTTACATGATGAGAGAGATAAATTCAAAATCAAAGTACTTTTTAGAGGTTTTTTAAAGTAAATATTAATTACAAAGCAATCTCGGAATTTATCTTAAAAATATATATTTCTAAAGATTTAATTTGTCTTCTCTCCCTGTAATTCATTAATATACATTTTTTTGCCAAAATCTTGAAAATCTCTCCTTTCTTTTCAATGGCTAAGGAAATAAGATTATTCATTTGAAATATATTATAAAGGTCTAACATGGAAATCTCAATAACAGTTGCTTTTAATGCATTTTGTAGAGAAAAAAGCCAAATCTAATATTTTTGATTTATAAAGTGTTCCAAAAGATGCAACAAAGTACATCCTAGAAATATATTGATTTATTAAATCCTTGCCTTTTGTGAATAGAAGATAAACAGGAAGAAAGTTTCCATGAATAATGGATAACTAATTTTAAATTATTGAGTACTTTGCTCACTAGTCAATCAACACTCTCCTATCTTAGAAAATTTTCCTTTCACTGAATAAATTCATAGAAAAATATTAAAGATTATAATTTTGTTTAAACTGATGCATTTATATAATGTCAGTCTAAGGCTACTTCCTAATGATTCAATAATTATGACACCTCTTTCCTGGTTACTTTGTTCCTAGGAGCTATAATATTATTAATAAAGGTACTTCCTTTTCACAAGTATAGATAGGTTTCCTTATTTTTAGTCTAATATCTCGGGCTAGGCATATAATTTCAATAATTTTGGAAACTTTTGTCATTCATTGAAATGATCAATTCATCTAAAAATATATAATTAGAAAGACATCTTGACCTTTCAAATGGTTAAATGACAATAATAGTTCTGCAGAACTTGAATCCAGGTTTTCTTGAATTAGTTTTTCATGTACAAATCTCTCTCTCTCTCTCTCTCTCTCTCTCTCTCTCTCTCTCTCTCTCTCTCTCTCTCTCATTGACATATTACAGTATGGGGAGTTTAGCCAACAGAAAAACAACTTTATAAAATTTCTCTCTCATTTCCAATTCTGTCTTTAGTCATATTATGCCTTGATCATCAAAATACATATAAATGACTTTTAAAATTCCTTGTAGTAAAATGTCTACTTGCCCGTCAGAAAGAAATCTGCACTAAAAAATGAGTCTGTAGGATAATAGTAAGTAAGTTGCTTTGATGCTTTTAAATAAATACAAACAAATTTCATGTATGAAGAAGAAACTTTAAGGATTACCATAAGAATTCAAATTTCTCCAGATAAACTTTTCTCTCTAAATCAATGCTATTAAGACAAAAAATTTTCACTAAAAATGATGAGAAAGTACAAGTTCACACATACTATTAAAATATTAGATTTATAAACTATTATTGAATATCAATAGAATAGTCATTCTCTTAAAATACATTAAATGTTACTCCCATATAATATAAAAGTTACTATGCTTTCAGAATTCAAGAATAATTTAAAAGTAAAATTTCAGTCAACCCAGCATATATTTTTCTTACAATATCAAGTACATAATTTCTTGCAATTTGTGGATTATTTTGTCCAATTGTTTTGTCCTCCATAAACAAATGATATATAATACCAGCTACTATTATTCTATACTAAGTCTTTGTATGATTTCTTATTAAAATGAAATGAAGAAAAAATCTTTTCATTTCCATATTTAATGATTTAAAGGTTCTATATGAGTTAGGAAGAAAAAAATGAGTGATTTTCATGTCATTACAAACAAGAATTTAGTCCTATATGCATATCTTTGTTAGTAAATAAGGGAGTTTTACAATGAGGTCAAATTATTGCAGTACACAATATTGTCTACTTAATCTAGCTTTATGTTTATAAACAAATATCTCAGTTTGTTGGATCGGCAGTGATGGAAAAAAAAATTTTAATTAGTAGTCACCTTTCTAGACTGACTCCCAGTTTAGTATTTTCAAATAATCTGGTAATTCTGAGTAGAATCTATAGAATGTCATAAAAATCAAAGGTGATTCAACAGGCAAGAGAAAAATGAATTGAGAAGTTAAGTTTACTGCAATTCATTACCAATAATGCTTTCATGCTAAAGTGCCATAAAAGATGCCATCAAGGACAGCAATAGGATATATGTGAGTATTATAGCAAAAGTAAAGGATAAATCAATTGATGACTCAAGTGCTACAGTGGTTGATATCTACAAGGCACTGCAACAGATCTGAGGAAGACCTCAGAACATTGGATAGATAATCTGTAAATGATTAATAGAAATATATGGACAAGAAATGATCAGAATGAGAAAGTTAAATATGTTGCATCAGGAGCTATGCTAGAAAAAGAGTATGACACCAATGAGATCACAGATCTATTGATAAGTAAAAACCTTTTAGATTATAACAACTTTGATTTTAGCATAAAATTCCATGCTCATGGAATTAAATTAGTTTATAATAATAGCTATTAAAGCTAAAAAAAAATCCTACAATACATTTTCTTTTTTGAAGCTCTGAAAGTCAGGAATTATGTTAAATGGTACCATGAAAACATGCCACCTATTAATTGGTCAAAGGCATTTATGAAACTCCTAATATATATAGGTCATCATGCTAAATTACCATCCTACTCTCACAAAATATTTGCATATATTCCCTTACTAGATGGAGATAGAGCGTCTCATTGAAAAGTCAAACTCCTCCCAGTTAAGAGCATACTAAATCATATTGCATTGAATTGAATAAGTATAATAACTTGTAATCCTTATTGACTTGATCCTAGATATTATATCGTTTCCTATCTAGGATGACAACCTTTCATACACACACACACACACACACACACACACACACACACACACACACACATACACACACATGCAATTTTGTCTCTTTATTTGTATGTAGTGGAATAAAAACCATAATAATCATTTTTTTAAAATAAAGGAGTACTCAAGTACAAGTATAAAAACTAGTCCTCTTTTATGTTTGTTTGACTCTTTGATTTATGTTTAAAATTTTTTAACTTATTACATTTTATTTTTCCAGTTATATGTTATGAAAGTTTTTCAACATTCATCCACATGCATATGCATTTTTTAAGTTAGATAGTTTCCTTCCACCCTCCCCCTCATTAGCAAGCAGTCAGGTGAATATTGTTTTTTTGTTTTTGTTTTTGTTTTTATTTTTGCCTAAAGCCATTCAGCTAGGTATTATGTGTCTGAGGTCAGATTTGAACTTAGGTCTTCCTGACTCCACTTTGCCACCCAGCTGGCCCTCAGTGAATATTGTATGTACACATTTGTGTGAACTGATCTTCTTGATGCAATTTCCCTAGAATTGACTAAATGTACATAAAAGTATCAATTGATCATTAAGCATTTTTAAGCATCCATTAAATAAATATTAATAAAAATATTCTGAATATAAATCCTTTCTTTAGTTCTAAAAACAACATGATCTCTACCCTAAAGGAACTTTATAACCTACTAAACAATTATGAGAATCAATGGAATACACCACTTTAGTCATGTAGGTTTCAATGTCATGATCCTAGAATATCTAAAAATCAAAGTAAAATTTAATTGCTTGCAGTGATATACATCTGAGTGTTTATTATTTTTGGCATGTTATTGAATATGAATATATCCATTATAGGAATGATGGGGGGTAATGCTATTAACATCAAAAATAATTGCAATGATGATCACCATTATGTTTGAGAACTAATCATATGCCAACATTATGTGAAACCCTGCACATTATATAGAAGTATAAATAACTCATTCACAGTGCATTTACAAATATGTATAAAGAGATAAATAGCATAATCTATTTTCATTAGTGATTTAGAAGACAGAGTAGTGAGTAAACTAATCAAATTTGTGGAGAAGATGAATCTAGGAGGCATTGAAATGATAGTACTTTGGAGGATAGATATATTGAATAAATTACTTAAAGTCAATTAAATATTATGAAATGAAGATAAAAGTAAAGTGAATTACTTAGCAAGAAAGAATTTGGTATAATGTAGTATGATATCACAAAGATAAATGTGCATTTATCCAACAGAAAAAAAATTTAAAAGATCATATAAGTTCCAATGATCTTCTAAAAAGAAAATCAGTAGTACAGCTGTTAAAAATAAAAAATTTGTGGCTTATGAAATATTTAGAGAATATGGGGAATATGAAATTATCCTATAAACCTAGAGTTGAAGGCATAGATTCAATTCATATATTTTTCAGTCTCATTCAATTATAAAACTCTCCAAATGTATCCTTATCTACTCTGTTTTAATTGACTTTTGAAATTTATTTTCACTAAAATTTGCATATGTCTATTGATTATTGGTTAAAATATTAGTTTATAAAAGAAATTTATTAATTTATAAAAGATGATAGAACCTAGAGATCAAGAGGAGAGTGGTCTGGAGAGAAGGATGGGGGTGGAAAGAGACTTGACTACAGTCAAAGCCCTTCAGAGCAACTGTAGTATTGAGAAGTTAGGTTTACAGAAATTACCAAATGGAGACAGAATAGTGAGTTATTTTCTTGAACTGTGTCACATGTCATGAAAGGTTAAGGCTTTTATCCAATAGAGAGAAAAATAAATATGCTTCAGTTAAATCCCATTGAAAAACAAAAAGTCTTAGTCAAGGTTAGACTTGGAAACAGACTATTAATAAAATACAGTTATTATTACATGTGATATGTGGTTTCATTAAAGGGAATTAAATAATATGCACCAAATCATATGAATTCAATGCCAAAAAAAGGAAAAATCAAAGACTGCAACAAAAAGACATACCAAATTTTCAAAATTTTGTAAAGATGTAAAACTGTTAAATATTTAGTGTTTAAGTAAAAAAATTAAAATATTTTACTTTGCTCCAGTTAATTCACACACTTCTGTTCCAGTAAATAATTTTGAACTGTATGGACTTTGGGTTGAACTTCAGGTATTTTTGACATTAGATTAGATTAGATAGAGCACTGTACTAATTACAAGCAAAAAGAAAAATATCTAATTGAGGCTATATTCTGATGAGTGAAGATAAAACATAAAAAGAAAATGAGAATGGGAGAGGGAGCATGTCATGCAATGTTAAAAAAAGTCAAGCGAATAAAGAATGAAATTGAGTTAGAATACACATACATATCAAACACATACACATGTATATGTATGGATGTATTTTACTTTGGAGATTATTCAGTGAAAAAAAATCCTTGACAGTAGGGATTATGTATACTGTTATTCATCTATGGGCAACCCAAGTGCCGACTGATTTCATAATCTAAATGTTTGAATTATAAATTAAAAATAAATAAAACATACTTACACAATTAAATTTTAGAGTTTTTAGGTACTTCAGAGATCAAATGATAATTCTATTTTATAAATGAGGAAACAGAGGCCTGGAAAGGAGTTATTTGCTTTAGACTGCATAGGTGGTTTAAGTCGGAGTAGAATCCAAGCCTTTTGACTCTCATTTCAATGCCAAATTTCCTTCAATTTACTTCTCTTCCTTTCTTCCCACTTCCTATGATATGCTCTGTACAATTTATTTATGAGAGTTTGGTATAGCTGATAGAACAGGTACACTAGGTACATCACTTAGTACTTAAAGACTGAAGTGGATTGAAACCCCTTTTTAGAAATTGAATTATGTGATTTTGGGTAAATCACCTAAAATTTTGAGCCTCAATATACTCTTCTATGAAATGGAATATCTTACAAGATAATATACAAATGAGAGAAAAAATATTAATATACAAATAAATACAAATAAAATATACAAATAGCAACTGTTATGTTATATAAAAGAAATAAAATTATTTGTTGACATTTTCTTTGTTCTACTTTTTATACAAAATATACCTTGCTCTTTGCCTATTTTCCACATGCCTGCCTTTTATTCAGACACTATCCTTTTGGATGTTTTCCTTTTGTTTATTTTCATCACATCATCATTTCTCAAAGCCTGTCCCTCTGTGTTTCCTCTATTTCATTTAGGGGGAAACATCCTAAAGCTATACTAGACTATAGAATCTTCCTCCAACACTATTCCACCTCCAATAAAAATGCAAAAGAAAATAACATTCTAAGAATACCTAGATTCCACATCTTCTTTCAGCACACTTGCCTGTAGTAATAGGTAAGAGGAGTGATTGCTTCTGATGATATCTCTCCTCATTTTGCCCAAGTGCTGTAGATCCCGCAAGCAATAAATCCCTCAAAAGAAGGTATTATATTCTGACTCCAGACATAACAAATATCAAACTGTGAGCACAAGTTGTCAAATGCTTAAAAGTAGCTCCAGGACCAAGTAAAGTAGAGTGAGGAGTTTATCATCTTCCATCTTTGGGAAGTCAAACACAAGGTTAAATCATATTTCATGAAAAATAAAGTAAAATAAAATATCACTGGGGTAGGGAGGGGTTGAGGTAACTATCCAATATGTTGTTTATCAAAATAATGCAACTTCATTTGTGACTGGTTAACTGCTTAAGTTTTGTTTGTATAGAAGATTTAGAAATGGAAAGCTGTCTGTCATTTTGATATCTCACCAAATTTGACAACTCTCTAGACTTCTCTAGCAGTAAAAGTTCGATTGAAGTTAAAATTCCTTCAGACTATTCACTTGATTACCTCCATTATAGCTGCCTGTACTGACCACAGTATGAAATAAGTAAGAAATCTAAGATAAATGGTGCAATGTCTAACTTCTGAGATGTCTCTGGATAGTGGTGGATCGCTAAACATGGAATAGCTATTAAGAATAGTGATTTCATAGTTTGTAAATAAACATGAACCACTGACCTGTTCAAAAACTGTTGAATCCTTTTCTTTTAGTAAGGCAATGGGGTTGTGACTTGCCCAAGGTCACACAGTTAGGTAATTATTAAGTGTCTGAGGCCAGATTTGAACTCAGGTCCTCCTGACTCCAGGGTCAGTGTTCTATCCCTGCACCACCTAGCTGTCTCATTTGTGGTGAATCCTTTTTTGAAAGACATTTCTTGACATGAGGAAAATGTTTCGAAAATAAAGATGGAGAGCTTTAGCAGAAATCACTGGTCACTGATGAAATTCATCCTTTTAATTTAAATGCCCTATGTGGAATTAACGTATTACTAGGTAGAGAGCATAAATACATAATGAACATATAAAAATATAGCCATGATGGGAAGAGAAGAAATGCTTTTTGATGATTATTTTGACTCAGATTGAAAAAACACATAGAATTTAAAGAACAAAAAAGAGATTGCTTCAGCTCCTGGTTCACAAGGCTTAGTTAAGTGAAATTTTAGAGAGTTTTAGAGAGGGGTAGGAATAAGCATTTGTATAGATGTATGTGTCAGATGCTTTTATGAGAAAGGTGTTGTTATTGGCTCCATTTATAGTTGAAGAAACTTAGGGAGTGAATTATCTAGGGTCACAAAGTTAGTAAGAATTTGAGGTCAGATTGGAACTCAGACCTTATGCTCTCCAGGTCCAGGATTCTATTATAAACTATACCACCTCACAGAATTAAGTGAAATAACAGAAGCTCAATTGAAAGAATCTTTAAAAACTATACAGTTCTTCCCTGTACTTATGACAGGAGTTCTATAATATCTATAATTCTGACAAGTGGCCATCCAATTTTTGAAGAATTCAGTAGATAATATAGATATTAAAACATATTAGAAAATAGGGATATGCAGAGGAAAAGTATGCTTGAAACTTAGTTTACAACACAAATAAGGTTTAAATAACTAGATGGGTCCAACAATCAGAGGGGCCCCATTACAATGAGCAAGAGGTTGTTAGCTTTGTGTTGGGTTTCTGTTCTTTGACAGTCTGAAGGTGATATGACTAGACAGGAGTTCTGTGTAAATGATCTTGGTCAGATTAATTCAGTGAGTGACCAATGGTGGCATCAGAGACCTGACAATGAAGCACACCTCCAACCTCTCTGCAGGAAGGTGGTGGTCTCTAGATGTGAAATGAGGCATACACTTGCAGATATGGCCAACTTTTGACTTGACTGTACTTATCTGTTACAAGGGAAGGGAAGAGCGGGGGGGGGGGAATCCTTGAGAAGTGACAATGATGTTTTTTTAAAAAAATAAAGTATTTAAAAAAGAAAAAAAGAATTTAGTGTTGAAGCACAAGAGGTTAGATGAAAAATTCTGGGAACAGAAAGAACATAAGCTATGCAGTTCCAAGTAGAATTGGAAATTTAGGTTTAAACTTGAACAGTTGTTGTTCAGTCACGTCTGACTCTGTGACTCCTTTTTGGAGCTTTCTTGGCAAGGTTAGTGGAGTAATTTTCTATTTCTTTCTTTTACAGATGAGGAAACAGAAACAAACAGGGTGAAGTGACTTGTCTATGGTCCCACAACTAGTAATTTAGGATTTGAAGTCAGGTCTTCCTGACCCCAGACTCAGCATTCTATTCCCTGAGTCACCTAACTGCTCAAATTTAATCTGAAGGAAAACTAATGTCTCACACACATTAGAGAGGGAGTTTAGAAACTACAAATTTCAGCTAACTGCTTGAGTTCAAACATTTTTATCTTTTTTGCATTCTTTGCTTTAGCAAGGGGAGTTTTCTTTCAAAGTTGGTGATCATAGAATTTATAAATGGGAAGGGCTTGAGTTTGGAGGTCATCTAGTCCAATTCCTTCATTTAACAGATGAGGAAACTGATCTAAAAGGGTTAAATGGTTTCCCTAAAGTCATATAAGTGATAGAAAGACAATATTCAAATCCAGTTTCCCTTATCTGAAAATCTTCTTTTCACTGCCTCATTGTTAAATATTCTTCTCTCTGATCTTATTACCAAGAAAGTAAATCATATTCTACTCTCATTTTGAAAGTCAACCATGGATTATTTCCAATTTAATTATTACAACTCTTTGTACCCATTAACATTGATCATCATTCCCTTTCTTCCCCATTTCCACCCAACCTCCCACCTCTCATGGCTCCACTGCTCAATGGGTTCTCAGGGCAGTTATCATTTAACCAGAATGTAGACATACCTACATCAACTATGAAAGCAATGTATCCTGTCCTTGTCACCTAGACAATTCACCTATTGATCACCTCCTGGATAAGCCAGTCCTTCATCAGTTGTCCTCTATTCTCTAGAGCAGTGACCTATGTCATTCTAATGCTCAATAAACTCCATTGTCTTCTTATAGATTCTGAAATATCCTGAAATGCAAGGTTATTTCATCTATATCTCAGTTTTATAACAAATATAATTATGAGTATAGCAATACCCACATATGATTAGTTAATAAGCAACTATTAAACCAAATTTGAAGTATGTGCTCATTTTTATTTTTTTATTCATTTATTTTTTGGCTAATAGGATTATGTAATCTAAATTTTGGAGACTGCTATGTTAGTTCATTCTTCATTTCTCTTTTCCTCAGATCAAGGAAGCCTCAGATGTGCTTCTGTCTCAGTCGTTCAGTGTCAAAGACAAACTTTATTTTTTCAGGATAGAATTTTTCTGTGCTACTTAAGTGTCTGCCACAAAGTGAAAAATATTTAATGATTTTCTGCAACTGGCAGGAGAAACAGTTGCCCTCCCCACAATTTTACCTATGTGTTACTGGACTAAATTCCTGAATTCTCCTCTAAACACTGTTACATTTCAACTATGGTTACATAAAAATCTTATCCAGGAATAGGATCCATTTTCTAATGTTAGGAGAATCACTTTTCTAAAAATCCAAATACAGTTACTATAAATTCCTTTGCCCTTTGTTCTTTTACATCTCTATTTCCTTATTAATCTTTATTGATATTTTATTTTTCCAAATATATGTTTTGAAAGTTTTTCAACATTCATCCATATACCTATGTCTATTTTTAAGTTACAAAATTCCCTTCTACCCTCCTTTCCCTCCCTCCTCCCCTCAGGGGCAAATAGTCATTAAATTTGTACATACACAAGGGTGGCTAGGTGGAACAGTGTATAAAGCATGGGCCCTGGAGTTAGGAGTACCTGGGTTCAAATCTGGTCTCAGACACTTAATAATTCCCTAGCTGTGTGCCCTTGGGCAAGCCACTTAACCCCATTTGCCTTGCAAAAAAAAAGCCCTAAAAAAAATTTGTACATACACATTTGTGTTAAACATGTTTACAGATTGGTCATTTTCAGTATGAGGAATTAGGATTAAGGTAAAGAAAAAAACATGAGATTTTTTTTTAAATGAATATAGTGTTCATCACATTCTGAAGGATGTTTTTTGTTTTGTTTTTCTTTAAACCTTTATTTCCTTAATTCTCACTCTTGGACAGTGAACAATGAATGGAATTTTCTTTGCCTTTCTTAGAATCCCCAAGTAGTAAAATGGTATGAGTGATGTCTTTTGATTCATGCATATTAAATCTAATATTTAATTGATTTAATTGAGACAAAGTTGCACGAAGTCATCTTCTCTTCCAAAATTGCCACAGTTCAATGACAAGAAAAAGTCAAGTCAAATGATGATGACTCAATATGCAGTGGATGACCTTGGCAAATTCTGTTTCTACCCAACTTCTAAGCTCTCCAGTGTCTGCTTCAGCTGCCTTCATGTCTGTTGGAACAAATTGTTCTCATCCACTCATTTCACCAGGGGAAATCTTCACATGCTTGGGGTAGACACCTCCCCCAAATCATTGATGGGTTTGAGACCCCTCTGCTATTCTCAAACTTGTCTAGCCTTTCTGCCAAAATAGTTTACTGGAGTGTAGCTGCTGTGCAAACTCCAGTTTCTTGGAGTCACAGGTAATAGCTAGATGGATCAGATAGACACCAAAGGTGGAAAGCAGTGCTGAAGAGGACTCAGCAGCCATCACACCAAAGGTACTAGTTTTCCCTGAACATATGTTACACCCCAGCTGTCATATAGAGGTATTTAATAAATATTTATTGATTGAGTGACTGATTTAAAAGTCTTAATTGGAGTCTGTTTATGATACTGGCTGTTTGAAAATGATGTCACTTCTTTGTGCTTCAGTTTCCTCAACTATAAAATGGGGATAGGGAGTTATATCGATAAAGAATAAAGAGTCAGACTTAAAAGTGGGAAGAACAAGTTAAAAATCTTATGTATGACGATTAGTCTCTAAGTAACCAGGGGAAAGTTAACTTAAACTCTTAATAGCTGAGGCATTTCAAGTTACAGGGAAATTGTCAGTCTGCATTGGTGAAAGAATATATCCTATGGAGAGAGTTCTACACACTCATGAAATCATAGGTTCACACCCAAAAAAGTAAAATAAAATACAAAATGGGAATAATAAGAACTGTAGAAGCTTAAAGAATTGATTAGAACAGCAAGTGGTTAATTGAGAATTGAGTCAACCAAACTGACTCTATAGTACAACTGAAATCTGGAACTAACTCAGTTCCCTTTCTATTCGATTATGGGTTTAGTCCAACTTCAATTTATCGGGAAACTATTCAGTTGTGGGACTTGGGAGAAAACCATATTGAATTATATGAACCTAGTCCTGCGTGGTTAGAGAACTGGACCATCTCTACCTGCTTTAGAGATCCATAACTGAGGACCCAGACTGTGCGGATCAGAAACTCTGTCAGATCCAAAAACTGATATGAGGAGTTTTTTCCCTAATAGTCTATCTCAATCTACCCATATGTTATATATGACATCTAGCCCTATCCTAATAAATCAGTTCCTTTGATTGTTCCTAGACATTTGGGGGTGTCGAACACTTCTTTTTCTGAATTCAAGGAATTCTATCTATTTACTTTCTCCCATGCAATTTAGAAAGTCCCTTATCTTTCATTTAATTAAAAATCAGAATATCTAATTTTTATTGTTTCTTTTAGTTAACTGGTCTTATTTGATTGCTTTTAATATATAATAGTCTGGCTTTCCTGGTATCCAGGTCCAATAATATGCTGACAAAGGTATCCACCCACATTTTGGTGGCCAATTACAATGTATATTGTTTAATAAATAAAAATCTTTAGAAGCACTAACCTTTGTATACTCAATCCATTTTTCACTCATCACTAGTTACCTCATAATTTTTATCAAATGGGCAAGTGAACCCATGCAGATTATATACTTTACAAATTTCAAAATGCTTTTTAAGTGGTGTGTGCATATGTGTGTGTGTGTGTGTGTGTGTGTGTGTGTGTGTGTGTGTGTGTGTGGGTATTTAATTCCATCCATGAGACACTGTTTAAGATCTTACCAAATAGACATATTGATCTCCCAACTGTTTTTCTTTAACATTTGGATGGAATTATTCTGATAACTTATTGTATTTTGATTTTTCCTAAGCCTTATGAATGATTTCTCTCAATCATATCCTGTTCATTTTTCCCAGGTCCTTCAATGGGAAAATGAGACGGAGACATGATATGGTAGGCAGAGCACTGACTGTTGAATTTGAAATAAATTAAATTAAATTTGAAATTAAATTTGAAATATGACTTTGTACAATTCTTTTATAGAATGGAAAAAGTGCTGGCTTCAGAATCAGGAGTCATAGGTTTGAACCCGCTATTCATTTTTCACTAGATTTGTGACTAGTTAAATAACTAGCAGCCAATAAAGTGAATCTCATTTTCCTTTTTTGCAAAATGAAAATAACAATAAATCATGCATTAACTCTTTTACAGAGTTGTTGTGAGGAAAGAAAATGTGTAAATTTAAATATGCAAATTTGGAAAAATGTGAGATTATCTTCCATTTATACTAGATAGAGCTACAGAACAATTTAGATAGATAGCTGTATCTAAAGAAAAACAGAGATCTGTAGTTAGGGACATAGATTAAAAATGTTTATTGTTGGCTAACCATAAGATAACATTGTGGCTATTATTGTTGCTATTACTATTGTTATGTAACATGTACAGGTATGTATCTTCATGTGTACAAGTGTGCATTAACAGCTATCTGTATGGCATGCTGATATAAGTGTAGATTTTAAAATTTCTTTATAATTAATTAATACTTTAATATAAACCAATTTTATTGCATTTCATGCATATATATATTCCCAAGTACCAATAAATCAGCTGTCAAGCAGTACATTCTCACATATTTTGATAGAGAATATCTGGATTGCAGATCCAGGGTTGCCAGAATACACAATGATAGTATGAAGGGATGACTTTCTAGCATCTCAAACAAGTAGTCCCCAGGGTTTAGTAAAAGAGAGAATATGTCCAAGTAGCTCAGCATATAGAAAATGACAAGTATCGTAGTTTATGTGCCTGAGGAGAACTAGCTAGGAGGAATTGCCTAATAATGAGGTTCTTTTTTGTTTGTTGGAGTTTTTAATTTGTTTATCTAAGACATCATTTACTTTTAAGGGAAAAAAAAGAACCAATATGATAGAGCATAGTCATTGTTCAAAGACTGGACCTAAATTTCTAGTTCTTTTGCTTATATAAACTTTGTCAAGTCACTTAATCATGTTGGGGCTCAGTTTTTTTTTTTTTATCTGTAAAATGGGCATGAAAATAGCTAATATTATTATGTCCCAGGACTCTTGTTTAAGTTACATAAGAAAATGTACATGAAATACTTTGAAAATTAGTCTAGAAAATCAGCACACATTCATTCCCATGATTAAATTTTGAAACTTAAAAAAGAGGGATATTATCTGATTTGGTATCCTGAAAAAAGTCAGTTTTCTTCTGCCTTCTATTTCATGCAGAATATTCCTTAAGTTTCTCACATTTTAGGGTCTAAAGAAGACATCCAAGGTGTGTAAGGAAGAAAGATGTTATTTTCATTGCTCAGTTGTGCTTCTTATGATAAGTTGTTTTTAGGAGGCGGCTTTTATTTTTCATTGAATTTCATAGGGATCATATGCTAGAAATGATGTTATAGATCCTCTAGTTCAGATCTTGCTTTTACAGATGAGTAAACTGAGGCCCAGAGTGGGTAGGTGACTTGTCTTGTTCATATAGGGAGTAATGGAAAAGGTGGATTCAAATCCAAGGTTCTTTCTGCTGCTCTCGGTTCAAAGCAATTATTGATTTTATTCCTGTAACAATTAGTTCTGCAAAGGAATAAATGGGACTTTTTTAAAATGTCATTTTCTTGTTATATAAATTATTACTAAAGCTTTAAGTGTTACCAAGGCAATTTAAATATGAGTTTGAATATAACAATAAACCTTAGCAAGGCATTTATTAACAGTAGGTCAGAAGAAACCTTTTAAGATGCCTTATAAGGCTATTAGTAATAATAATCTTGATAGCCCTGAGCATGAAACAATAGGGGCTTCCCTCCCTTTTCTTTCTTTTCTTTTTTTTGGGCAGAGGCGGGGTAGGGTGTTCCTGATGTGATTTATAGGTTCGCATTCAGATAATGTTAATGTTAGCATTTCAGCCAAAACAATAATCTAATAGAGGTCTAAAAGGAAAGTACATTACCTTTCTAATATCATGTGCAATTTTCTCTATAAAAGGTCTTGAATCCATAAGGTAAAGAACTGATTTGGGAAGAACATCATAAAACTCATACTCTGCTACCTTCCGTCTCACAAAAAGACATGGTTAAGTTTCCCCACTGACCTAATTATCCTTTTTCCTTTGATTCACAACAGGGCTTATGTGGCATATCAAGCAAATAGCTAAAGGTGTCTGACCTCTCACAAAAGTAATAAGTAAATTCCTCCAATGAACTGGATCTGTCCAATAGCCTTCTTAAATCTTTCATGAAACTTCAGAAGTTCTGGCTATGCTTAGAAATGTTTTGACATTGCTTTTCATAAGCTCATTATAGCTCTAATGACTAGAATTCCATCTGTGTGTACATAGCTATATTTCTTTCTTTGTGTTTTAGGACACCAAGTTTAATTTTATTTTCATGATATTTCATTAAACTCAATATGTGTGAGTATGTAATAAAATTTTTTTTTGTTGTTTTCATCAAGGCAATGTCACTATAGCTGTATATCTGTGCTCAAACAGGAGCACAGCTTTGTTAGAAGAATAGTATAGTTGTCCTCCGAGTAGATGTGGCTACTTATTTTTTCATTCATGCAAAGCCTGTTGCCTTCCTACTCCTCCCAAACTTCCCCCTTAATTAGTACATTTATTTGTGGTTATTGAAATCATAACAGCTTAACCATCAAGAAATACTTATTAAATGATATTTACTGTGTATTAGGCCCTTTTGCCAGTCACTGGGGAATACAAAGGAAAATAAAAACAGCCCCTAATGTCAAGGAACTTACATTTGGGAATTTGTTTTGTAGGACTGAGCCTGTATGTGTTAAGGTATTTTATTTTTCAGGTTTTTTTGGATGTTTGTTTTTGCACATAGAGAGGGGAGGTGTAAAGGAAAAATTAGTGAAAAGATATTCATCTTACATATATAATATATATATATACATATATATGTATATAGGCATCTATGCATATACATATATATATATATATATATATATATATATATATATATATATATATATATATATATATATATATATATATGACTTTTAAGGGGGCAGCTAGGTGGTTGCAGTGGATAGAGTGCCAAATCTAGATTCAGGAAAATTCATCTTTCTGAGTTCAAAATTGCATCAGACTCTTACTAGCTATGTGACTCTAGGCAAGTCATTTACCCCTATTTCCCTCAGTTTCTTCACACCCAAAATAAGCTGGAAATGAAACAGCAAACTACCCCAGTATCTTTGCCAAGAAAATCCTAAATCAGGTCACAAAAAACTTCCAGGAGTGAAATGACTGAACAACAACAGCAACATGATTTCTAATTTGGAAAACTTGGTGATGATGACTATATGACACAAAAAGACAAGTAAGCACAAAAGTAACTAATATGTATGTGCTATGAAAACAGACAGTTATGAAATAGTCCCTGACATAAAAGAAATTAAAATCTTTGAGGAGGGGGTAGGGGATAAGAGGGGAACAACCTTAGATAAAAAATACCAAATATATACAAAGCAGTATGATATCAGCAGCTAGGGGTATCAGGACAAATTTCATATCAGAGGAGGAGGACATTGTTGGAAGGCAAAGGAGGAAAGATTGTATTTGAGGTATAGAAGGAAGTAGATTATGTTTTGCAAGAACAACTTGTTGGCTAGTATAGAATGTAGCATGTGTGAAGACAAGAAAGGATTACAGTTCTGAATCTTATGCTCTCTTTTTTTTGGGGGGGGGAGAGAGAGAGAGAGAGAGAGAGAGAGATTTCACTTGAAAATCCTAGTCTTTTGCAATATATAATTTGGAAAACATTATATAAATGATATAAATCAATATTATCATAGCTATTATCACAATATTAAGCCATTCCTGCCTAGACTAGGAACTTTACAAAGACAATCATTTGACAATCTCATGGGAATCGGATATTACTTCATTAGTAAGTCATTTTTAATAAGAGTTCTGGCTGCTCAGCCAAATAGAAATTTGCTTAACTTTCATGTTTATCTGCATATTAATGCAATTCAGCATAAGCTTTCTGTTATGCAAAATATACTCAAAATATATATGACTAAAAACCCACACCTTCCTACTATTTCCTAACATTCACTCTCTTGATATCTAAATAAGAAATGAATTACATTGGGCTTGGTTTGCTCAAAATTTGCACATTTGAACCAGGAGCAAAGCTCATTCTGAATTCAACTCAGTTCTGTGACTGCAGAGTGCACTGAAAAAACAGTCCCAAAGTGAAATTTGTCATCTACCTCCAAACCTTCTTCCCAAAGGAAAGGGGTAAGGATACAGTGTTCATCTTTTCCCCACCACCCTTCTATCTATTCAAAAACAACAAAAAACTGTCTCTTAAGGCTTTCTTAGAAACAAACTTGGGGTGGGGCAGCTAGTTAGTACTGTAGGTAGAGCACTTAACCTAGAGTCAGGAGGACCTGAGTTCAAATGTGACCTCAGACACTTAATAATCACCTAGTTGTATGACCTAGGGCAAGTCATTTAACCCCATTGCCTTGCAAAAAGCAAAAAATCAAAAACAGAAACAGAAACCAACTTACTGTTGGTCTACCCTCAACCAGGTTCTCTTTATATATCTTTCCTAAATTACAAGTATTGTTATAGCCTCCTGAATCTTCTTGCTTCTTCTGTCTCTTACCTTCTCAACCTACCCTATACAAGGTTTCCAGAATAAAGAAAAATCTTTAAACATGATGTTCATTTAGTCATCTCCACCAGTTTTTTTGTTAAAAATTGATCATGGGTTACTGATATTTACAAAATAAAGTGCAAAGTCATCAGCCTGGAATTCAAATCTTTGCATAATGTGGACCTTAACTGATCTTTTCAACCTTTCTCCCACTTTTCTTTCTGATATCTTTTGCTCTTCTCAAACTGCATGGCTCACTAACATCCATTGTACTGTCCTTTTTCCAACCCTTCGCAAATTGTTTTTGTGTATTCTTGCTAAAAAAAACTTATCCATATATAGTCAACTCAAATAGCACCTCTCCCATAAAACCTTTTTAGCTTTTTCATTAAATTATTTGTTATCTCTCCTTCTTTTGAACCTTTTAATCATATTGCTCATATCACTCTTCCAGTATTTACTATATTCTGATTTGGACTATAGTTATTAGTGACCTTGTTTCATTTCTCCTATTAGATGGCAAGTTGCTTGAGGGTGAAGAGTGAATTCATTTATATTTGTATTCTCTCAGTTCCCCATACCACCTTTGATCTATAAACTATCTCTAGCACAAAGAACATAAATATTTATCTTGTGCTAAATATATGTTGAATTAAATAATTACAACTAATTGCTATAGTTCAGGAAAATATTTTCTACGATAAAGAAAACAGAAAACATTTAGACTTTCTATGATTTCTTTTCTACTTCCTTGCTATGTCCCTTTACAAAGCCTAACTTGATTATTTCTGTAATTTTCTAACTGAGAAACAATTTATATATAGGATTTTTCTTATTACTGCATATGACCTACTTGATAGAACCTCTTGTTTTCATTATAAGAACAGAAGTTCAAAGGTTCCAAATGCAAGGAAAATGTGTATTTGATTGGGATTACATGTCAAATTCAAAGAACAACAAGCTTTAAAATATCAATTTTAAAAACTACATGTATGCCAATTAATTTATTGGTCTTAGAAACATTGGAAACTCAATATAAAGGATTTTAAAGCATTATTTTATTGATAATTCACATTTGGATTTTAAAAGGTTTTTCTTATTGCTTTTTGTTGCAATAACATTGAATTAAATTAGTTGACTTCCTCCAAATATACTCTCTCTCAGATGACCAAGTCATATCGTTTTTGTCCATTTTTTTAATGTCCCTTTTTTATTTCTACTACTATAAGCCTAACCTAGTTTCTCAGTAAATATTCTCACATGAATGTTACCCAAGTACTAATTCTGATTCTGTTCTCTTTCCTCTCAAATTCAAATGATGCTGAAAGCACAGATCTGATAATATCATCAAGACAGAGAATAATAAAGGACATCAATGGTTATCTGTGCCATTCCAAATCATGAATGATGTCACCCTAGTACTTGAGGATAGCCAGCACTCTGAAGAACCTAAACCTTAAAGATGAGTTAGAGTTAGAGAGGAGGGAATAGTTTTGAGAATGGTACTTTTAAAAATCTTTTGCAAACCTTAAAGTGCTAAGGGAATGTCTGTTTTTTTGTTCTTATTAATATTTTTTTTTCCTTGCATTAGGCTGAAATCTGTCTTCTTAAAAGTTCCATTCATAAGGGTGGCTAGGTGGCGCAGTGTATAGAGCACCGGCCTTGGAATCAGGAGTACCTGAGTTCAAATCCAAACTCAGAAACTTAATAATTACCTACTCCTATAGCCTTGGACAAGCCACTTTACCCCATTGCCTTGAAATATCTAAAAAAAAAAGTCCCATTCATTAATTCTATTTATATACAATCACCCAAACAGACCAAGAACTTTACAACTGAAAGACTTCCAGATATGTGGAGATCACTATTATTTTTCTGTCATTAAGTGCTACTTTATAGCATTGTGTTGGTTATCTTGGGCTCTCAGAAGCTATGCCAATATGGTATAAGCTCCTACAGGTTTTGCCAACTTTTAAGTTTTCAATTGTGACCTCAGCAATGGACTGCATATCTTTTTTTTTATTTTTTTCCCAAACAGCCTACCTAATTTCTCATCTATTTGTCCCCAGTTTGCATCTGGTTGATTAATTTTTCAGCCACAGGAACTCTTTAAGACCATCTTTTCAATCACAGTGAAGTTGTATTCAGTATAAGTTGGGGAGGTGGTATTTTTACATTGAAGACATTTTCAAATTTTTGAAGCAATGCTATGAACATGAAAAAATTAATAGATTTGACTTACATGCTATTCAAATATAATGGTTTGCATTTTTATCTTGAAAGATTTGAATTTTTTTAAGAGTTCAAGTGTTTGAAAGGGGGATCATTGGAAAGCATGAAAGACTTCTAAAATAGAACAGAAATAAAAGCAGACAGCTAGTAAATGGACTGATAAAGGAGACTTTAAACTAATAGGGGATAGAGACAAAGCTATTCAGAAATTGAAATGTGTCCAGAGCAGGAGAGTCTGATTATATCATATGAGAACAAATCAAAGGAAGTGAGGAGGAGTCAACAACGAATCAACTATGATATATTAGGGGCACTTCATGAGACTTGCTTTGAGAAAACTATAGAATAAAAAAACAAAAGCAAAATAACAGATTTCTCTATCAAGGAGTTTAGAATCTAATGGGGAAGGTAACATGTAAACAAATATATACAAATAAGATATAGAAAGGATAGATTGGAGATGAACTGAGAGAGAAGACACTAAAATGAAAGAGACCTAGGAGAGGTCTCCTGCAAAAAAAAAAAAGTATAAGTTTAGAGACTTGAGGGGATGCTAAAAATGATTGTGAGGAAGGAAAACATTCTAGGTGTGGTGATATATTCACAAAAATTAAAGGAGGTCATTAGTCACTATATCCCAGCACACATGAAAGGTAGCAAGGTATATAAGAAAACTGAAAGCTAGGAAGGGATCAGATTACAAAGAGTATTAAATGACAAACAGGCAATTTTATATTTGCTCCTTGGTGTATAGGAAATGAGTAGAATTTACTGAATGAAGGTGACATGGTCAGATCTTCAGGAAGATTAGATTGACAGATGAGTCGATGAATAACTGAAATGGGAAGAAATTTTAGGTGGGAAAAGCAACTGGAAGGTGTGTCCAGACTTTTCTGCCCTGCTTAGTGGGGTATACAAGAAGGGAATATTATCAAGGTAGAAGTAATAAAATTTGGTGACTCATATGATGTGGTCTTAAGTTGTAACACTTATGGAGAGCAATATGGAACTATGCCCAAAGAGCAATAAAATTGTTCATACCCTTTGACCCAGCAATTCCAATTCTAGGTCTATATGCAGAAGAAATTATAGAAAAAGGGAAAAGTCCTACTTGTTCCAAAATATTCATAGCAGCTTTTTTTGTAGTGGCAAAGAATAGGAAATTGATTTATTTATAAATAAATATTTTTTTTATTGCAGCACTTAGGTTGTGAAACGTGGGTGACTGGAAAGATAGTGGCATCCTCCACAATAATCTGAAAATTAGAAAGAGAGGAATGTTTGAAGGGGAAAAATAAGCAATTTTATTTTGAACATGTCAAGTTTATAGATATCTATAGGACAATTAGTTTAAGATGGCTAATAGGCAGTTGAATATGCAAGCCTGCAAGTCAGGAGAGAAGCTAGAGCTAAACAAGAAGATCTACGAATCATCTTCAAAGAGATAATAATTGGATACATAGGCACTGATGAGATCTCTAAAGGAAATACTAAAGATGGAGAAGAGAGGAGGGTACTAGAGCCTTGAGGGTCCTGCACAATTTTGGATGACTTCAGAGAAGTAGACTGAAAAAATCTCAAGGAAAAACAGTTATTGAGGAAAATTGTAACAGCATAAAGAAGCATAAGAACTGAGAAGAGACTACTAATTTCAATTAAGTTACCACTGGTACATTTCTGGCAGAGAGCAATATGGAACTATGCCCAAAGAACAATAAAAATGAACATACCCTTTGATTCAGCAATACCACTACTGGGTCTATACCCTGAAGAGATCACGAAAAAGGGTAACAACATCACCTGTACGAAAATGCTCATAGAAGCTCTGTTTGTGGTAGTGAAGAATTGAAAATCGAGTGAATGCCCATAAATTGGGGAATAGCTGAACAAATTGTGGTAAATGTACATTATGGAACACTATTGTTCTATTAGAAACCAGGAGGGATGGGAATTAAGAGAAGTCTGGAAAGACTTGCATGAATTGATGCTGAACAAGGTGAACAGAAACAGAAGAAAATTGTACATCCTAACAGCAACATGGAGATGATGATCAACCTTAATGGACTTGATCATTTCATCAGTGCAATAATCAGGGACAATTTTTAGGGTATCTGCAATGGAGAATACCATCTGTATCCAAAGAAAGAAAAAGTAAAGTTTAAACAAACACCAAAGACTATTACTTTCAATTTAAAAAAAAAAAGTTGTCTTATGTACTATGTAATTTTGCTATCTCCTATATTTTATTTTTTCTTCAAGGATATGAGGTTTTCTCTCAACACATTCAATTTTGATCAATGCATAGCAAGGAAACAATGTAAAGATTATAAGACTATCTTCTGTGGGGGTGGGGGAGTAAAGGGAAGTTGGGAGAAAAATTGTAAAATACAAAAAAATTACCAAAAATGATAGGTAGAAACTATTATTGTATATAATTGGAAAACAAATATAATATTTAGATTAAAAAATAATTCATTCCCTTTGACCCAGCAATTTTAATTCCAGGTCTATGTCCAGAAGAAATCATAAAAAACAGGAAAGTCCCACAGGTTCCAAAATATTCATAGCAGCTCTTTTTGTAGTGGCAAAGAATTGGAAATAGAGGGAATGCCCATCAATTGGGGAATGGCTAGACAAGTAATGGTATATGGATATTATAGAATATCATTGTTCTATAAGAAACTATAAATGGTCAGACTCTGGAAAAGTGTGGAATAACTTATAGGATATGATGCTGAGCAAAGGGAGTAGAACCAAAAGAACAATGTACATATCAATAACAACATTGTAAGATGAACAGCCTTGATAGAAGAAGTTCCTCTGAGTAGTTCAGAGAGCTAGGACAACTGTATTAGACTGGATATGGACAATGTTATCTCCATCCAGAGGAAGAAAAACACAATAAAAACAAAGCCGCAACCCTTTAGAATCTAATGCACATTTTATAAAAAATGATCTCTTGTATATCTCTTTTCCTTAATCCTAATTCCTCATACTGAAAATGACTGATCTGTAAATACGTTTATCAAAAATATGTATATATAATGCTAACCTGTTTCCCCACTGAGGGGAGAGAGGTGGGAAGGGAGGGTGGAAAGAAATTTTGTAATTTAAAAATATGCATGTACATATAGATAAAAAATAAAAATAAATTTTAAAACGATACCATTGGAAACTTAAAGAGACCAGTTTCAATTGATTGATAAGAGCAGAAGCTAGTCTGTTGAGAGTTAAACAGAAAGTCAAAATAAGAGAGATTTCCCAGCAACTTGAGAAAGTGGTATTTCAAATATGTAAAGTGATTTATCCTAGAAAAATTGTATTTTTTTTCTCCCCTTGTTCCCAGAAAGTAGAAGTAAGTGCAATAGGTAGAAATTATAGGAAGGCAGATTTCAACTCTATAGCAATATCTTCCTTATATTTTAAATTGTTATGACTAGAATGGAGAAATTTAGAGAAATATGGGAAGACATATGAACTCAAAAAAGGAGAAAAGTAAGCAGAATGAAGAAAGCAATATATAAAACAGAAATAATGTAATGACAATAATTATAAAAAAGCAGGATAGTTTAAAATTGCAATGACTGATATTGGTCAAGAAAAATAGTTTAAGAAAATGTGCTTGCTTCTCTTGACAAGAGAAATGGAGGACTGTGTATGTCAAATACTACAAACATATGCTGTCAGATTTTTTCCCTGTATCTGATGATTTTTGCTTAAGGGTTTTCTAAGGTCCACTGGGTAGGAATGGGTAAGTACATGTTTATACATCTATATTGAGATATGGATCCATCTGTAAATGACAAATTGTGGGGAAAAAAGGCATTTGTAAAACTTGATTTTTGATAGAATGGGCTACTTCTACTCTAGCTGAGCTTACTTGTTGGGAATGTTGTAGTGGGGATTTATGTGTCAGGAATAAGTTGACCAAATGTCCACTAGGGTTTCTTCTGATTCTGACATTTTGTGTTTTTTTTTTATCTGTAATGGTTAATATTCAAATGATCTCTGATTTCACCAATGTGGATGTTAACTTTAATGATAAATATAACAAGTCATCCATGCATATAATGCAATTTTTGTCCATATCCTCCTCAAAATCTGAGACAATAATTTCCTTAAATAGAGTTTTAGTACTGCTTTCAATCAGTCTAACAGGTAGAGGCTAGGATTAAACTTTCTTTTATTGGAGGAATAGAATGTTCATCCCTACTCAAAGAAAACTACTATTCCCATCATTTATAAACATGCCCAAATTTTCACAAAACTAAGCACACCCTGAGAAATATTTAGTTTTGTGAAAAAAGAGTTGAGAGCTTATTTTCCTAAATGATTGATTTATTGATTTCCCCTGAACTGATTTCCCCTTTATTCTCAGATATGCTCTTCCTTGCCCTAGATCCACAAGAGGTAAGGATGATAATGCTCAAATAGGGGTAAAACAACTTTTACAAAAAAATCTACAAATAACAGCATTTTATTTTTCTTTATTTAAACTAGTCATTTATATTACTCTTCAGAGTTGATTCAAACATGCACCTCTTTGAAGTCAATGAGATTGTTATGCCTAAATCAACTGTATCGGAGGACTGAATAAAATGAAGATTTGACCCAGAATAATTATTTTTCTAATGCATGCAGATTTCACTGTTTTAGCTAGCCTCTATGCTATAAGGATAATAGTCTTGGGTCTAATTAAACTCTACCACCATTGTCACCACCCATTTTGACTTAAATATATTTTCTACATTCTTTTCCTAAAGATTTTTCCAGGGAGAGAAAGACCAAGGGGCACCTGCAAGGAAGAGAGTACAGCTCCAATAAAGAGGTAAGTGAGAATGCACAGAGGGAAGTAAAATACTTAGGCAAGCAAATGATTTGATCAATGACTGGAACTGTGAGTGCTCTGCTGGAGATTAATATGAATGAGATGCTATGCTTCATTGACTAAAGTTTACCTAATTCCTTAACACATCAATATTGTTTTTTTATGTTGCAGTTACCTAACTTTGTTGCAAGTTGCTATTTAATCCATAAAGCTATTATTACCTGAACATTGATTAGGAAAGCAGCAGGAGGATAGTCTGATTATGCGTTAATTATTACACTGCACCTGATCAACAGTATAGAAAGAATGAATGGACTCTCCCTCCCCTATTGCTCTCAGCAACTTGCATCAAAGCAGTAGTTAAAGATATCACATCTGCTTAAAAGCAAAATCAAATGTTTGGCTTCCAGAATGAGCTGCAAACTCACAGAGATTTGTTTACCCTCTCTCCCTTAGCATCAAGTGAAGATCTTTGGTTAACCACGAAGACATTACACACTTCCAAAGAAAAAGCAGGAACTTCATAAATGAAAATCTTCTGGTATGTTTATTTTAGGATGTAGCTAAAAGCCTAATTTTGTATTCCATCCATTTTCTATAGTTAAAAGCTGCATTAATGTGGCTGGAAAAAACTTTGAAGTAAAGAGAGATAAAACAAACCAGCAGGTACTTAAACTGGGGGATATGAGGTAGAAAAAAATCACCTCTCTCCCTTCAGGTAGAGGCCTGAAGATATATCTTTCTTAATGAGCTTCCACACTGGCTTACTAGATCCCTAATCATTTAAAATGTAAATCTTAAAGAATGAACTAAGAGTTACACTATATGAGAGGTTTGTTGATTTTTAATAAATGAATATGCCATCTGTTTCACTTATCTTCCATCAAACTGAGCAATTTCATCAATGTAATTAGCATACATTTGCAAACAGTGTAAACACATTGAATGCAGAGGTGGGCATCAAAATGTCATCGTTCTTCACCTTTCTATTCAATTTGTGAAGAGAGAGAGGATACTTGTCATATGAAGTAAATCTCAGAAAAATGCCATGAACCTTTCCCTACAGCATAGTAGACAAAATCAATATTCTATCATTCTGAAATGTACATATTTTAATTGTCAAGTTTTTAAAATGAACTTGTTATTTATTAAGTATAGTACTGAATCATATTTTATTTGCTTGCTATGTCCACTCTGTTTCCTTTAGAATAACATTTATTTTTGCAATCATATATGAAATAGGTATTGGTGAGCAAAAATATAATGCAAACAGTTCCTATTTTCAAAGGGCTTACATTTTTATAGAATTCTACTACTTCTAGTCTAACTAAAGGTTAAAAAATGATAACACAAAAAATAATCATCAATAGGATTCAGAAATGATGTGTTTTATTAAGAAGTCATATTTTGAGGAGTGATCAAGAAAGAGAAAGAATATTTTTCCCATTGAAAAAAAATAATTTCAAATTTTTAATTTCTCTGACAATATCCCTGGTCCTCTCCTACTTTCTGCGAAGAGGATTATCTTCTCCCTTAGACTTTTATCTCTTTTCATGATCTATTTTTCATTTTTTAGTGATGACTTCCATTCCCTTAATTTTTTACCCAGTCAAATCATATACTAATTACTTTATTTCTTTAAATACTGAATATCTAAATAAGATAAGCATTATTTCTTCTTCCATCAGTCTTTCTATCATATTCCTTTAAATCAGATTTTTCTTTTGGTTTTATTTTTTGTTTTTGTTTTATTTATTTATTTTTTTGCTTCATTTGTATTCAACTCTGCATAACCTTATTTGGGATTTTCTTTTTTTTAATTAATTTGTTTTTATCCATATGCACATATATATTTTTAAGTTATAAAATTTCCTTCCACCCTCCCTTCGCACCCCCCTCCCCTCAGTTGGGAATAATCAGGTTGGCATTATATATACATATTTTGAGAAACATGTTTACAAATTGGGAATTTTCAGATGAGGAATAAGGATTAAGGGAAAGAGATACATAAGAGATAATTTTTATAAAGTATTCATCAGATTTGGAAGGTTGGGGGTTTTTGTCTGTGTGTTTGTGTGTGTGTGTGTGTGTGTGTGTGTGTGTGTGTGTGTGTGTGTGTGCATTTTGCTTTGTTTTTTCTTCCTCTGGAAGTGGATAATACAGTCCACAACCAGTCATATAAAGTTGTTCTGGCTCTCTGGACTGCTGAGAGGAGCTTCTTCCATCAAGGTTGTACATTGCACATGTTGTTGATGTTTACATTGTTCTCTTAGTTCTGCTCCCTTTGCTCAGCATCTGATCCTGTAATTCATTCCATGCTGCTCTAGAGTCTGACAATTTATGGTTTCTTATAGAATAATATTATTCCATAGTATTCATGTACTATAACTTGTTTAGCCATGCCCCAATTGATGACCATCTCCTAAATTTCCAATTCTTTGCCACTAAAAAGAGCTGCTATGAATATTTTGGAGCATGTGGGACTTTTCCCATTTTTTTATGATTTCTCTGGATTTAGATCTAGAATTAGAATTGCTGGGCCAAAGGGTATGAGCAGTTTTATTGTTCTTTGGGCAGAATTCCATATTGCTCTCCAGAAAGGTTGGATCCATTCAGGACCAGGAATGCATCTATGTCCTAATCCTCCCATCACCTCTCCAACATTGATCATTTTCCTTTTTTCTTATCTTGGGCAATCTAATAGGTATGAGATGATACCTCATTGTTGTTTTAATTTGCATTTCTCTAATCAATAGTGATTTGGAGCATTTTTTCATATAATCATATATAGTTTTAATTTCTTCATTTGAAAACTGTCTTTTCATATCTTTTGATCATTTATCAATTGGGCAATGACTTGTAGCCTTATAAATTTTATGCAATTCTCTATATATTTTAGAAATGAGGCCTTTATCAGTTGTGAAGATTATTTCCCAACTTTCTGCATGCCTTCTAATTTTGGCAGCGCTGATTTTTTTAGTGCAAAAACTTTTTAATTTAATATAGTCAAAAATCATTCATTTTGCAGTTTATATTGTGCTCTAATCTTTGGTCATAAATTTATCTCCTTTCTCGATCTTATAGATGAGTATTTCTTGGTCTATTAACTTATCTATGGTATTGCTCTTTGTGTCTAAATCTTGTACCCATTTTGATCTTATTTTGTAATGGGGTATGAGATGTGGATCTATGCATAGTTTTTGTCATACTATTTGCCATATATATATATATACACATATATATATATATATATACATATATATATATGTGTATATATATATATTCTTATCCCAGAAGCTGATGTCTTTGGGTATATCAAACAGTAAAATGCTGCTGTCATTTACTGTGGTTTCTTTTGAACCTATCCTAATCCACTGATCCATTATTCTTTCTTAACCAGTATGGCAGTTTTGATGACTGCTGCTTTATGGTATAGTTTTAGATCTGGCCCTTTTTCTTTACATTTTTTTCATCATTTCCTTGCTATTCTTGCACTTTTGTTGCTCCAGATGGATTTTGTTACTATTTTTTCTAGCTCAGTAAAGTAGTTATTTGGTATTTTGATTAGTATGATGCTGATTAAGTAATTTAATTTGGGTAGAATTGTCAGTTTTATTATATTAGCTCACAAGTCATCTAACCCACCTAAACCTTCGACAAATCCTTATATAAAATGGATTGCAATCTAAATTTGGAGGAGAGAGTACTCTTACACACAGTAAATTGTGGATCTTTGATATGTGTATACATATACATACCATTTCCCCATTCCCCCAGAGTTCTGATGGTAAGTTCAAAAATAAACCAGAGAAATTATCAACCTTATCCCCTCTTGTGAGAAAAATAATTATTTTCTCCACATCTTATAAGTGGATAACCTTGTATTCTCACTGCAGAATTGTACTTCCCTTGGGGATACAAGAGTAAAAAAACCAACTATACTTGAGAATAGGAAAGTAATTTCTATGAATCTAATGTTTAGAGTTAGCTAGATTTTACTTCATTCCTCATAACTATGGACATTTCTGTCAATTGACCTCCCCCATTTACTCAAAAGTTGAAGTTCCTTTAAATTTGAGACTGGGAATGTTGACAACAACCTTTGCTTTAAAATGCTGTATGGTAATGTGTAGAGGCCTCTGGGTTTAGCTTGCTTTTCTTGCTTGATCTGAATCTGTGAAGTCACGGGGGGCAGGTGGGCATAGGCACATTTTTAATTCTGGGAACTTTCCAATGCAGATAACACAAATCACCATATTAAAACACCCACAGTTCTGAGTAGGGAAATAGAAATACTTTAGTACATATCTAATGAAAAATGATCCCATATTTGTTCAATTCAACAAACATTTTTAATATGTGCCAATCGTATTTTATCACAGTGGATAAAAAAAAGATTTAAACGAAGGAAGATAATCTCTGCTTTTAAGAGACCATTTAGACCATCTAGAGGAAGAAAAAGAAAATAAAACAAAACACATACACACACACAACCAACTCTTCAGAATCTGATGAACACTTTATAAAAATTATCTCATCTTTTTCCCTTAATCCTAATTCCTCATACTGAAAATTACTAATTTGTAAGCATTTTTATCAAAATATGTATGTATATTGCTAACCTGACTGTTTGCTACTGAGGAGAGGAGGGATGGGAATGGAGGGTGGAAGGAAATTTTGCAACTTAAAAATATACATGTGCATATGGATGAAAATAAATAATTTTTTTTTAAAAAAACAACAAAATACTATGGGAGGATGCTGCCTGCTTAAATAAGATCAATATAAATTTCAGGAGATATAAGACAATGGGCTATTGGAAGGAAGCTGTTAACTGTCCAGACAGTTGAACAAGCTTTAGTTGTGCCCTGAGGAGAGCAGGGACTATTGTTATTAAAAATTATTTTTGGAAAAGATCAACAGGGTTAAGAAAGAAAATGAGACAGAATATAAGAGCTTTCCGTAAATCATCATTGTGCTCATTTACAAGTATACTGAACTTTGGTCAAAGAGATTTTTGTTTAGATATAATTCTAAATGGAAGATAGTTGAGCAAGCTAAATCATCATGGAAGGAAAAACTCACCAATAATGTACCTGTACATTCCAACACAATCTTATTTTATCCAACAAATATTTTTAGGGAAGTTTCAAGATCTGAAGTACTGTTATTCTCTAGACAAACAAATAAAATGGGGGGGGAAGGAGATCCATTAGAGCATCACAGCATTTATGCAAATAAATATGTTAAAATACAAGCTAATAAAAATAGCTCAATAGAGAATAAGATACTTGATCAGGAAGAAAGATATTTGTTAAAGGTAAAGAATACCTAAAATGAAATTAATTATGAGAATGCTTTCAACAAACCAACATCCACCTCAGGCTTTAGGAATAGAATTTATATATCCATAGAGGTCAAGAAAAGATAGAAAAAGATCTGAAAAAACTCTGTAGTTCAATGTAGCAGCCATATAAAGTGTTGCAAAAGTAGTGATATAAAATAAAGATTATAAAATAAAGTGAAATGAGTAGGATGAAGGGAGTAAGAGAGGGAAAAATCAAAGATGACTTAGGTTGTGGACCAAGTTGACTAAGAATATAGTATTTAATCTACAGTAGAAAAGACATCTTATGGCAAATTGAATTGTGAAGTATTTCTCAAATTAACCCATATATCTGACATTGAACTTTATTTTCTTATAGGTTTGTGTTTGTTCCTGGAGGATAATAGGGCACAAGATATAGGAAGGAAGTTGTTAAAGTAAAGAGCAGCCTGGATGAAAGTACAGTTGAATTTATATACTCTATCCTGGTTGAAAATTAGGATGTTCTTCCTGCAGAATTATATGATTTTAAAATTTTTAAGTAAAATATCCTTCTAAAGTTTTCTTTCCCTCTTTCTGGGTGTCTGTCTGATTGTGTGTGTCTATGTGTGTGTCTTTTTTTGTTTGTTTGTTTAAAGTGAAAATAGAGTTGGAAGGGATGTGGGAGAAATGAGACATTAATGCATTGTTGGTGGAGTTGTCAATTGATTCAACTATGTGCTTTAGAGAAATTTGGAACTATGCTTGAGGGACTATAAAACCATGCATAACTTTTTTTTTAGGGTTTTTTTTGCAAGGCAAACGGGGTTAAGTGGCTTGCCCAAGGCCACACAGCTAGGTAATTATTAAGTGTCTGAGACTGGATTTGAACCCAGGTACTCCTGACTCCAAGGCCAGTGCTTTATCCACTATGCCACCTAGCCACCCCTATGTATAACTTTTAATCTAGCAATTCTACCACTGGGTCTTTATCAAAAAAGAGATTAAAATAAAAGAAAAAGGACCTGTTTGTACAAAACTATTTATACTACTTCTTTTTGTGGCAAAAAATTGGAAATTGAGGGGATATCTATATCAATTAGGGAAAGTTGAACCAGTTATAGAAAGTGATTATGATGGAATAGTGCAGATATTTAAAAAAATGATGAATAGGATGCTCCAAGAAAAACTTGTGAGGATTTACATGATTTTATGCAAAATGAAATGCACTGTGTACAAAGTGACAACCATACTGTAAATTGATGGGCTGGGGATGACTTAGCTATACTCAGCACTGCAATGACCCAAAACAACATTGAAAGATTTATGATAAAAAATGTTATTCAACCCCAGAAAAAAAATAGATGGTGTCTGAATACAGTCAGATTGAAGAATACTTTTTTAGCTTTATTTTTCTTGATGGTTTTTTGGGGGTAGGTCTATGTTTTCTTTCACATGACTATTAGGGAAATATGCATGACTACAAATGTATAATCTAAATTGATTTGCTCGTTTCTCAATAGGAGTGGGGGTTGGAGAGAGAGAATTGGAATTCAAAGAGTATTTGGAACTCAGTTTTAAAAAGAATGTCAAAAATTGTTTTTTACATGTAACTTGGGGGAAAACATAAAAGAAAAAAATGGAAATAGTATACTTTGATCTGCAGTCAGACTATCATTTTTTTTCCTCTGGATGTGGATAGCATTTTTATCATGAGTTCTTTGGAATTGTCTTGGACTATTATATTGTTGAGAATAACTAAATCATTTATACTTGATCATCATATAATATCATTGATACCATGTACAATGTTCTCCTAATTCTGTTCCGTTCACTTTGCATCAATTCACGTATGTCTTTCAAGGGATTTTTCTGAAATTCATCCACTTGCCATTTTTAACAGTACAATAGGACTCCATTACATTCATATTCCACAAATTGTTTAGCCATTCCCCAATAGATGGACATAGTTTTTAATTCTTTGCTGCCCCCAAAAAACTGCTATAAATATTTTGTATAAACAGGTATTCCCCCAACACTTTTTTATTTGGGGGGAATAAATTCTAATAATGGCATTGCTGGATCAAATGATATGCACAGTTTTATTGCCCTTTAACCATACTACCAAATTGTTCTCCAGGATGGTTGGATCAGTTGACAATTCTACCAATAGTGCATTAGTATCCCACTTTTCCCACATCCACTCCAACATTTATCATTTTCCTTTTCTGTCCTATTAACCAATCTGATAGTTGTGAGGTGGCACCTAAGAGTCATTTTAATTTGTAGTTTTTCATCAATAATGATTTAGAACATTTTATATGATTATAGATAGCTTTGATATCTCCATGTTAAAACTTCCCTGTTCATATCCTTTGACCATTTATCAGTTGAGGAAAGAAACATATTTTTATAAATTTGCCTCAGTTTTTTTTATATATTTGGGAAATGAGGCCTTAATCAGAGATACTTGCAATAAAAAATGTTTCTCATCTATTTGTTTTCCTTCTAATCTTGGTTGCTTTGGTTTTTTGGGGGTAAAATTTATTTCTAGAGTTCTCATTTGAAACATTCTATTGCCTCTGATGTCTAACTTATAGTGAATGAGTTTAATGACTAAATAATTATTCTTTGCACCTTACAATATTTTCTACCTTCAATTACTTAAAAAAATCATATTCAATTTGAATGTTTCTTAATATCATGCCAATTTTTACTTTGTGAACTAATGCTTTATTTCCTTGTATGAAGTACAGATTTGTCAATTTCTTAGAAAAGCCTGTCTTTTCATATATATATATATATATATATATTATATATGTATGTATATAATTATTTTTTGAGATATAATTATATAATTCTACTACATTTTTATTTCATCTAATTGCTTCCTTTTCAATAAAATATATATCATTCTATTGCTCTCTTCAAGTGAATTATGTTACATTGTCTTGCTGATGTATATTTACCTCCTTGTATTAAGATATAATTACTTACATTCTTATAGCACTGATAAGTTTATAAAATAACTTCCTTAGAATAATACTTTAAGATAAATCGTGTATTATTATCCTCATTTTACATACAAGGAAGCTAAACATCAGAGAATTTAAGTGATTTATATAAGGTTACTTAGCTAGAAGAGCTTAGAAGTAAACTCAAGTCCTCTCTAAATCAATTGTTCTTTTTTTTTTCTATTTCAAGCAAATAATCTAAATGTTGGTGTATAAACACCTGAAGGCATGAGCACAAGGCTTTTGCCACATTATCTCCTGTGAATTTTGTTTTTCTAGAAATCTCCTATGCATTACTGGGCATAGATAATTCTCTTCCATGTTTTACTTTTTGTATCTGAAATAATACTTTATGTCTTCAGTCTTCTTCTCTCCCCTTTCATTTTTTATTATTAAGAATCTGAAATCATTCACATTATTCATTGATTAGGAAACTAAAAATACAAGTTAGAATAAGCACAAAGTTATATAGAAAAATAAGAAAAGAAAGATGCAAAAAACACAATTTTATCCATTGAGGCTCAGTAGGAGCTTGGAATCAATCACAAAGAATATGGGAAAGAGGAAATATCTTTGAATCAGTCATCTTAATGGAGTTTAAACTTGTTCTAAGCAAAAAAAAAATCCATTAGATCACAGTTGAAATTGACTAACTAATTCAGTGGTCATTAAGAGTTATTCCATCATTTTTCTGAATCAACTAAATTTTTCACTTTTCATTCAAATGTGCTATAGAGTAAGCACAGTAGGAATATACAAAAATAATCAAAGATTGGAGGAAGAAATTAACTAGTGTATTCATGTGAAGATGTTTAAGTTTGGTGAAGTGAGAGCAGGGCCAATTCTAAAAAACTTTTACTAAAAGCATTTTACCTTCAAAAAAAAGTTTCTGTATTGAGATAAATTTTTCATACACAAATCTTTATATTTGTCTGTCAAAGGTCTACACTAAGCTTTTTCTCCTAGATCCTCTCTAGTAACTTGTGAATAAATAATGGGCAAAAAACATTTTGAGACTAGATTTCACTCTTGTTTTCTTTAAGAGACTTAAGATTTTTATCTCTTACAATTTCTCATCAAAATGAATAGTCATACCAAGCACAGAGATAAGGAAGAAGAATGTCAGCCAGAAGCAAGGTTTGACATTGCTCTTCCTGGATTACTTTTCCTTAGATTCTTTGAACATACATGGTGATCCATGTGACTATACTAATTCAGTAATTGAAGGATTAAATCAGGGTGGGGAAAAAACTTTAGCCTATGAAGATTATGACCCTTCCATGCCTTATCAGAGTTTCAAGAATCACTGATGCTAAAAAAGAAGAAAAAATTCTCATATGGCTTATGATGACTCTCTCCAAACTTAGCTTCGTTGATCTCTAAGTGACAGACATGCAATCTGGACTGATATTCAAAACCTCTCCAGTTTGGTAATCTGCACTTGAGTTTATGTTCTGCCCACATAGTCTTTGAGAACCCTGAGAAGCATCTGAGTATGTCTTTATTAGAGAAAACTTGATTTACATTCAGAATTTTCTAGCACTGGTCTATAAGCAAACCAAATCTGCTACTCCATCCACGCATCTAAATTTAATTATTCAATTTATTTGAATCTTTTTTCTCAATTGATGTCTTTCTTTTTCAAAATATTTATTTTTCTTTGGAAAAAAACTAAGCTGTATAATCTGGACTTTGCCAAAGGTACTTAAATTCAAAAGCTACTGATAACATTTAATAACATCAACAAGTAGAAACAAGAGGACAAGAATAAATATCTAAAAGAGAAAGCTATCAGACTACATAGTTCCATTCTCTGATCCATACTCATATTAAGCTTCTCTCAGCCCCAGTCCTGCTCTGTTCCCTCACAGCTTCCAGCATCCCAAGATTTCTAATTCCTTTCTAAAGGACAGAACTTTGAATTTCTTCCTCTGGGATTTGTATCCAGTGTTCTCTTTCTAGTATCCCCCCCCCCCACCATAATTGAATTTTATCTAAAAAAAAAAGACTTGTAGGCTTACTATTTTATGTTCATTATCTCACATATCAGAATTACTAGTTACACTCCTTTCTTTCACTTCAGAGTTAAAGATTGTTACCTATCTTTTTTTTAGGGGTTTTTTACAAGGCAAATGGAGTTAAGTGACTTGCCCAAGGCCATACAACTAGGTAATTATTAAGTGTCTGAGATCTGATTTGAACTCAGGTACTCCTGACTCCAGGGCCAGTGCTCTATCCACTGCACCACCTAGCCACCCCTGATTGTTAACTTTCTTAAAAAAAATATAAAGAACTTTGATTACACATAATAACATAGGCACCAAGTATAATGTTATCCATAATTTGAAGTTCTAATCACAGAAATCCAGAATCAAAGTTTGGGTAACTTAGACCATTTCTTAATCCAAAAACTAATAGAGTAAATTAAAGCAATTATGCAGATAATCCTCCTCCCATAAAATATGTTTACCTAAAGCATTTTAAAGCAAAATTTGGCTAACAATATTTTAATCATTGTCTTGAGCTCTGCATATCAATTTTTGAAGCAACATGACTTTCTTTTCTCTAACCTACATAGAGCTAGAAAAATTTGAATGAGGGAAAACATTTAAAAAATTGCATTGAGGCAAATCTAAAGAGGAGGGGGAGGAAGAGGATATATTAATTACCAGAAAATGCAAAGTGAGGAAGGAAATCAATTGTGAGGAAATAGCACAGAAGGAAATGCCTTGACCTTGTCAGGGGCTTTGTGGGAGAGACCCTTCAGTCAGAAATCTGCTGACACTAAATTATCACTGGATTTGATCTATCCTCTGATAATTGAAAACTCCCCCTCCTGGAATAGGACCAGTTTTTTTAAACAGCCACTAATTTTTCAGAGTGGATATTGAGTACCCTAACTATTGTACATTTATCCATTAAGATTCACATTTATATTTTATGACACATCCCACAAGAGGCTATGATTTTAAGCTGTCACAATGTGCTGGGAGACAGTCTGTTATCTGGTGTGTTACCACAACTTTTGAAAAAATTCCTTAAATCACCTAGCAAAGTCAAGGTTGTTATTCAGTCATTTCAGTGCTATCTAACTCTTTTTGACCATGTAAACATCTGTCAAGGGGATTTTTTGGCAATGATGTGGTTTACTATTTCCTTCTCCAATGACAAAGATTAACTGACTTGTCAATAGTCATATACCTAGGAATTATCTGAGGATGGATTTGAACCCAGGTACTCCTGACTCCAAGCCAAGTGGCTCTATCCACTGTGATATTTAACTGACAACATACCCCATGGACTTCATAAATTCAGCTCTTTTCAAGTCCTAACAAATTAGGAAAAAAATCAAGTATGGATCTATGCAGGAATTGACTCTATAGCTGTTGTCCAAAAACCTTCCTGGATAAATTCAGAGGAAAAACATAGCAAGAATATTGCTGCCTTTTTCAAGTATAGCAATTTATAGAAACTATATAGGCTACAGAAGGGGTTCAAACTTCATGTATAGTGGGAATGTCCAAAATGTTACAGAGACACCTGATGAAAATATAGTAGATATTATTTATAGAAACATTAAACTCTTGACTATATAGAATAATGATACATAAAGTTCAGAGGGGGGGGGGAATACATGATTATATAAATGTAATGGAAATTGTGGATGTTGCATCATTTTATGTGAATCTAAAAGGAAGTAGGAAAAATGGATTAGGATATGATTGCAGTCTCCAAATATAAAAAGCCAGTTTTAAGATTTTCAAAGTGCTTTGTCTAAATTATCCCATTTGATCTTTATAACAATCCTGTCAAATAGGTGCCATTATCATCCCCAGCTTAAAATGAGGAAATTTAGGCTGAGAGAAGGGAATTGACCAAAACAATTGTCTAGGGGCAGCTAGTTGGAGCAGTGGATAGAGCACTAGCCCTGAAGTCTGGAAGACCTGAGTTCAAATCCTGTCTCAGACATTTAATAATTACCTAGCTGTGTGGCCTTGGGCAAGCCACTTAACCCCATTTGCCTTGCAAAATGCTAAAAAAAATTATCTATCCGATCTATGGAAAAGGGATAAATTTATGACAAACAAGAATTGGGCATATTATAAACTGCAAAATAAATGATTTGACTATATTAAATTAAAAGGCTTTTGCACTAATAAAATCAATGCTGACAAAATCAGACAAAAGGCAGAAAACTGGGAAAGAATCTTTACAACCAGGAGTTCTGATAAAGGTCTCATTTCTAAAATATATAGAGAATTGCATCGAATTAATAAGATCACAAGCCATTCCTCCAATTGATAAACGATCAAAGGATATGAAGAGAGTGTTTTCAAATGAAGAAATTAAAGCTATACATAATCATATGAAAAATGCTCCAAATCACTATTGATTAGAGAAATGCAAAAAACAACAGTGGGTATCATCTCCCACCTATCAGATTGACCAATATGAGAAATAGAGAAGATGATCAATGTTGGAGAGGTTGTGGGAGGATTGAGACATTGATACATTGCTGGTGGAGTTGTGAGCAGATCCAGCCTTTCTGGAGAGCAATATGGAACTATGCCCAAAGAACAATAAAACTGTTCATATTCTTTGATCCAGCAATTCTGGTTCTAGGCCTATATGCAGAAGAAATAACAGAAAAAAATGGGAAAAGCCCTACATGTTCCAAAATATTCATTATAATGCTCTTGTAGTGGCAAAGAATTGGAAACTGAAGGGATGCCCATTAATTGTGGAATGACTAAACAAGCTACGGTGCATGAAAATTATAGAATATTGTTCTTCTATAAGAAACCATAAATGGTTGGACTCTAGAGAAGCATGGAATGATTTTTAGGATCTGATGCTGAGCAAATGGAGTAGAACCAAGAGAATAATGTGCAACAACATTGTGAGATGAACAACCTTGATAGAAGCAGCATCGCTCAGCAATCCAGAGAGCTTGGATAACTGTTTTTGACTGGTAATGGACTATATTATCCCCAACCAGAGGAAGAAAAATAAAAGAAAACAAAAAAAAACCCTATCATACCTGATGAACACTCTATAAAAATTATCTCATATCTTTTCCTTAATCCTAACTCCTTATACCAAAAATTACTAATTTGTAAACATCTTTAACAAAATATGTATGTACAATGCTAATCTGACTGTTCCCTGCTGAGGGGAGGGGAGTGGGAAGGGAGGGTGGAAGGAAATTTTGTACCTTGGAAATATTCATGTGCATATGGATGAAAATAAATAAATAATTTTTAAAAAGAGAGAGAAGGGAACAGATTCCCAAATGTCAGAATCTCATCAAGTACTAAAGTGTATGGGGGGAGGGGTGGCTAGGTGGTGCAGTGAATAGAGCACTGCCCTGGAGTCAGGAGTACCTGAGTTCAAATCCAGCCTCAGATACTTAATAATTACCTAGCTGTGTGGCCTTGGGCAAGCCACTTAACTCCATTTGCCTTGTAAAAACCTAAAAAGATAAAAATAAAAAATAAAATAAAGCATATGGGAAGCAGAGAGCCAACACCAGGGGTATAAGGACAAAATGAAAAAGTACCTGTCCTGAAGCAATTTAAATCCTAGCAGGGGAGAAAAGATTCTTTCCAACTCTCCAATGATGTTGAAGTTAGTCAATAAATAATTAATAAGTGCCTACTATGGGTGAGGTCCTATACTAAAAACAACCTTTTCCTTCTAGGAAATCATAACCAACTGATAGAAGATAACACATAAAAAGAAATTGAAGAGAAAAGGAGACTTTTGAGAGACAGAGAGAGAATGATAGTCCTACCAAATGTGGCCAGGTCAGAAATGAAGAGATGTCTGCCCTAGTCCTCCTCCTTTAATGAGTACTTTTATATTATGGATGCTTTCATTCAGGAAAAAAAAGATAAAATTTATTCTGCTTTATAGCAGAAGGCAAAATAAATATCAAATGGGCTAAAATGTCAGCAAGATACATTTCATTTAAACATAAGGAAGAACTTCCCATCCAATTGAACTTTTCCAGAACTAAACATACTTCCCAAGTGAGTCCCCTCTCACCTGAGGTCTCTTTAGGATAGGGCAATTATTTGTCTGAGAATAGGAGATGTTCATATTTCAGATATGAACTAGACATAAAAGTTCCATTTTGAATCTGAGATTGCATGAAACATTGTTCCACTTTGCATGCCTGAAAAAGGGGGGGGGGGGGGAGGAACTTAAATTCCCTACTTTATTTCCCACAAATGAGTATGCTTTGCTTCATCAGGTGATATTTTAAAAAAATGATATGTTAAGAAGCCATGTGTGCGTGATGAAAGCTATTCAGGTGATTAATATTTTTGACCCATATTATATGTATGTGATGGGGTTTATACAAGGGCAAAGAAAAGAAACATGTCAGTCAAACTATTCAGGTATCAGCTGTCCAAGCTATGAATCCATTCCATGATCCCAGATATTTCTCTGACTTGCCACAGATCAGAATTTTTCTTTCTCCTCTGCCAAGTCCCCAAGTTTTCCTAATCATATTAGTATTTCCACCTCCTTTTTGTGCTTAGCCTTCTGATAGCCAGTTCATAATCACAGAAGATTAGAGTTGCAAAGAACTTGAAGTTCATTTTTTCCAATCTCCTTTTTTTATAGATGAAAAAATGGAAGATTCAAAAATGATGAAGTTATATGCCCATCACCATAAAGATAGAAATTGTAGAAAGAAGGTATTAGCCTCCATTCTAAACTTGTATTATTCTGGGGAATACCACCCCCATTGCTTGATAAACTAATCACTTGAATCTCATCAACTCACCCTCAATTGGCTCTCCCCTCCTATGGAAGGACTGAAGGACTGGAGCATTACCAGAAACAGCTCTACTTGGCTTGATTCCATGGAACTGCATGCCCTCACTCTGCGTAACCTCTTGGCATTTTACCCCCTTTTGTAAGCTCCTTGAGGGCAGGGTCCATCTCTCTTATAATTATCTGTATTCCCAGTCCTTAAAATAGTAGGCACTTAATAAACATTTATTGAATTGAATTATTCAATTTAATTCTCAGCCTTTGACTTTCTAATATAATTTCTATATATCTTATAATTTCTATATTATATATAAATTCAATATCTTATAATTTCTATTATAAGGTCCATTATATATAACTTTGAGTGGAGTCCACAAGTTGAAAAGTCATTTGAAAGGGAATCAGGAGTACTTATATTCCAGTACCAGGACATCCCCCTCTTTTTATATGACCTTGGAGAAATTACTCTATCTCTTTTCTCATCTACAAAACATCAATAGTGGGGACTGCTCCTCTTACAGAGGTTGTTGTTTTCTTGAAGTTTGAAGTCCCCAACTCATTCTGGCATTCCTCCATTGACAAAAAATTGAGTCTGAAGCCAAGCCCACTTGATCATCATTTGTTCCCTGATTGGCTCAGAGTGAATTCAAACAGCAATTGTTTCTGTTGTGACCAGAAAGGTTGAGGTTCTTCCCCTTGCATATTTAAGGGGTTTTTTGGACTTTCTCAGTTTCCTTAATCACTAAGGTACCCTGAGAGTCTTACCCTTCCACATTTTTTTCTTCTTTTTTTTTTTTGGAAGTGATCATTCTTGCCCTCTTTGCCTCATCTCTTTCTCTTACAACTAATCTAAATGACTGAATAGGACCTAGGAAGCACCTACTTTCCCCCTGCATCCAGGGCTATCTCCAGTCATCCTGATGCATAGCTGATCATTGGACCCAGATGACTCTGGAGTAGAAAGTGAGGCTGGTGACTTTGCATAGTTCTTTCTCACTTAAATCCAACTCACTTGCAAGTCTTAGCATCACTTCCCTGATGCCAAGGTGTTCTTCAAGAAGGAAGGACAAATAATAACATCTTCACAATGAAGGCATTGAGCTATACAAGAAAAAAAATAATACTCTACAGTAACACTTTTCATTTGAAGGTTCCAGAAGGGCTTTAGACCTATTAGTATCCTACTAATCTTTACAGCACACATTAAGTAAATAATTAATGCTAAGTTAAATTTTAACCCTTAAATATTGATGTGAATTTGCTAGATTTAATTAGGACCAACATCCTCATAGTTTAAATTATTATACCAAAGAAAATAGTTCAAATTAAAATAGCTAGGAATTCTGTGTCTTAAAAGAACTAAAAAGAGTAACACTGAGATTATATTCTTGAATTTATGTTATTCATATTTTATAATTGAATTTGTAGATTTATTGGAGAAATGTAATCAGTAACAATCAAATCAGATACATAAAAATTGAGTGGCTGTCAGAGTTTAAAAAACATCTTTCTGTGACAACATGGGAACAAAGGAAAAAGCAATTCTTTAGGATACATGCAGATATCTTATTCTAATCTTGATTTTTGTCACTAATGAACAAAAAAGATTTGGGGCAAATCAGTTGATCCTTGGAGGAGGGAGAGAATGGGTCAATATCTCCCTCCATTGATCAGTAAGAAATATTAGAAACTCTCCATGATGCTTCCTAGATTTTAATTCTATGAAAGTATTGGCAAAACTTCAAATTTTTCTAAAAGAACTAATAATCTGCTCTTAATTTAAAGAAGTTTTTTTTCTTTTCAAATTCTAACCTACATGAAATAACATCACTAAGTGGAACTGTATCTAAAGTTTTAGACCTAGAGTCAGGAAAACCTGAGTTCAAATACATCCTAATACACTTATTAGCTATGTGACCCTTTATGGGCAAGTCACCACCCTGTTTACCTCAGTTTCCTTATCTGTATAATGAGTTGGAGAAGGAAAGGGCAAACCACTCCAATGCTTCTGACAAGAAAACCTCGTGAAGAGTCAAACATACCTGAAATGATCAAATAACCAATGCTAAAAATAATAACAATATTTATTCAAAACTACCTCTCAATGAATTCACAACTCCACACTAGATTTAGATAGGAATTTAAAACTTAATGGAAATAAGATTACCATTGAATTGATAATTAATCAATTAATAAGTTCTAAAGTTTCTGCTATCTTCAAGACACTGTGCTAAGTCCTGGGGATACAAATAAAATCAAAATATCATCTCTGCTCTCAGGGACAGTTCCCTGAGGGGGAGACAAATCACAAATAGTTGAAAGTTACTGACTCAACAGGACTCCTAGGGCCACCAAACAAAGCATGTTGTCCTCCTACTGGTAGATGTCTTCCAAAATTAAACAAGTGGTTTGAGCTTGAGAAGAGAAAATTAATGGAAAAAAAACAGGAATATTTCTTTTAAAATATTAAAGATTTATTTCAGCATCAAGTTGGGTTTTTTTTGGGGGGGGGGTCTTTATAATGGTCATGAGAATCATAAGTATCCAGGCAGTATAAGCAATATCTTCTGTATTAGAGATGGTGGATAGATACACAGTGAATGGATGAAATTTCTGATTGAAAAATAGTCCTTTCTATCCAACTTTAAGATAAAAGTAACTAAGATCATAATTCAACATCTATTTACTTATATGCATCAATGAATTTAGTCAACAAATCTCCTGACATCCCAAATATTTTCTTCTCTCTTCATAAAGATTACAATTTTTGACACCTTAAAATTATAGAATATTGTCTTTTTTCTGCAGTTTTACTGATGATAGTTTTATGCCACAGATAAAATATAGAATTTATAATCAGGAAGAACTGACTCCAAAATTGTTAGATGTTTCTTAATTTTGTGACCTTGGGTAAGTCACTTATGTGAGTCTCAGATGCCTCTCTAGGATTTAGTTTACTAAGTCCCATAATGTTTGTGATACTTCAATTCCTCCTTAACAATGAAATTACATATCATTTACTGATTAAGTCATAGATATTTCTTGTATTCATTTATCACTTTATTACTAAATGATTCTTATCAAAGTCCTTAATTGTCCTCAAAAAGCTTGAGAAATGGTATTCCAATATACCACTATATATATAAAATATTTAAATTTAATAAATGTTTATATATATATATATATATATATATAATAACATGAGATACACTAACTGTAATCTCTTTTACAAAGCATTCTCTTATGTGTTATCTTCTAAGAGCTCACAACTTTGTGAGACAGGTAGTACTTATGACCTTGACATTTTATGAATGAATTGAGAAACATTAAAGGACTGGACAATATCATTCCTGAACACCGCTCACTACTGTTTAAAAGCTCATGAAGGGGGCAGCTAGGTGGTACAGTGAATAAAGCACAGGCACTGGAATCAGGAGGACCTGAGTTCAAATCAGTCCTCAGACACTTAATAAGTATCCTAGCTGGGTGACCTTGGACAAGTCACTTAACCCCTTGCCTTGCCAAAAAAAATACAACTAAAAAAAAATAAAGCTCATGAAGGACTGGCAACTCAGTTGCACTGGACAGAGTACTAGCCCTGGAGTCAAGAAAATTTGAGTTCAAATTTGGCTTCAGACATTAGACATTTAGACCCTAAACAAGGAACTTAAACCCAATTGCCTCATCCATATAAATAAACAAACAAAAGTTCATGAAGGATAGCAGAAGTAAGGACAAAATTCTTCAACCACACCTTTTTCTTCTTTTTTTGCTTTTTTTTTCTAGATTTTTTTAATCATACTACAAATCTGTAAGCTTGATTTTGGAAACTTGCTAAATTTTAGAATATGTTATAGAAGGGATAAGGTCAGTGAATATTTAGTAAAGGAAGTATTTCTAATAAGGAGTTTTCATGGTCATATCAAGAACAGATCAGATAAAATCTAGTAAAAAAAATATTTCTAGCAGCACTTTTTGTGTTACCAAAGAACTGGGAAAAAAATAATAGGTTGCTGGCATGATGGAAAATTCTGGAATCCAAGTCTCGGAGTTTAAATTCTACCACTACTGATGCTGTCTGTGTAATGGTGAACAAGTCATGATGTGTTTCAACTAAAAAAGAGAGGGAAAGAGAGAAACTAAATGTTCTCCAGAGAATGTTTCAGCTCTGGATCTATGATTTTCTGTTCTTGTGATCCAACTATTTGCACTCTATTATTCATCACTCTCCTTCACATATTCTTCAATGCAGTATACAGAAAGTAAATTAGAAAGGGAAGAAATTTGAGAATAGGAAATGCATTTAAAAATCTATGCCAAGGGGCTAAGTGGTGCAGTGGATAGAGCATTGGCCCTGGAGTCAGGAGTACCTGAGTTCAAATCCGACCTCAGACACTTAATATAATCACCTAGCTGTGTGGCCTTGGGCAAGCCACTTAACCCCATTTGCCTTGCAAAAACCTAAAAAAAGAATTCTATGTCAAACATCCAGGTAAAAGGTGATGAGGACTTTAAGGTAGTGTATGTATGAATAAAAGGAAGGGGATACAGATGATGATGTGAAGGTAGAATCAACAATACTTGGCAATTGGCTTTATGTGTGAGAAGAAGGAAACTGAGAAGTTTGAGATGAAAATCTGAGGGCTAGTGACCTTGACAGAGTAGTAACCAAGGCCTGGATCTAATACTAAAGACATGTGACTAAATACCCCATCTTTTGGCTTTTTGTTTCTACATAGATCAATTCAGAAATATGTCCAAAATACAATATAAGTATGACTTTTGGTATACCAAATGTATATTCCCCAAACTGTACAGGAACATAACATAAATGGGGATCCAGCAAAGCATGATAAGATTGAAGGGCAAAAGAAATAGAAAGAGAACTAAAAGAAAACCCAGAAAAGAGGGAATATATATAGAAGAGAAGGTGAACAATTTCAAATTCTGCAGAAACTTAAAAAGAATAAGAATTGAGAAAAAGCCATTAATTTGGTAATTAAAAGACCTTTGGTGATTTTGGAAAGGGTAAAATTCAGTTGAATGATGAAATTGGAAGACATATTGCCAAGGTTTTGGAAATAGAAGTAATGAATACAGTCTGGGTATAATCAAATAATTGACTCTACAACCAAAAGTACACTTCATATATAAGAAAGAAATAGTAGTAATAGAGAAAATGAAATGATTTATTAATGTATAAAGGTTTTGAACTTTACCAAACAGAAACTGTTTTATGAGAAATGAATATGGTGAGAAAAGAAAATACTCATTTTCACTTATAAATTAAACATAAGTAATAAAGGAAGAACATTCTGCAATCAAGGTATACATTCATGCAATATCAATTAACCAGAAACATTCATTGATCCATTAATAGATTTTTGAGAGTTAATAAATTATAATTATTAAACCTGAATTGATCCTAGTCATCTTTAAGGGTTACATCAGAAACTTTGCCAATTACAGTTCTATCAATCTTTCTAGGTCTCCCTCAGCTGGAGGTGACCTCTATGCCCTGTCAACTCTCATAGTACTTTGATTCTTTATGCATTTATTATTCACCTCCTTTAATTATAATTATAATTACCTAATCACTTATTTCCTCCACAAGAGCTAAGCTTCTTCAGGGGAAAGATTTTCTTATTAATCTCTATATCCTCCACAATTTCTATAGATGTTTTACACATAGTAGGTGGTCAATAAATATGCTGTGAATGACTCAATTGGCACAGTCCTCAACTTCTATAGCATTCAGTACAAGTGATTTCACTGGAAGATGAAGAATCAGGAAAGCAAATTGCCACAGTTGACATCCATTTTATTCTGGCAAGTACCATGTTCCTGAGAAATGGCAATTATGTCAAATAAATAACAGAGAAAGCAACTGGATGCCAGGGAAAACCTTTTAGGTGATATCAAAGGTCCTCAGAAATCAGCATTATTGAACATTGTAACTATTAGAGCCTTTCACTAAAATAATAACACTATCAGGATTATAGGGTCTGACATTAGTCAGTTACTGTTGGACAATAATTTCTTTTTGAACCTTGACTGTAATGTGTACTCAGTTATTCTCAGATATGAACAAGGGGCCACAATTAAATTTCAGTATCCATATTCTGTTACATCAAAAGCTTTGAACATTATAATTTAAATAATATATTTTTCACTTTTTTTTACGGTTTTAGCTTGAGAGTTCAAATGGTTTATAGTATAGACAGTTAATCTATGCATGGGACTTCTCCCTCTCCCCATTACTTTTCCTTCCTTACTATTCATATTGTCATTAATTCAGGTTTCCTAGTGTAATGGTCTCTAAAGTTGGAGCACATGTAACCCCAAGGGGTTTGCTCAATGAAACAGGACTATAGAAAGATAATATTAGAATTTCTATCTAAGGTAGTAGATGTGTATCCTATGCTCAAATTCTGTCTCAGAAATACTACTTATATGACCCTTGGCCAATCACTTAGTATTTCAGTATCCTAGACATCTCTTAGAATAAATTTCCAAAGAAACTGCTAATCTCCTTAGATAAAGATATTCCTAAACCAGGATTTTCCTGTGTAAAGACACAGATCCACTGCTCTATGCTTAACAATATTCAACCTCACAAAATGCATATGTATTAAAAAGAATCCCACAAATCAACTGCAAACTGAAGATAATACTCATAATGTGAGCATAAGTGAACCAGAAAATGACAGAGCTAACTTTTTTTTTTGACTCCTGGTGATGCAGGGGAAAGATGAAGAGAATTGTGAATGTAACAAAAAGAATTTGTGTGGAGATATAAATTGATTCTTGAGATGTAAATTGACTTGAAGTAGAGAATTATGATTGTAATAGAAACAATTGTAATCTTAAGAGCTGCTTGGATGGAAAACCTCCCCATTCTTAATGTACCATTGATTCAGTGTTTAGTGTAAAATTTGTATCCTGATCTCCTTGGGCTTTAACCCTCTACCTAATTCCTAGTCCAGTATAGGGGAAGGGAGTTCACCTTTTGCCCTCTGGATGAGGGCAAACCTGAGCTTGAGTTCAGCTCGGGGGCCAAAGTCTTCTCTGACCATGGCCTAGCCAACACTGCTTGGCTGTTCTTTTATCTTTCTCTCTCTCTCTCTCTCTCTCTCTCTCTCTCTCTCTCTCTCTCTCTCTCTCTCTCTCTCTCTCTCTCTTTCTCCCCCGCCTCTCTCACCTTTCCTATGTCTTAAAAACTTTTAAAGTAAATTTATGTTTTATTTCCACCTATGCTTTCCCAAGTCTGAATAATGATTCCTCATAGGCAGAACCTCACTGGTATGAGGGCTTTAGCAGTCCCAATACTAGGTAAAAACATTGACAATCTAATCAGATCTGACAAGTCATCAAAAAAACTCAAAATTATTAGGAATAAAATTTGGAATATTGAATTAAATCATTTTTAAGGCTGAATTCTGCCTCAAGTATATACTGAGTCTTAAGATATGAGGTTATGGTAGCGTTAAGCTATCATGAATAATATTATTTTAGGACTGAACATTTGGAACATGAAGACAAATATCTACAAATAAAATCTATAAATAAAAATAAGATAAAAACCCAATCTAGTTTCACCAAACTTAACAACAAATATTTCAAAGCTTCTTTTTAAGTTTTCTTAATAGCAAAAGGCAGTCACATACTATTGAGTAAACACTGTTCCTCCTACCATGGAATAAAAATGACTGAAAAAATGCATAGCAAGAGAAATAGTGACAAAATAAAATGCATGCTTTTGTCAGAAAATACTATTGTTAGATGTATAGAAAACATTGCTGAAGATTTGGAGAAACAGGAGTTAGAACAAATTACACAGTGTGCAAGGTTTGCTCTACAGTTGAATGAAACTACAAATTATTTCTAACATGCCTCAGCTTATGGTGTTGGCTAGATTCTGCTTCAGTGATGAAATGCACAAAGAACTACTTTTCTATAAGCTACCAAATGAAAGAAAACAATTCCTGAGAAGATATATAGTCAACAGTGAACAATTTCTTTAATAAAAGCAAAGTTTGATGGGAACAATTGTGTGTGGTTAATGCTAGAATAGTTACAGTATGTTACAGAGATAGCACCAAATATGAAATTCATTCACTGCATCATCTGTCAAAAAGACACTGTATCAAATATGCTGGAGTCAGAACTCCAGAAGGTGCTAAAGGATATTATCAGGATAATCAATTTTATAAAAAACAAAAAAAAAAAAGAAAGAAAAATACCTTTAAGCAATGAAATCTTTTAAATACTTTTTAATTGAGAAAAGGAGTTTGCTATTTATATCATGGCAAAGGTCTTTAACAAGTTATCAGTCAAAGATGAGTAATGTATTTCTATGTTATAAAAGTATAAATGTTCCAAATTTCATGGATTTTTACTGGGATGACTAGTGGCTTTTATTAGTATTTTTCTTAACGCATAAGTTCCAAGAAAAACTAAATGCACGTCATATATTTGTTCAAGGTAATAATCATAGGAAAATCAAATTTTGTCAAAAGAAAACCATTTTTTCCCAAATTTCCAAATGCATGTTCAAAACTATTCACATTATTATTTGATATTTTTAATGAAAATTTGTGTTCACATATTAGGAAAAAATTCCAACTTTATGAACTTTAAAAGCTTGGAAATATCTTCTAATCTGTTTAAACAGAATATGATCTCAAAATACCTTCTACTTGAAGGAATTAATGGGATTTTAAAGGAATTTGTTAAAAATAAAACATGCAACACCATTTGACTAATTTACAACTGTTGCGCATCAAAGAGGAAGATTTGTTAACCAACTTTCAAAAGAATATCTATGAATAATTGGTGAATAATTAAGGAATAAGGACTAGAACTGTGATGTAATTGATATTATCTCTAGTAAGGAAACTACTTCAACCAATGCACTTAGGCATTTTTTCTGATATTTATAATTTTAGTGAGTTGCCTGAAACACTGAGAGATGAAGAAATCTTTCCAGGGTCATAACTCTATTATGTGCTGAACCCAGAATATTATTTGAGATTATAAAAGGTTGCCTCTCTACTCAATGTATAGAACTGTAATATAACATAATGATCTTATAAGCTAAGTTAATGATATATATCTTCCATTTGAAAATATTTTTCCATGTGTGACAGTCATTAAAAACTAAACAAAATAAAATAAACATAAATAGATCTTCAAATTGCTTTATAGTGACCCATATCATAAGACATTATTTTAAAAATAAACTATATCCAATCACATTGCTCTCAAAAATACTAGTTTTTAAAAATAATTATCATCTTTTCATTTTTGCTTTAAATTTTATTATATACCTAATATGTCATCTTGCTTTTGCCTCTATTGCCCTACTAAGACTACTTTCTCAAAGGCCACAAATGATATCCTGATATTCAAAATTCAGTATATATTATTTTTAGCTCTAAATGTTTTTGAACAATCTGAGACACTGTTGATTATCCCTCCTTCTGGATACTATAACTTAGCTTCAAGTTTGTCACACTTTTTTGATTTTCCTGCTTTCTAAATCTTCTCTTCTTTCTATTTTCTTCCAGTGGAACATATATTCTATAAAGTTCTCTGACTGTTCTTTTCTTCTATGTCTTTACACTTTTTTTCATTTTCATTCACATTTGTTCTTATAACTCTACTTGCCATTTCTATACAGATACTTTTAGCTAGAGAAATTTATATCTGAAAAAAACAAAAAAAAGTTCTATCTGATTACCATTATTTTCTAAATGTCCTACAAATTGGACAAAGAATTATTAGCCTCCCCCCCAAAAATAAGAAAACAAAATTATTCTTCCTTCTGAATTTACTCTTTCAATCAATTGAAATCCTCATTCACAATTTCCAAGGTCAAACTTTGGGGAGAATGAAAAAGAAGGATATGGCATCACCAATCAGCTACCAAGTTCCACTGATTCCAGCATTGTAATGTGCCTCATATATGCTACTCCATTTCTAGTCTGCTTTCTCCTGAGCCAGTACAGTCACTAGAAGGTCACCATTTGACACAGATATATAAATTTTTAAAACCATGCTATGCATTCTTCTTTTTATCAGTTATTTTTCTGGAGGTGGATAACATTTACATTCATAAATCCTTTGTAATTGATCTGGATATTTATAATTGTCAGAAGAGTTTAATCATTCACCATTTTTTTTGAATATTATTGCTGTTACTATACCTAATGATTTAGTTCTGTTCATGTCATTCCCCTTTCTATTTTCTTCCCTCTCTAATTCCTCTTTTGGTACCCTACTTTGTCTTACATAAAATCTGATCATAGTACTTCCCTGCTTAAAATCCTTCTGTGTCTCCTTATCATCTATTAAGTAAATTTTACATTCCTTCACCTATAACCATCTATAACCTTTTACCACCTTAATCTCCCAAGCTTATCTTATTCTACTTCCCTACATTTGCTCCATGCTGTAGAATAAATAAATTATCCTTTTCATATCAACCCTGCACAAATTTTGCTACTTATATTATCTTTGCTACTAAAGTACAAGTTACATAAGAGCTTATCCTAACAACTTAATATACCAACTATTGCCAAATACAGTCTTTTGCACTCTGATAGTGATCAATAAATATTCATTCAGAAATTAATTCAATATGGGGTCAGTTAGGTGATACAGTAGATAAAGCCCTAGTCCTGGAGTCAGGAGGACCTGAGTTCAAATTTGACCTCAAACACTTGATACTAACTGTGTGACCTTGGGCAAGTCACTTTAACCTCACTGTCTTTATAAAAAAATTAATTCAATATGTACATGATATGATATCTTTCTTAGCTCCAATAAATAGAAGTTCCACTTTGGAAATGACTCCTGGAAGGACCAAGTTAAAATTAATTCATAAATGACTATTTTGGCATTTGAACTATTTTACTTTTCAGACAAAGAAATATCCAGTCATCCTTAAGATGAGTCTCAGCGTCTGATATGGCTATTTCCTCATTCCCTGTGTCAGCATCTATTATTAATACCCATCCTTTCTCCTAGAGTGATGTGTTTTTATGCTATTTCTCAAAAATACCATAACATCCCATATAATTGCACTTGGCAGGACATAAAGCGCAAGTCACTTTATAAACATTGATTTTCCACACAACCCGATGAACTAGTGTAATATTGTGCAGGTTTTACAGATTGTATTTAAGATCCATTTTTCAATACGCAACATTGCATCTGGAGCACTGCCCCCAATAATGCATTGCAAAATTCTGAACCTGAATATATATATTCAGGTTCAGAATGTATATATATACTAACTTTTTTAAATAATATAAATCATGTGGCCTCTGCTTCCCTTCTAATTTCTTCTTCTCAGAATATCCTACTCCTCTATTTCATATACTATCAGTGTTTGTTCTAAAATGAGACACAACCTTCTCATGTAAACATCAAGAGCTCAACAGACTGGAGATGTGGCTCCACACCTGTATCTTTTTTGGCAGGAGGATGCTTAATTTTGCATAGTAGTATATAAAGTAGGTGGCAGGAACAGGCATCTAATGTTCCTTGGCAGTACTTCTATGCCACCATATTTTTTTTATTTTTACTATCTAGAGATAATTCACAGAGAATCTCTTAATGTGTTACTGAAATATGACATAGCAATAGTCAACATTTAAATTCATGAAATTTTCTTAAATGCTTCCAAAAATACACCAACTTCCAAATGTTACTGAATATTTAAACTGTGAAGAAGGGTACACACATTTTAAGATAAAATTGAAATAAGAAATCCAAATAATTCAGTTACAGGTTATTAGTTTCCCATAAACATTTAATGAGAAGGAATAATTTGAGAACCCAAGTGAACCCAATAATGGAGAAGAATGGAGCAACCCTAAATGAATATATTTCTAAAGTTTCCTATTCAAGGAATATGCACAAGCAATAAGAAAAGGCCTCTTGAAGGGGAAGAAACAAGTAAAACCTTAAAGAGAGCTAGAGGTAGCTGGGGCTTCCAAGTAGTGAAGGCATGAGGAACAGGAGAGAGAGAGAGAGAGAGAGAGAGAGAGAGAGAGAGAGAGAGAGAGAGAGAGACAGACTAAGACAGAGAGACAGAAAGAGATTTGAGATATTGAGAATATTATTTACAAAAACACAGGGGCAGGGATAGAATATCATGAACAGGAAAGATCAATTAAGAAAGTTTGTTTGGAATATAGCAAATGTGAGGGGGCAGTAAAGTATTGTTAACTAAGAAATAAAGTATGGTGCCAGATCACAAAGGACTTTAAATGCTAAATAGATATGTTTTTCTTTGATCCTAGAGGTCACAGAAAGTCATTGAAATTTCCATCAGTGAAGAGTGATTGTCTGGGTTGTTCTTTAGGACTTTGAATTTGTCACTTGTGCTGGATTACAAAAGGAGTAACAATAAGCAGGAAAACCAAGTAGTAGACTAATAGAGTAGTCTACCTAAGAAGTGAAAAGGACCTGGCATAGGATAGTTATAGTAAGAGTAAAGAGTAGGGGACAGCTGTGAGATACATATTTTATTACTGAAAGGAATTCACAATACAAGGGGACCATGTTGAACCTCATAATTTTTAAACTTTTTAGATATCAATAAAAGATGGGACAGGGGAAAAAAGGAATAATAAAAACAACCCAACTCTTAAGGATATCCCATTGCAGGGTTGAGCAGAAGAAGATATCATTAAGTTTATACACAATGAATTAAAAATAAATACTTAGTAAATAGAAAAGGAAGGAAATCAGCAGCTGAGAGGATCAGTACAGGCTTCAATACGAAATGTTTTTTTTGTAATTTTGAAGGAAACCAAGGTTTCTAAGAAGTGAGCAGTGAGTTTTAGTGGGACATATTTAGGCAGTGTAAAATGTAGACATAACATATGTTATACTAAATTTGAGGAAAGGCAAGGAAACTGGTTTGACTGGACTCTGGATTGCAGGAAAGGTGTGGCATAGTAAAATTGGAAAGGTAGATTGGGGGATATGTAGTAAAGGAAAAAGGAATTTAAATTTGAATCTAGAGGTAGCAGGAAACAATTGGAGATTTAGGAGTCATTGAGTAACAGAGTCAGACATTTTTTAAGAAAATTACTTTGGATTAAATAGCTATGCAATCTTTCTCTAGACTAATGATATCAACCAAAAGAAATAGGGACTATTAAATTTTACATAAAATACATATGGGTACATATTGATCTAGAAAACCACATATTAACATTATATATGTTCTTAATATTTGCATTTATTTTGTTAAATATTTTCCCATTACATTTTGGTCTGGTGCCACCAACATTGAGTGTTGTGGGCCATCATCTATTTGATACCTCTGTTGTAGAGACCCTTCCTTACATACAAATTAGAGCTTTAAATCATTTTTATCACCATACATATATTACCAGCCATATTTCCCATATGACATTGCCCATAGTGGAGAACTATATAAATTATAATACAACTTAATGACAGACTTTCTAAAGACCGAATTAAGGTAATACAGTATATCTACATTGAAATTATTGGGTTGCCAGGTATATACATATCTGTTTAGGTACAAAAGGCACATAGGAAAAGCACAAGGCTCGTTACAAAATCAGAAAATTTAATAGTATCAAAATTGATTAGATGAATGAAATAGAAAATGGAAAATAGAAATGGAAAAATTAAAATGGGGAAAACAGGTTTGCCAAAATTAAATGAGGAGACATGAAAATGATGGTGACGTATAAACAGCTGAGTTTAGACTCATTTTTAAAACTTGCCTTTAATAAGAAAAATGAAAATATAAAACAGGGAAATTGCAAAGTAATGAAGCTGGACAAAATATATATTGATAAAAAGCAGGCAATAGAATACTTGGGAAATTTTAAAATATTCTAATCTACTACTTATTATGAAACATTTCATAATATTTTAACAGAAAATATTTTAATGACACTAGCTCAAAAATAGATTATTGTTAATCTTATAAGAAATAATCAAAAATTGTGTCTATTTCCTCCAATTCATCTGTTTATAAAATAATTTCTCTTTGCTAATAGAATGTAACAGCTAAGTTGTTATTCAATTGTTTCAGACTTGTCCAAGTTTTCATGATCCTATTTGTAGTTTTCTTGGCAAAGGTACTGAAATGGTTTGTCATTTCCTTCTCCAGTTCATTTTATAGATAAGGAAACACAATCAAACAAGGTTAGGTGATTTGCCCAGGGTCACACAGCTACTGAGTGACTAAGGTCACCCAGATGACCAAATAGTTAGACTCAGGGATAAATGAAAGAAGAACTAAATCTGGTTAAAAGTGGTTTCCACAACTTTGTTTTAACAGTTCCCTCCTCAATTTATCTCATTCTATCCCATCTCAGTTTCATCTGAAACTCAAACCACATGTTAACCAATGGATAATCACATTTCTATAGAAAAACAAATTACATCATAATTAAAATAATAGAATTTAATACTTAAACAAAAGGAAATCAACTATTCTTGAATATTCTCCTTTATAAGGGTGACATCTATAATTAAGATTAATAGCAATAGTTAAACCAGACATGGGCAGTTTGAAGTGTAGGATCATTGAGCGACAAATAAGTACTCTATAATAGGATTGATACTATACATATCCATTATGAACTATTTTCTTGTTCTAGTTTCTCTTAATCTATGTCATAAACCAGCAAAAGACAACTGATAGCATTATTCAGTTTTCTCTAAGAACACTTGGGATGGAATGAATTTAGTCTTCCCTAGGAACACTAATCCCTGGTTATACTACCACCTTCTCTTTTAGAAAGAGTTGAATTTCTTAACTAATTTTTGGAATGAGCTGGCATACATAGGTTTATTTTTTTTATTTTTTAAATTTTCATCCATTTGCACCTGCATATTTCCAACTTACAAAATTTCCCTCCACCCTTCCTTCCCATCCCCCTCCCGTCAGTAGGGAATAGTAGGGTTAGCATTTTACATACATATTTTGTTAAATATATTTACAAATTAGTAATTTTGGGCATAAAGAATTAGGATTAAGGGAAAGAACTCCATAAGAGATACTTTTTATAAAGTGTTCTTCAGATTCAATAGGGGCTTGTTTTTGTTTTGTTTTTCTTTCTCTGGTTGGGGATAATACAGTCTATAATGAGTCTAATACAGTTGTCCTGGACTTTCTAGACTGTCAAGAGGAGTTGCGTCCATCAAGGTTGTTCCTTTCATAATGTTGTTGATTAGTATATAGTTCTCTTAACTCTACTCCCTTCCTTCAGCATCAGATTCCATAAGTGATTCCATGTTTCTCTAGAGTCCAACCATTTATGGTTTCTTATAGAACGATAATATTCCATAGTATTCATGTACCTTAACTTGTTTAGCCATTCCCCAATTGATAGGCATCATTTCAATTTCCAATTCTTTGTCACTACAAAAAGAGCTGCTCCCATTTTTTATAATTTCTTCTGGATATAGTCCTAGAATTGGAATTGCTGGGTCAAAGGCTATGAACAGTTTTATTGTTCTTTGGGCATAGTTCCATATTCCTTTTCAGAAAGGTTGGATCTGTTCACAAATCCACCAGCAATGCATCAATGTCCCAATCCTCCCACCATCTCTCCAACATTGTTCATCTTCCCTTTTTCTCATCTGGGCTAATCTAATAGGTGTGAGATGATACCTCATTGATATTTTAATTTGCTTTATTCTGATAAATAGTGATTTGGAGCATTTTTTCATATGATTTTCTATATAGCATTAATTTCTTCATTTGAAAACTGTTTGTTCATGTCTTTTAACCATTGTAAAGGGGACTCAGGAGTCCCCTTTAGGAGTCAAAGTACCATCAAAAGCTATATCATTTTTTTAGCTATTTGTGCCCTGCCCCCCCCCCAGGCCTAATTTCTTTCACACTCCCCAGGGAGTGTTAAATACCCACCTTGTTAAGTGAACCAAGGTCTACTGTCTCTTTCCCCCTTTACCCACCTCTCCCCACCCAGGGTACTTAACCCCTTGTTAAATGAAGTATGATGCTGATCTAATTATCTGTAAGTATCTTGAAGAAGATATTTACACTAAGTACTGGGAGGCTCTGGAGGTCTCACTGAGAACTTTACAAATGATTGTAAGTAATAGAGACTCTCATATCCTTGGAGTTTTTGATGCCCTCATTAGGCAAGGTGCTTAAAACATTGTGATTAAAGTGAGTCATGGTATAACGAGACATTCAAGTTGAAGTTAACACTCCTGCTTTTTTTTCTTCAGGGCTTTTTGTCTCAAACATCCTTTAGGTTCATTCTTTTCAATTATATTCTACCCTCTAATTTTCCTTAGAGAAGTAAAGTTCTAAAGGATTATAATTGTTATATTTTTCCTTTTAAGGACCAACATTTGTTTAAAACAATTTTGTTTTTTTCAGTCCCCCTTTTGTGTTTACTTTTTTTTTTTACGTAACTCTTCAGTCACGTATTTGGTAATTGAATTCTCTGTTCAGTTCTGGTCTTTGTGTCAGAAAATTTTTGAAGTCCTGTATTTTACTGAACATTCATCTTTTTCTCTGACAGTATATGCTGAATTTTGCATAGTACATTCTAGGTTGTAATCTCAGTCCTTAGCTCTCCAAAATAAGCTATTCCATTTCTTCTGATCCATCAATGTTGAGGCTGATAGGTCCTGTGTTAGTCTGATTGTGTTTCCTTTGCATTTGAATTCTGTTCTTTTTGCTGTTTGCAACATTCTCTCTTTTATTTGAGTGTTCTGGACTTTAGTTATTACAGCCCTTGGAGTTTTTATTCTGGGGTCTCTTTCTGGAAGGGTTCTATAGATTCTTTCAATTGTTATCTTGTTCTAGTAGGTTGGGGGCAGTTTTCCCTTAATTCCCTGCATGATGTTTTCAAGGCTTTCTTATTGTCCAATGATTTGTAGATTGTCTCTATTGGATCTGTTTTCCAAGTCATTCATTTTCCCTAGAAAGTACTATACATTTTCTTCAATTTTTTTCAACCTTTTTAATTTGTTTTGATGGAATCTTGTAGTCTTGTAGATTCATTAGTTTACAACTGTTCAATTCTAGTTTTTAGAATTTTATTTTCTTCAATTAGCTCTCTGTTTCCTTTTCAAGTTGGTTATTTCTACTTTTAATGGAGTTGATTTCTTTGGTCAATATGTCATAATTTTCCAGCATGACTTTCATTTCTTTTTTAATTTTTCTTCTTCCTCTCTTCTTTCATTTTTAAATTCTTTTTTAAGCTCTTTGATAAGTTTTTGTATTTGAATCCAATTTATAGACTGTTTTGATACTTGCCTATGAGTGATTTTTCACTGCTTTCTTTTTCAGACATGGCATTGCTGTCATCTTTATCTGTGAAGTAGTGTTCTATAGTGAGCACTCCTTTAGCTTTTTTGTTCATTTTTGTTGTAGTTCTGCTCCGGGGGATATATGGAGTATAGATCCAAACTTTTATTTTGCTGGGGCTGGGGTCTTGATCCCTGGCTTGTTGTTGACCAAGATGTTGCCTATGCAGTACAGGCCTTGCTTTTGCAGAGGTCTGTTTCCTCCTTTATGTCCAGGTTCTGAATCAACAGAGGATTTTTCCTGACCTATTCCTGTCTTTTACCCCAGTGCTCTCAGGGCTCAGACTTTATTTGGGGTTGGGATACTCCCTGCTGTCTTGTTATCTAGTTGTTGGGACCTCTGTTATTATTAAACTGTCAGGACCAGGATTGCACTGTGGCTAAAATCCTGCTGGCTTTCCCACTCTCCTGTCTCCTGGACTTTACTTCCCCTTTTCCCCCAAAGAGACAAATCTTCACAGAAGATCCTCCAGGATGTCTAGAGTTGAAAACTTATTTGAATCTTCTCTTTTTTTTTCTTGGTGGGAACTGTAGTGTGAATTTCAGAATAGTGGTTTCATTCATCTTTGATAGGGAAAGGCTCAGGGAATATGTTAGCTTTTGTACCACCATCTTGGCTCCACCCCACAAGTCCATACATAGTTTCTCACAGTTGATTCTTTTTTTTCAAGTATTTTATGCACAGTTATGAAATAGTGTGACAGTGGAAAGTATATTAGATTTGAAGTCAGAGAGATTTGGGTTCAAAATTCCATCTTTGGTACATTAGTTATTAGTTATAAACCTAAGTTTTCCTTAGGTACCTAAGATATTAAGTGACTTGTGAACCTGAGCAAGTCATTTAATATCTAGGTACCTAAGAAAAATTCCAATTACTAAGTCATTTGATTCTTATATGCTTAAACTGAGGGATTCCCTACAATGGAAATTCTACTGATGAAATGATACATATAGTGTTTATCTATGAGAATGTCATTAAATTTTATTGGAAAATGAGGGTACAATCAGCTGATTAAACATTTATTTGATTCCACATGGCTTTCTAGCTTCCAAATTTTTCAGGGAGGCAAGTAAAATGTATACATCTGTCTCTCTCACCAAAAATTTACCATTTTATTTGGCTCTATAGCTATTTAGTCTGTAGTTGGTACTTGAAAGCTATATTTAATACTTATATGAGGTTACTTCTCTAATCTGGAGATGGCATTCATCCCCATTGATACATGTATGTTTAAAGGTAGAAAAACAATGGTGTATGTATTCTATTACCATAATTTCAGGAGAGCCCTCTGCTGACCACTCTCATAGTTAGTTCTGTCAAACTGCAATATTTAGACTTTTGTGATGTAATTGTGCCTCAGAATTAATCGATGATTGAAGAGCAAATTAGTGAGACCTAAACAGCACTAAGTATAACCTGGGAAGTTATCTATGTTATCTTTAAAAGTGAAATACTTAAATTGCATCTTAGCATAAGGTTCTTTTTGAGATTTCTTATTAGTTATTTTGATTCCTCAATTAACTGTTAAAACAATTCTTGCTCTACATTAGCAATTTAAGCTAATCTTTTTACCAGTGGACATTCTTTCAAAGAGTGCAGGATTAGTTGCTAAGTATTTTTTCCTAGGCTGCTAAAACACTATGACTTAAAAGAACCCAGGATATCAGGAACATCTTGGACTAATAAGATCACTCCAAACCTTGATATATTCATTTTGAGATAGATAAAAGTTCAACTAAGATCAATATAGAGCAAAGACAAACAGGTCAGTTCAAACCAAGAGTTCAAACACTGCCTACGTTGTAATAAGGAATTAGCAAACCACCCATTTACCTCAGCAGCTTGAAGACCTTGACATGATTTATGATTGGAAAGGAAAACAGCTGAAAAAGAACTCACTCTCTTTTGAAAATATCCATTGATAGTCATTAAGTCCTATGATTCTAAAGCCAATAAAAGGACTCATCATAATTTCAAAATGCTAGTCCACTAGTCCTAAGGACCATAAGAAAATAAATAGGCTTCAAAGCTCCCATATAACTAATAAAAATCAGAGATAGGAACTCTGCAGAGCTTCTTTGGTAGGACTTTATTACACTTGCAAAATTAGTTCAAATTGGTTCATTTAGAAATGTCATAGATGAATGAAAAATTGTCTTACATACACTGAATAAAAATAGTATTAATTGGAACCTGGAATTTAAAGAAGAATATCAATCAGGGTTTCATATAAGTAGGTATTGGATCTGGATCCCTTAAAATCTTTATTAATGATTTGGAAAAAAGAAGAAAATGGCACAAGATGGAAATCTGAAAACTTAATCCTAATAAGGAGATATCATAAACCCTATTTTTGGATAGAGACATATTTCAGAGAACTTAGAAAAATGAACCTGAATTCAATTTTTGTAACTCACTTAGATTAGGAAATGTTAGTCAAAGCACAGGACAATCAAGAGAGGAAATGACTTACAAAACATTATTGCTAAATTAGAGAGTAATGCTAATGGACTGTAAATAAGGTATTTCTATTGCTTCTATTTAAGTAAGAAATGTTCCCACCACTTATTGCCCCATGCAGTTACAAACCATTTTTGAATGCCTTTATGAAGATTGGAATCTTAGCTAGAAAAGTAGGTAGAACCCTTATCCAGCAATAAAGATAGTATTACAATCATAGTAAACAAGTACTGGATTGATTAAGAGTGGAAAAAAGGAAGATGGCGACAAGAAAGGATCGTGTCTTAGGCGCTCTCTCATAAATCTTCGAAACTAAGGACTCTAACTAAATTTTCAAGAGATAGAACCCACAGAGGGACCCAATGAGGCAGTTCTCCTACTCAAGGTAACCTGGAAAAGAACAGAAAGGCTCTGCTCCCCAGGGTTGGAGAGGCGGCCCGCCCGAGGGGTGGCCCACCAGAGCGAAATAACTTCAGCCTCCCGGAGGCAGCCCCAGGGTGCTGGGAGCCACAGTTCACGGCAGCGGGGGAGTCTCCTGAGCTGCACCCCAGGGAGCACTGGGCACAAAGTCGGGGAACAGGGGGGACCTCTGCCAGAGGGAGCACGTGGAGCCCAGCCCTCAGGGCACACAGCAAGCAGCTTGTCCACCACAGCCCAGATACGGAAACAGAAGCAGGCTGAGCAGGTAAGCAAGAGCACCCAGGGCATGAGCCCATTGAGCTGAGGGAGAGGAGTGAACAGAGACTGCAGAGCTCTGTCCTCTGCCCCTGGAACAGGACTCTGGGGTTCTGACCACATTAAGATCCTGATCTCAGTCTAGTCCCCCCCATAGAACAGCAGGGCCCCCAACTTCAGCCCCGTGGCATGGCAGAGGGGGGCACATATGGTCATTCACACACCAGGAGGGAGGACAGAGCCTCACACACTGAGACCCTTGTAGGAGTGTCCCAAAAGCTCAGGAAGCACCCCCAAAACAGGCTCAGGCTGGGAAAATGAGCAAGCAGAGAAACAAGAGGAAGACCATTGAGAACTATTTTGCAAATGATCCCAAGAAGGATCAAAATACTCAGTCTGAAGATGAGGAAGCACAAGCTCCTTCATCTAAAGACTCCAGGAAAAATAGAAATTCAGCTATGACAGAGCTCAAACAAGACTTTGAAAATCAAATGAGGGAGTTGGAAGAAAAACTGGGAAAAGAAAGGAGAGAGATGCAGGAAAAACATGAAAATGAAGTCAGCAGCCTAGTCAAGGAAATTCAAAAATATGCTCAAGAAAATAGCATGCTAAAACCCAGCTTAGGTCAAATGGATAAAACAGTTCAAAAAGTTATTGAGGAGAAGAATGCTTTAAAAAGCAGAATTGGTCAGATGGAAAGAGAAATAAGAAAACTCTCTGAGGAGAACAAATCCTTCAGTCAAAGAATAGAATTCAGGGAGATTGATAAATTTACCAGAAATCAGGAATCAATACTTCAAAACCAAAAAAATGAAAAATTAGAAGAAAATGTGAAATATCTCATTGAAAAAACAACTGATATGGAAAACAGACTTAGGAAAGATAATTTAAAACTTACTGGAATACCTGAAAGTCATGATCAGGAAAAGAGCCTTGACATCATTTTCAAAGAATTACTACAGGAAAAATTGCCCTGATATTCTAGAGCGGAGGGCAAAATAGAAATGGAGAGAATCCACCGATCCCCCCCGAGAAAGAGATCCCAAAAAACCAACCCCTAGGAATATTATAGCCAAGTTCCAGAACTCCCAAGTCAAAGAGAAAATATTACAAGCTGCCAGAAGGACACAGTTCAAATATCGTGGAGCTGCAGTCAAGATCACACAGGACTTAGCAGCAACTACATTAGAAGCTCGTAGGGCTTGGAATATAATATACCGGAAGGCAAAAGAGCTTAGAATGCAACCTATAATCAACTACCCAGCAAGGCTGAATGTCCTCTTCCAGGGAAAAAAGATGGACTTTCAATGAATCAGGGGAATTTCAAATGTTCCTGTTGGAATGGCCAGAGCTGAACAGAACGTTTGATCTTCAGATACAGTACTCGCGTGAAGCATAGAGATTGGAGGAGAAGGGGAAAATATGAGGGACTTAATGATGATGAACTGCATGTATTCCTGTATAGAAAAATGACATTGATAACACTCATATGAACCTTCTCAGTTAATAGAGCAGGTAGAGGGAGTTTTTACAGTTGAAGAAGAGGAGGAAGCTGAATTCAAAGATAAAATATGGTGTAAAAATGGAGTCAATAGAATAAAAAGGGAAATATAATGGGAGAAAGAAAAAGGACAGGGGGGAATAGACCAAGATATTTCATATAATAAGATTTTTCTTTATTACAATGAGCTATTGCAATGATATGGAAGGGGGGGATATCTGGAGTAAGAAGGAGGGGGGAGCAGGGGGAAGGGGGTAATGTGAGTGATGGAGGAGAGGATGGACCGTGGGGGGAGAGTGGTCAGATATAACACATTTTCTTTTTTACTTCTTACAAGGGGCTGGGATTGGATAGCCTGTCCTGGACCATAGGGCCAGGTGGATGCTGGGCCTAAGGGGTGGTATGGGGGCCCAGGGCCCCTTGGCCCCAGAGCCAGAGATCTCTCTGCTGTGCCACTCAGCTACCCTACATCAGAGTCGGAGTAAAAGGAGAGAGAAAATATAGTACATGTCAGTGGAGAAATACGAAAGGAGGGAGTTGCGATCACCAATGGCAAAAGTGGAAAAATATGGAAGCAACTTTTGCCATAGACTTATCATAAAGAATGTGATCCACCCACAACAGAGTTGTTAGCATTGGAACAAAGATTTAAGCACATTTATTATTATTATTATTATTATTTTGGGAGGGTGCAGGGCAAATGGGGCTGGGTGGCCTGCCTGGGGCCTCATAGCAGGGTGATTGTTGGGTGTCTGAGGCCAGATTTGGAACCAGGTGCTCCTTGCTCAAGGGCCAATGCTCTGTCAGCCACCTAGCCACCCCTACTATTATTACTATTTTATTTTATTTTAGGTCTTTTTTTTTCTTTCTTTTGGTTTTTACAGGGCAGCAGGATTCATTCGGGTGGCTTGCATGTCACATAGTTGGGTGATTGTTGGGTGCACAAGGCCAGATGTGGCTCAGGTGCTTGTGGCTCCAGGGCTGGTGCTCTGTCCATTGTACCACCTGGCCATACCTACAATTATTACTATTATTTTTTTAATTTTAATTTTTTTTCTCTCCCCTTTACTTTATCGCTCAAGAAAGTCTATATTTATGGGGGCGGTATTTTGTTTACTCTTAAACAAGAATATTTTATTAATGTAAAAAAATTATTTGTGCAAAATAAGAATAAATATTAAATTAAAAAAAAACAAGTACTGGATTAATGAAGAAAAAATATCCCAACTACTGGATTAATGAAGAAAAAAATATCCCAAGTACATTTAAAACATAATAAAACAACTCTAAAAATCAATGGAAATTTAGATACTCTAGGAAGAGAGGCAATATGGTATGATGGGTATTATATGGAATAGATGCTCTGTGAATCAAAAAAGACATGAATTCAAGTCCTCCCTCTGAAATAAATGTGTAATTAAGGACAACTCATACAAATTGTTTTTCTCTCAAAAATCAGTTATAAATATGTTCATTTAAAGTTTATCTCTTGGGGTGGCTAGGTGGCATAGTGGATAAAGCACCGGCCCTGGAGTCAGGTGTACCTGGGTTCAAATCCGGTCTCAGACACTTAATAATTACCTAGCTGTGTGGCCTTGGGCAAGCCACTTAACCCAGTTTGCCTTGCAAAAAAAAAAAAAAAACAACCTAAAGTTTATCTCTCATAGTTTTCTGCAGAAGTTTGAATTTGTAGGAGACTTCAGGTGATATTAGATGCCCAGCCTGCTAACTCATCAGTTTGGAATGATGGGGGTGTGGGGAGGGGACCGGAGTGGGCTACAGGGGAATATCACCTTTTTCCATCTCTCTCTCTCTCTCTCTCTCTCTCTCTCTCTCTCTCTCTCTCTCTCTCTCTCTCTCTCTCTCTCTCTCTCTTCCCCCACCCTCCATTCCTTTTATAACTTTCTACTCAAGAGAAAATCTGCACTACATTCCAGTTATTGTTAACTTCCTTACTTTCAGGTTGGTAGGAAATAAGGCCTTTCTTAGGATTGCTATACCACTCACAGACAGATTCCAGAATTAGTTAGAGGCCATACAGGAGTCACAAAAATATCTGTTGGCTAAAAGACAAAAATATATTCAGATATAAAGATTTTTAGTTATTTTTATCCTACTCATCCAAATTCTTCAAATTGTCTGTTTTCTGTTGTCTTATGCTTTTCACTGACTTGTCATGTCCTCTTTGATGCTATAGACCTGAATTTATGATCACATTTTTTTATTCTTCCTGACAGATTTGTGTTCCAATGCTTCTTATCAGCCAATCTAGACTCTCATCCACTATTTGTTATGACCCTCAATATACATTTGTGTCTTGACTTTATTAACCTGGTTCAAAGATGTGACCAGATTCTAACTTTTTATTGTACCTGAATGCAGTTTTAGCCTTGGCTCCCTGGATCATAACCTACCAGTTCTTATATGAACATTATCTTCCAGACTTAATCTCTAGCCTGAATTATTTGCCCATTCTCTATTATCTCAGATTTACATAAAATCCTCTCATTCCTAACTTCAACATGCAATCCAAACATAACTTGGTGACACCTAGAGTCCCAGAATTTTAATAACTAGGAATTCTGTTCTTACTTTTCCCTTTAAAAAGCATAAGATTTTGTTTTTCCCCCTTCCAGAGAGCTATCCCATATAACAAATAAAATTTCAAAGATTAAAAAAAAGAGGAAATCAGCCTTACTGATTGATTAATCAAAAGTTTGAAAAACAATTCAATACCCAAAACTTGTGGACCTTCCACATCTGCAAAGGAATGTGTTTGTTTGTGTGTGTGTGTGTGTGTGTGTGTGTGTGTGTGTGTGTGTGTGTGTGTGTGTGTATTCATTAACTTAGAGACTAGCTACTTAGAATAGAAAGACTTTAGCTGTTACTTGGTTCAAACCATATAATTTATTCTCTTTTCCAGAAAAGAGGGCTTTTATGAGGTTTTTTTTTGTCCCATAGATATATGTAAGAGATTACTATTTATCTTTACTTCAGTAAAGCCTTGGAATGGCAAATGAGGTCAGATTTGTCCAGAATGGAGAGAAAATGTAGTTCTGCCTAGAGGGCCTGAGAAATGCAGGTTGGGAATTTTTTCATGGAATAGAGGGAGAAAAGAAAAGAAATAATAAACTTTTATTTTTTTCTCACAGCTATTTCCCACCCTTTCCCCAAAATTGTGCTACCTCCCTTCACCTCTTTCTATTTTGTTGCAGTACAGGTATGAATTCTAAGCTACCTTCATATTTCCTTTCATGGGTAAAAGCTGGAAGCCCCAAACCAAATTTGTCTTGGTTATTTTCATTAAGATTTAATATATCAAAGCATCAGAAAATGTATTTCAATCTGAGCAGTTCCTAAAGTTTATCAAAATCTCAATAATTAATCTGAATCTGATTGCAACAGTTGGTTTAACATTGACATTTAGTGCATCTAAGTTGAAGACCTGAAGAAGAGTCTAAAGTTGATATTTTAAAAAATTGTACAATAATAGCTTTATAAATGAAATGACATAAGAAATTATAATTTATTTCTTTCATTGTTTGTAAAAATTAAGCAATATCCATTAACTACATATTTGAAGACAATGAAAAAGAACACATTTTGTAGTTAAGTTGCAAATTTGTTTTTACTAATTTTGAATAGTAAAATTATCTACTTCAATTTTATAGGAATATCTAGTTCCGGTGTTATCAGTATTTGCTAAAGTTCATTTCATAAGGTTTATTCCACTATAAAGGGGGGAAAAAAGATCAAGAAAGGAGAATTGCAACACTTATCCTGTGAAATTATTTACAATGGTTACATTTACAAATTAGACTCATTAGAGACAAATAAAATTCTTTATTTAAATGTGGAAATTTCATTAGCAATCTGGAGAAGTGAGGACCAAAATAAGACTCTTAGAGATGTCAACAAAAATCCTCATTTGATAATCATCAGTTAGTGCCCCCAGAGAAATGCTTTGTTTAGTTACTATTAGTATTCAACAGAAGAACATATTGCAATGGAAATCTTTTTTGGATAGGTTAAGATATCCTGAAGCTATTTGATACTGTTAAAAAACAAATTCATCACTTACCTTTAAAAATGCCTGCAGTCAAATGAGGTATTGGTTACTAAAAGAAAATTAAAAAAAAAGAAAAACCATGAAAATAAGAACACTAAATGGAATGGAAATAGCATTTTAGAAAATTGGAATAAGATCATATATAGAGTTAAGCATTAAAAAAATTGCCCATTTAAACTTATTCTTTCAAATTATCCTACTTGGGATATTATTTATTAATTGGGTTATTGTAGATTTGCAGGAGGGAAAAGTCTTTTATGAGATTATATAAACATAAGATAATTTATATGGAGTAAAAGTTTAAAAAAGATAGAGGAAGAGAGTAATGATAGAGGGCTTTTCACAAAAGAAAAAATCTAACACATATCTGGTTATTTTACTGACATATATATAGATGGAAAGACAGACATATATACTGACTGATAGAGAGATACATACTACATATATACAAACATGCACGTGCACACAAAGCATAGTGCTAAATAAGATGATACCTACCCTTAGAAAATGTCCTATTTAGTGACTCTCCACAGTCGAACAGGGTTTGAGCTGGCAACCAGCAATTTAAAAACCAAATCTAGTATTAAGTAGCATCAAGTTTCATCATTTTTCTAAACTTGCTTACAGAAAATATGTATTACTCCTACAGTCTATACTTACATCTACAAAGCCATAATCACCTATAATGCCTGAAGAACTCTAACAATTGATATGTTCTAGAGCACCAGTTTTCAAGGGATAAACTAAAATTACAAAAAGTTGGTTCAGAACTTCTGATTAAGGAAGATAATTTTATTGAAACTTAGGTCCCCGATAAAAAATTTTAATTTAACATATATTTATTCTTCTACTACATGTGAAGTATTTTTTCCTAAAAAGAGCACAGAATGCAAACAACATGAAGAAGAGAAGGTTTACAACCTTAAGGAATATATAATTTTAAATTAGAAAAATATTAATAGTAAATTCTATTGGAAATTTAACTAACATTATCATAACACAGATTGGAGAAGTTACTTCCAACTGGTAAGGAAGGTAGGCATTAGAAAAGCTGTATGAAGGTGTTACATGTTCCCTGAGGAATGGATGGATTTTGATGGGAGACATGGGGGAGAGGTTCTGGCATTTGTGGTGGAAGAAACTTGTCTTGGATGCAAGAAAAACAGAGAGTGTCAGACAGAAAAAACAAGTAGCCCATTTTTAATATTTTTAAAGTTTCTTACAATTAATAAGCATTTGTTTTCTCTCCATCACATCTCTTTAAAACTGGGAAAAGAAATAAATAATCTTGTAATAAAAAATGCATTGTCATGCAAAATCAATTCTCATATTAACCATGTCCAAAATATCTTATTCTAAATTTGAATAATTTCATATTTTGGGGTAAGTCACTTAAACATGCTGTGTTAATTTAAAAAAAAATAAAGATGTTGTGCCTTCCTCTTCTCTTCCCTAAAAATAAATAAATAAATAAAATAGAGAGATAATTATAGCATCTCTCTCCCAAAAGTTATTGTGAGGATCAAATGAGACAACATATATAAAGGGTTTAGAGAATCTTAAAGCATTATAGATGTGTGTACATTATATTTTTATATATATATATATATATATATATATATATATATATAAGCTATTTTATTATAATTACATTATTAAGGGCATTATTCCATGAATTTTTCCAACATCTATGCCTTTGGATCCAATTTAAATGCAACAAATGTGTAATAAATGTGAAAGTCAAAAGTCATTGGACAGCAACTTTCTAACATCACAAGGAAAGTAAAAATGGGAGATGTCCATCAACATACTTGAATGAGAAAATTTCCTCGCTCCCCTGTCCAGTTCAGTTTTATCTGAGGCTGTGTCTTGATTTATGTCATAAAACACTGTCTTATACTAGTTAGCAAATGGATTGGTCTACCGTTTTCCTCTCCAGCACATTTTCTACATAAGTAATTGAGACTAACAAGGTTAAGTGACTTAAGGATCACAAAATTAGTAAATGTCTGGGGACATACTTGAATTCACCAAGATGAATCTTCCTGATTCCAGGCCCAGTGCTCTCTCTACTCTACCATCCAACAAAATTGGATAGAAGATATCAGTACATAAAACATTTCTAAGGAGTAATTGATAGGACTTAATAACTAATAAGAGGTGATAAAGAAAGATATCAAAGAGTTGTCCCTTAGATTTGTACCATAGATGACTAGTTGAATGGTAATGTCATTTACAGGAATGGAGAATTAAAAGGGAAGGTTATTATTGTCATTTATAAAAGAACAAAGTAACAAAGAGCTATAGGCATCAAAATAAAAATTATGCCTCTCAATTGCTGTACCATTCTTAATTCTCTCTTCTGCAATCTATCTGATCTGGAAAATGGAAACAACTATTTTTTTAAGTACTTGAGCCTGTGAAAAAATGTCAGTAGTAGTAAAAGCATACACCAAATTACTGAAAGATAAAGTCAACGCTCTATTCATGAATGAATGAGAGTATTTAAATGTCTCCTATGTGTTAGACAATATCTCTACTTTTCAGCTCATTGTGACTTTCATAATTCCTTCAGAAAATATTCTACAAGTCAAAGCCAAAGCTCCAGGCACAAAAATACCACAGACTTAAAGTGGTGCTATCATGAAAATTTTAGCTTTGTTTCAAGCACTGATTAATAAAGAGTCAAGCTTTCTCAGTTTCAAAAAAAATGCTATTTTATCATTGCATGCTCCCTCTTTACTTGTGTTCCTTACTATGCATTTATCTTCATCTGCTGTTACATTAGCCACTTCATACCAATAATCTCACTATCAAAGTCTTTAAGCTTTAGTTCCAAATTTCCGAGTTGTGCAACCATTGTGTCTCTGTGCATATTTATTTGTGTGCATGTATTAGATCTTTCATTTGTAATTAATTTTTTAATGTGCTTAGAAGACTCATTGCATTTACTAAAAGCTTGAAAGTTAAAATAATTAGCTATGGGTAGGCTATTTGGAGGTAAGGCATATATATACAAGCCCCATCAATTTTAGAAAAATCAGAGAATATGTGAAATTACAGATAGAAGAGCAGGTAGGATGATTACTAGAAAAATTGGAGTATTGTGCTTTGAAAGGAAGGCAAATACTGAACAACAAAGAGAATTGCAACTACATAATTAAAGCCTTTCATGAAAGAGAATTTCCCCCTCTACCAATAGTTTGAAGCTGTCTTTAGCATAAGAGATAGGGTTGCAATTAGAATGATATACAGTACAAGTAGCAAATTACATTTATTAGGAAAGAATCACATGAAAGTATTTTTTGTGTTGTTAAAGAATGAAAATTACATGAACTGTCTCTGATAGAACATAATATAACATTCTTGTTATGATGATCTATTTTCTTTTTAAATAGCCCTAGCAGAAAAGCTATGTAAGAAGTGACTTATCTATAGCAATTCCATTAGGCACTGCCAGTTAGCATCTTAAGGAATTTATGGGAACTTAAAAACAACTGACGTGACTTTTATAAAGACTGCAGCTGAATATGTCTAAAGAAGAAAATAAATGATTTAAATATAGAGACATAGTATCAGCAAACCATCTCATTAATTTCATTTATATAACAGTAATAAATCTTGTGGTTTTGCTAGTCACTAGCTAAATTCTACCAACATAGAAAAGAAAGTCTTAGTTAACATCCTATTAAAAACAGGGAAAGCAAATATATAATATTGTCAGGTAAGAAGAAAATCATTCATTTCCTCAGTTATATTAACTCTTTGTGCCTGGATGGATGTCATTTAGGGTAATACAAGAAGACATTTATTATGTCTAAAATTCTATATACCTCCAATAAGCTTAAGTTTACAGATCATATAAGTTAAATTCTACTCTGATGTTTCTCCATAACATGGACATGACTTGAATCTTCAAACACTATTTCAGAAGAAGAGCAACAACAAAAATTGATAGACTTGACCAAGCCAAAAATATTTCAAACTTGGATTCAATGAATACCTGTTCCCTTCAGAATCGCTCACCTAACTTTGGAGAAGTTCAGCATTGACTTGGCTATTTAGCGATTATTTAGCTATCTCAAAAATTCTGGAATATTATATGCTATGTACTAGAGATCTAGTAATCTGCATTGGTGGAGGGTGTCCTTATACTGGCAAAACCACAGATATTTATAGTTTTAAAGTAGATATGCTCTCCCAATAACTATGTATGAAGTAAACATTTTATGGATATTTCCCAAAGAATTTATAACTAAACAATTTTCCCAGTTCCCATAATCACTGCTCACTATATTTGAATAACTGAGGGTGTAGGAGAAGTATTTATCAAATATTTCCTAAATGCAAAGCACTGAAGTAAACATTGGAAATTTAAATAAAAAAGCAAAATAGTTCCTGTTTTCAAAGAGCCTACAATTATTGGCTAGTTTGTTCCCCAGAAGTGCAGTGATTTTATTAAACATTCCAAAAAAATAATTACATTGATAAGTATGCAAAATACAGAGAAATCAACTCATGACTATAGGAAAAGTCTATGGGGAAAATGAAGAGGAAAGATACCAGAAGATGTCTCTAATAAAGGGAAAGAGGAAAATAAAGGAAGCACGAGTAGAGAAGTTAACACAAGTTGGACTCTCCAGAAGGGTTGAATATCAACTGTTTGTAGTATTATGTTCAGTAATCTAGTTCTAGACAGATTAAAACTGAGAATTAAAGTAAGAAGCAATATATGTTGTGATAAAAAGTAATGAAATCCTAGATCAAGACATCTAGGGACAGAGTGAACTTCCAATATAAGAAGGCTTTACTGTCATTGTAATATCTGGAGAGTTAAGATCAGAGCCTGGAGAACATCAAAAGTGGGATTTGAGACCAGGTCTCTTGAATCCAGAACCAGTGCTCTTTCCTTTGTACCTTACCACCTTCTGTTCAAGTTGAGGTTGGGATAGATGACCTCTGAGATCACAGCCATGCCTGGTATACTGTGAGAAAGCAATATAGCATTCTCCCTTTCATAATATTGTAATTTATTTTCTATACTCAATATGTAATGATCAGATGGACACATTTATTAGACTCCAAGCAGAAGGTGGAAAAAAAAGTTGGAAATTAAACTAGTGAAAAGAAAATTTTCAAACATTGTTTAAATATTTGTGGTCAGGTGGACCACAAACTTTGATAGGAATGTCAAGTTCTAGAATGACTCAAATTCAGCTAGGAGATAAGGTTTGAGAACAAAATTCGACATAGGAAGTGCATCTAATGACTAACAACAGAAAGTTTTTCTAGGTCATTTCAAGGAAAGGTTATTCAATAAGGATACCGCTTAGACTCAGTTGAGCCTGATGTTGCCCATGATGATTTATCAGTCAGCAGACTAGGGGAGGGTTTCCCTCCCATGTCATAGTTTTTTGTTTGTTTTGTTTTTCATACTTATACCCCTAGAAGACTAGATAATAGGACCTAGCTTAGTTTCCTGAGTCAATTAAGAGATAAGGACAATTTCAATACTATTTTCATTAAAACTAGCATTGTTATCACAGCATAGGACTTGGGAATATTATTCCTACCTTATGTCATAGAAATGCTTAAGATGGCAGAAAACACTGAGATTGTCAATATCAAATGCAAAAGGAATGACAGAAAAGAAGTCTGGAGCTCCCTAAAACTAATGGTATAGATCTACCTAAGCCAAAGAGGAAAAAGTTTTATCATTCATTATTATCCTAGAATAATATATAAAAGTAAATAGAATAATAACAACAAACCTGTTATCCTATTATTCCTTTCATAGTTGGACTCTGCTGTCACCATTTTTGTTCTTAGTTTTCTGTCAGTTCCCATTACTTTCTTCATTATATTGGCTCAGTATTAGATCAACCATTGATCAATATTTTTACCACCTGAGTGAACTAACCACAAATGATGAACATGAATAAGACTCATAGATGCACATAGATATTAAAGATTCACCTAGGATTGAAAATAATGTAGATCTCAGTCAGGTCAAACTTTTAGCCATGAATCTTATATATAAGATACCCAACAATTAGTTAAATTGCCTATCTCCACTCCTGTAGCTTAACTTTCATATTAATACAACATTTTCCAGGATTACTTATAAAAAAGTAAATAGTATTATTTAATTCCTCCAAAGACATATTGAACTATCTTTAGTTATCTGTTACAAGAGTATCATTAGCAATATACTTAACCTAACAAAAAAAAACATAGAATTTCTTGAATATATCTAGGATTATATTTATTCTTACAATCTGTAATTATATTTCTCATTGTTTTGCAGTAAAAATGAAAGCTCAACATGGATTTTTATTTCACTTCTGTGGCATCCCTTTGGTTAGAACAGAGCTATCATCTCCAGTGCTGATGAAAATAAACTACATCTGAAATGTTCAGAATGAATGCTTGCTTTTGTTTGTATTTGGTTTGTGATATTTATATCCCTCTCATCATAACATGGGAATCTTACTGAGGCACAAACAATTAGACTTTTTTTTAGGCTTTTGCAAGGCAATGGGGTTAAGTGGCTTGCCCAATACTACACAGCTAGGTAATTATTAAATGTCTGAGGTAGGATTTGAACTCAGGTACTCCTGACTCCAGGGCTGGTGCTCTATCCACTGTGCCACCTAGTCACCCAGCCAAATAGACTTTTAATAGGCATTCTGGCTGCCAATGCTTAAGAATTTATCATTATTGAAGCCATAAGAACCAACTTAGTAGTATTTAAAAGACAGGTATTGTTAAGAATACAAAACACATATTTCATCTCAAAGTTAGAGGATGATTTCTGTGATGGGAAATATCTATTCTGCAATAGAAGTATATCTTTTTTTAAGAATAAAACACTTTGAATAATATCAAATATGTATATGTATATATATACATAAGCATTTATTAAGCACCTACTATTTCCTATGTTGGGGGGATGCAAAAAGAGGCAAAAGGAGCTTACAAATCTAATGTATTCATCATTTTCCAAACAATGCTAATTGTATTGATTATACTTCCTACAACTTTCAAAGTTGTATGTGTGTGTATATATATACATATATATATATATATATATATCATTGTTTTATTGTAGAGATTGTTTTCCTGATTCTGTTTATTTCATTTTTCATCAGTTTATGAGTTCTCATAAATGTATTTTTAAATGAATTAAAGTGTAGTATAGATTATTCTTCTGTTTCTACTTAATTCACTGCCCAAATTTGCATATCTTTTCATTTCTTTTTTTAAACATTATTTCCTTATTATTACTGAACAATAATAAGCATCACATTCTTATAGCACAATTTATTTACCCATTCTGCAATTTTTGAAACTCCCTTTAGTTTCCAGATTTTTTTGGCATCGATAAAAAGAACTGCTATAAATATTTTTATACATAAAGGACTGATTCTTTCTTAATGTCTTTCAAGTATAGTTCTTGCAATGATATAGATGAGTCAAAAACATGTTCCATTTAATAACTTTTGTATATAATTTCAAACTGCTTTTCTTAATGGTTGAATGTATTTGCAGGTCTATCAATAATGAATTACCGGTGTAATTTCCACAGTGTAATCAACATTTAATTCTCATTTTTTGTCATCTTGGCTATTCTGATTTTATTGTTATTGAAAAGAAAATGTATGACTAGTAGTATTGCACTTGAGTAAATTCAGAAGAGATTGAATATGTTCATCCAAATAGCAACTAGTTAAATGTCAGTTTAAAAGACGTCAATGACCCTTAGAACTAGTCGAATGATCCAGGCATTTGACCCTGACTCTGTGCTATTTAACAGTTCATAATGACTCCAATGAAGGCAGAGATTGAACCATTATCAAAAAGCAAATGGCAAACATCTAGGAAGACTTGATAATATACTAGCCAAATAAGTAAGGATATCAAAAATTTTTGACAGTAAGATGAGGTCAGATTTAGTTGAAATTTAAGAACAAAATCTGTAAGAAATATTGCTTTTGAGTTAAAGATTCAACTTCACAAGTATTACATGGTCAAGGCATGGACTAATAGCAGTTCATTTGAAAAATACCAGTAGCTTTTAGTATAAGCTGTCAGCAGTATGATGTGATGATTAGATCCAATGAGTGAGTAGTACCACATGACCCTTAAGGTACCTTCCATATTTAGGTCTTTGATTCTGCTATAATCCAATGATATGATAGCTTAAGTTGAATTTAGACTGTATCAAGCCATAGTTGCCTATACTAGGGGAATGATGGACATCTTGTATTCTCCTGATGTCAATGGAATATGTGATCAGATCTGGGTTCCAAATTTTAGATTCCATCAGCAAACTGGAGAACATCCAGGAGAAACTGGCAAAGATGCTTAAAGAATTTGAGTTCATGCTATAAAAACATCAGTGGAAGTTTTAGTCTAAAGAAAAGAATCAAACAACCAACCATTATTTATTAAGCATCCACTATTTTCTACACCCTATGCTAGACAATGAATAAATAAGGACAAAGAATGAAACATTCCCTTCTTGCAAATGCATAACATAACAGGGGAGATAAGTATATCTGTATCTCTATCTTTATATATAAAATGCATAAAATATAATAGAAAAAGACTATTGGGGAAATGTTTGGTAGGTGGAGTTTAAATTTATTTATGGGTATGTGTATATATCCATTCTCAATCATCTTAAAATATTATTAATAATAGTAATGAACACTTATAAGACACTTTAAGGCCTATACATCACTTTATTTTTATCTTTATAACAATTCTTGGAGGTAGGTGGTATTTTACATAGAAGAGAAGTGAGACAGAGCAATTAAGTTTCTTGTTCAAGTTCTCATAGCTAATACTTATATAAGAGGTCAGATCTGAACAGACTACAGTGTCAGTGTTCTATCCATTTCACCACCTAGCTGCCATTCTACTTCAAAGTAAAATACACACTTTTGTGACTCTATAACAGTTGAGAAGAATTGCAAAGAACTTTATCTGACTTTTTTCCATCTTTATAGGTCACTAGTGTGGGTCACAGAGCAGGAGGAAAGAAGAAAAATTAACAATTGTTTTGGGATTATATTTACTAAGTTTCTTTAAAATATTATCCCAAACATTGTATATCTCTAATAATTAATTTGTGAGAAGGAGAGAATTACATATATCCCACATTTTCAAACTTTTATATTTTCTCCTTAAGTCACAGTCTTTAAATTTCCCACTTCCTGTCAATCTTTAGAATTTCAAAGTGTCTATGAATGTGTTTAAGCCACACATATGCTTTCTTTCCTCTTCTTTCCTCTTGTTCATAGAATGGTCCTATTCCAGCTTCAAGGTAACTTTGGTGTTCTCCCTATATCATAAGCAGAAAATGAGATCATGACATGGTCATTTCATTCTAAATTTGACCTTTCTTCTAACCAGATACTTTACTAAGATTGCAGTAGTTAATTTGGACATTTTTTTTTGCTATGACATTTCTTGGTTTTCAGTGAAGACAGAGCCTACCAGTTGAATGACATTGAGCTCATAAGCTTAGAGGATTTGCTATTCCTGTTTTGCCTTCTGAATTATATTCTAGTTATAATTGAGCTAATCATTCTCTGCCAACAGAGACATAGAAGGTAGCTTTTAAGGGAAAATGTTTTCCTTTTTTTCCTGTATACATTTTACCTGTAATTGCAATGAATTTGTTACTTGATTTCTGGAAAGAGAATTCAAACATTTGTTTTGTATTACTAGATACAAATGATGAGTTGAATTTATATACATTGAATAAGAAGCAGTATATTGATAAATTAACATCTATTCACTCTACATTCTAGAGAAATAAAAGAATTTGATATTTCCATTCATTCCTTCTCCTACTTCCATGTCTTTACACAGTCTACTCATACATCCTATACTCTGTGATCCAACCATGTCTGCAACTTTGGATTGGCTGATTCACATTCCTGGAATGTGCTCTCTTTCTGCCTTTGTTTCTCTTCCTTGTCTCCCTTCCAATCTCAGTTGCTACATTCTACAGGTCTTTTCCCAATTCATCAGTTATTAATACTTTTCCTCTATTCTGAATTACACACACACACACACACACACACACACACACACACACACACACACAAACATATAGGTGTGTGCCCAAATGTGCATGTTCACATGCATGTATGTTAACACAAATATTCTTATTTTATACATATGTGTGTGTGTGTGTGTATAAAGCACATGTTATTTCCCCCAGGGGAAATGTAACCTCCATGAAGGAAAGGATTATTTTATATTCCCAGTTTCTTGCATAGTTTCTGGTATATACTAGTCAATTAATAAATAATTATTCAAATGAATTAAATTAAATGAGCAAAGAAAAGGGTTTCAGATAGCTGAAATAATGTAGGGGAAGGAAAATTACTGCAAAAATTAGCATTTATTTTGTTCCAGCATCACTTCTCTGTTTCTATTTAGGAATTTCCTTTGAAACCAAATTTTTCTATTTACCATTAATCAGAGCAAATAGATGAGCCTCTCAAAATTGTCTGTGCCCTGCTTTTTGAATTAGTTTTCAATCTCATAATGAGTTTCTTCATTGTGAATAGTTATGAATGCATCTTTCACCCCAAGGACAAATCAAAGTCCACTGTCATTTGAAATCCCAGGGAGTACCTCTGGATGATCTGATTGAATTTCGTGATTTCTGAAATTATAGTAAAGTATGAGAGGTGCACAGATTCTGACCCTTCTCAAATACTTTTGACTTTTATATGAGTGCTTCTTATTCTCAAAAATCACATTCTGCCACGGTGTCAAATAAAAGTATTTTTATTCAAAATCTGAAAGCTCAGTTTCAGCCGAGCAAATTCTATGTCTACATAATGAAATTAAAATCATTTAAAGTGAATGAGTAATACAACTAGAGATTTTGTAAGTAATCATAGACTGGTAGGAGGTATGAATTAGTACAATTAGGACTCCGATTAGTGTAGAATTGGGAAGTAAGCAATTTTCAAAAAGAAATGCAATCTCTCTTTCTGTACTTTGATATTTGCAGAGTTTTGTTAGACTAACAGGGCAGATCCAATGTTCATGATCAAGATCAACTCCATCATTTTCTTTGCTCAGTGAGTAAGTTTTATAGTTTATCAGCTTTTAGGTTTAATCTTTCCCTATAAAAAGAAATAAATATTAAAAATCATTTTAAGGTCAATAAAGATAGCTTTGGACAAAAATTTAAATCCAGCAGTTGGGGAAAGAGAAGCACACTAATATTAGATATATTAGATATTATTTGATATAAAGGAAATATTTTGTGTGTTCTTTTTTTAGTCACACTATTTGCTAAGTTTAGTTATATGTTGATTCTATGTAGAAATTAATATGACTCACCACTTCCTCAATGGAAACAAAAGAAATTGAACCTATTCTCTAACTCAAGGGCAAGACTATACACTTCTTAAACTTCAGATTCTCGGGTCATCAAGGACAGAGATGTTAAATACACAGTCCACATGCTATAATGAGGTTCACAAGGCTCCTAAGTTTGGTCAGAATCAGATTAAAATGGAATAGGAAAAAATTTTAAGAAAATAATCAAATTCCCCAGAAAATAATGTTAATTTGTGATTTTTAAAGTCAATATGCAATCCACAGAGATCCTTATGTACAGTTACATGGTTCTATTTCTACTTGAATTTGATACTTCTAATCTAGGATACCACAATAGAATTTGTGACACCAACAGTTTCTAGGATTCTCATTCACTATGTTACCATGTGAGAACAACAGGAATAACAAATCATTTGAAAATCAGTTAAAGCTAAACTCAACTCTACAATGCTTCTGTGGATATTGTTGTCCAAAGTGTTTAGGGCATGAAATTCCATACCTGTTAATGAGTCCAATCCTTTTTCAAATGCATGTTACTCTTTGTTGTAAAGACAACAAAAATGGATAGCTGAGGAAAAAACAGTCACTGCTCATGTAATTTTAATTCATTTGAACTCTTTCTACCCCCAAGACAAAAAAATGTAGATCGAAAAGAAAACCTCAGTCAGAAATTTAGGCTATGTTATTTATTCAGTGGAAAAGATCCAAGTGTTTTATATTTTAAATACCCTCTGAATGGATTCTATTACATTTTTCTTCATGATAAATGAAGTTTCAACATTACCATAAGTAATGATCTAAGACTCTTCTGTGTCAGAATCTCATCACTTCTGATGAGGTACATATAAGGAAAGTATCAAGCACCCAGAAAGTATATGAAAGCCACACAAAGAAGTGACCTTATAAACCAAGTTATCATCCTCATATAAATTGTTTAGTATTTTCTTCTTTAACAGTTTGTAATCCAGACTAAGGCTTATGCTCTTCCCAAAGACAAACCCATCATAAGAATGCTTATCCAACTAACTACTCTCTTTAGAGCCACAATATACTGCTACAAAAGAAATGTCCTATAGCTTTATTTTCTCTAACATTAAAAAACACAATAAGCCATATTAAACACCAGTCAGAGACCTGGCCATGCCCTGTCTATATGTTATCTGCATACAGCCTCAAAAGGGGAGAAAGCCTAATATCCTGGCTAGATCTATTGACAAAAGCTGCAACCTTCTGTCTCACAGATAGCTATTCTGCCTTCTTGATTTCCACTTAAAACGTTTTCAGAATCCTGGTTTTCTGAGAGTTTGATTTTCTAGGAAACAAATTTGAGATGAGGAGTGCAAAACAATGTTTCTTTGTTTCACTAAACATTGGTACCTTCATTTTAATGTGCAATATTATATCCTGTTAAAATGAATATTTCAACATCCAACCATTTGGATATAAACAGTATTCATTCATTAGCTATTTCCTTTCTTTTTGCAGGCTGTCAATAGTTAATTTGTAGGTTCTTAATTACTATATAAATAATTCTTTTTGGAAATACCTCAGTTGTTTTAGAAAGATTAATTTTATTCATCATTCTTTTATTTCCCCCTGGGTACTGTGAAAAAAAATCCATTCCCTTAGTCATTTTCCTCTTTTGAGAAATTTAGGCTGCAGTGATTCATTATGGATTTAGCATTTCAAACTAAAAAGTCTTTAGAGATTTTTGTTATGCAGTCCTTTCTAACACTTCATCACCCCATTTGGGCTTCACCTGCCAAAAATGCTACAGTAATTTTGTCATTTCCTTCTTTAAGTTATTTTACAAATGAGGAAACTGAGGCAAAAAGGATTAAATGACTTAGGGTCACACAGCTAACAAGTGCCTAAGACCAGTTTTGAAATCTGTTTAATCTGTTTTTTGTTTTTGTTGTTGTTTTTACTCCAGGGGCTGTTCTCTCTCCCTGCATCACCTACTTGCTGGATCTCAGAGATAATCCAGTTCAATACTAGACTTTTCAATTGAAGAAACTGAGGCCCAATAAGCTTAAGATTTCTACTTAGTTCATAAAGGAAGAAATTTCAATAGAGTTAAATTTGACGCCAAATTCTGTAACTGCAAATCCTGCTCCTTAGACCTGTGCTACTATGGAGTTATTTATAATGAGTGTACATTGTCAACAGGGAAATAATATGAAATTAACTAACTGGTACAGTCACTATAAATACTCATAGAGTATTGTCATATTTAATATCAAAACCATGTTATTTTACTCTAAATGTAATATTCTTTCAAACTGATTACAACTAGATTACAACCAGAGAAGACTGACAAAAAATATAAGACAATATTAGCTTTTTGAATTCATGATATTCTAATTTCTTATGCTTCAAATATATTTCAAATAGCTCTAATGAAGAGAAAGCAGACTTATCAGATACAAAAATGGAATTCAAACAACTCATACAATTAAATATAACGAGAAGAATAATGTCAAAGATAAGTTAAAAAAGATGAATATATAAAATATAAAGCACCTATAGTGTTAGTGACACTGAAGTCTAGAATGCCCTGAGATGGAGATTAAGGATAACAAAAAGACTCTTTTTTAGCCATCAAGACAAAGAGAAGATAAAAGAAAAAAAATAATGCAACTTTGTAGGTGCAGACAAAGAAGTTTAAAAATTATTTAACTCACTTTACTTCTGTCTTCTCTGCCATGGAAAATGATTTTCAGATCTTTGGAAAGGCAAACCAAACATGACAAAAATGGAAGTGAGAAGATAATATCATATCAAGTCTGTTTTTATTGTTGAATTGTTTCAGTCATTTCCACTTCCTTGTGTTCCCATTTTGGAGCTTTTATTAGCAAAAATACTGGAGTGGTTTGCCATTTCTTCCTCCAATTTAATTTTTAGGTGAAGAACTGAGGTAAATAGTTAAGTGACTTGCTCAGGGTCACACAGTTGGTAAGTATCTGAGGTTGAATTTCCAACCATGAAGATGAGTCTTCTTGATTCCTAAGCCCAGGGCTCTATCCATTGTACCATCAGACTGCCCACATTTTAAGTCAACCAATCTGTCAAGCTATTGACTTTCTGGTGTATTTAAAGAATTTATGAACTTAATTCCTGAGTGATTGGTAGTGGTTATTGATTGTTTGTTAAGGATAGGAGAATTGATCCTAGGAAAAAGAAACACACGCTGTCCAAATTTCCAAAATTAATAACTAGCCTTTATATTGCACTTTTACTTTGTGAAAAAACTATGCATATATATCACATCAATTCAGAGAAACCTCAATGACCAAAGAAGTTTAGGAGGGAGGCAGGGTGTTATAGTGAGTATGTACTAGATTTTATATAAATATCTACTCAGATACTTGCTTGTTTCATGAATCTGAGCAAATCATTCAACTTTCCTATGACTTAATGTCCCCATTTACAAAATCAAAGAGTTGGATTTTTATAGCATCTAAAATTTCTTCTAGCTCCACATCTATTATCCTGTAAATCTACAAATAATTGTGAGATAAATTTAATTTTATCCTGGCAAGATTTAAGAATCATAGTATTGATGAAACGATTTATTAGCATTTCAAAAGGTGAGTGCTGAAGTCAACATGGATTCAATTAAAATTAGAATTATATTTAGAATTGGAAATGTTCTTAAATACCATTACATCCAGTTCCCTCATTTACAGATGAAGAAACTGGGACCTAGAGAGGTTACATGATTTTCTAGTAAGTGAATGAGACAGGATTCAAACTCAACTCTTCTTGACTCCCAACCAATAATTCAATATACTTTTCACTTAGTCAGAATGAGTTATTACCAGAATCAGTAACCCAGACAGTTGATCTTAGCTTAACCTAATTTTGATTTTTGGCAGCCTTACTAGAGAAACAGATCAATAGAACACTGTAGACATACCATATCTATTCTGTAGATATATTATGCCTAGATCTCAGAAAGGTCTTTGACAAGGGCTCTCATAGTATTCTTATGGACAAGATGGAAAGAGGAGGGCAAGATTATAATATATTTGGGGCACTTTGAAATTGATTAAGTGACTGGACCTAGAGAGTAGTCATTAATCGGCTCTTGTCTACTTGGAGGGAGATTTCTTATATAAAACCTTGGTTATCTAGCTTTGGCCTCCTGATGTTCAAGATTGTAAACATTGAATAGGATAAAGCCTTAAAAAGTATAGTGTCAAATTTTTAGATAACAATAAATTGTGAGGGTAATTATCGTGGTTGCTAACAGAATCGTTGTTTCTAGAGATGTTAAAGAACTAAAGTGATTTTTAAAAAGGATAAATGTAAAGATCTACACTTGATTTTTAAAAATCATTTTTATGAGCATGAGAATGAATATCCATAGTGTTTTTTTTCCTTCCTATGAATAAGATGTTAGTTTTAATGGACAAAATACTCATTATGAATGATATGATTCAATATATGACATTTCATCTTAAAACACCCTTGATGCCATTAAGAAAGGAAGAATATCTGGAATGAGGTAGGTCATATCTAGTACATTAGAGTATACTCTACACATCTAGAGTGTTGGGTTCAGAAGACATACTGATAGTTTAACCAAATTCAGAGAAGTATGTCCAGGATGATAAGTGAACTTAATTGAAGGAACTAATAATGTTTACTATGCAAAAGAAAAATGTAATATGAAATGTTAGCAGCTTTCAAGTATTTGAAGCTCATTTATATGAAAGAAATATTATACTTTTTTCTAGCTGGCACCAGACAACCAAAATCAGTGTAATATTTGGAAATTCTAGAGAAACAATTCTAGACATTATTTTTGGAAAATTCCCTAATAATTAGAACCGATTCAATGTGCGGTGGCTTGCCTCCATTAGTTTCCTCTTAGAGGATATATTCTCAAGAGTCTGGATGACCATTTGTTACGAATTTTGTTGTAGAAGGTATTTTTCTTCAGGTACTAACTCAGCAAGAGGGCCTATTAAATTTCCCTCCAAATATATATAATAGCTAAAATATCATGTTATTACTTTTCATTATCCTTTTTTTAATGTGAGAAAATCTGCATTCAGAATTCACTAATTATCTTTCTTGGGGGGGAAGAGCATTTTTCATCATGGGTTATTTGAAGTTGTCTTGTACTTTTTTATTGATCAGAGAAACCAATTCTTTCAAAATTGATCATCATTACAACACTGCTGTTACTTTGTACTACAATGTTCTCCTGACTCTTCTCACTTCACTTTGCATCAACTTATATAAATACCTTTCCTGGTTATTCTTTTTTTAAAATAATTACATCATTTATAAAGCACTCTAAAGTTTGCATATACTTATATATTACCTCATTTGATCTCATCTAATTACTCATTTTACAGATCAGTAAATAAGATCCAAAGCTTTAATGACTTGCACAAAGTTGTATAGATATTAAAAGGTAAAGCTATGATTTAAATTCATATATTCTAGTTACAACTCCTGCTTTTTTTACATTTAATTTATTCATTTATTTTTGTATTACTACAATGATCTTGCAAAAGTAAACATAATCTCTCCACCCCCTCCCACCCCTCCCAAAGACAGAGAAATCTCAAGAAAAATAAAGTGAGAGAAAAAAATGCACTTAAGTTTGTGTTCAGACAGCAGTGGTTCTGTCTCTGAGATGGATCACATTCTTTATCTTAAGTCCATCAGAGAAGTTACTTCAGTATTTTTCCCCCTGTTACTATTGTCAACTGCATGTCCCATCAATCTATTCTTCTCCACTCCTTTTATTCTATTCTCTCTCCTTTCACCTGTCCATCCTCAAAAATATGTTATATCCAACTACCCTCTCCCTTGCTCTTCCCTTTCTTCTATTACCTATGCACTTCCCTTCCCCCGTCCCCTTTCTCCCATACCTTTCCTCTCCTTTTCCTCTTGGAAGATTTTTCCGGAGAAGATTGAAGGCTCCCTCATTCCCCCTCACCTTCCCCCCTCACTTCCCCCCCATCCACTCTATTTCAAAAGATTTTTCTTGATTCTCTTATGTGAAATATCTATAATCTATATAATCTATAATAAATATATTAAAGATAATATAATATGATATTATATGATATGAATAAATATTATAATATACAATATTATAATATACAATATATAGATATTATATGATATATGAATATATGAATATCTATAACCAATTCTACCTCTCCTTTCTCTTTCTCCTAGTACATTCCTTTTTTCCCCACTGACTCCATCTTTATAATATATTATACCTTCATATTCAACTCCCTCCTGTGCCTTGTCTATATATGTTCCTTCTAACTGCCCTAATAAATGAAAAGGTTCATCTGAGTATTATCAATATCATCCTCCCATGCAGGAATACAAGCAGTTCAATGTCATCAAACTCTCTGTTCAGCTTGGATCATTTCAACAGCAAAGTTTGAAAGTTCCCTATTTCATTGAATGTTCATCTTTTCCCCTGAAAGAGGATGTTCAGTTTTGCTGGTTGGTTGATTCTTGGTTGTGATCCAAGCTCTGTTACCCTCTGGAATATCATATTCCAAGCCCTACAAGCCCTTAATGTAGATGTTGCAAGATCCTTTGTAATCCTTACTGCAGCACCATGATATTTGAATTGTTTCTCTCTGGTGACTTGAAATATTCTCTTTTTGACTTGGGAGTTCTGAAATTTGGCTTTAATATTCCTGGCAGTTTTTCTTTTGGTATCTCTTTCAGGAGGAGATCAGTGAATTCCTAGCTTCCAGGATATCAGGGTAACTTTCCTGGAGAATTTCTTTAAAAATGAAGTCAAGGCTCTTTTTCCGGTCATGACTTTCAGGTTGCACAGTGATTTTAAAATTATTTCTCAAGAATCTGTTTTCCAGGTCAGTTGTTTTTTCCAATGAGATATTTTACATTTTTCTTCTAGTTTTTCATTTATCTAGTTTTATTTTGTTGTTTCTTGAGTGCTCACAAAATCATTAACTTCCCTTAGCTCCATTTTACATTTAGAGGGGTTATTTTCTTCAGAGACCTTTCTTTTCTCCTTTTCCATCTGGCCAATTCTGCTTTTTAAGGTATTCTTCTTCTCATTGATATTTTGAAATGCTTTTTTTTTTCCATTTGACATAAACTGGTTTTTAACAGGTTATTTTCTTCAGTAATTTTAGTATCACCTTCACCTAGCTACTGACTTGGTTTTCATGATTTTCCTGCATCATTCTCATTTTTCTTCCCAATTTTTCCTCTATCTCCCTTACCTGATAATCAAAGTCTTGAGTTCTTCCATATTCTGAGATCAGTTCCTATTTTTCTTGAAGTCTTTGCATGCAGAAGCTTTGATTTTTATCATCTTATGAGTGTATATTTTGATCCTCAATGGGACCAAAATAATTTTCTATAGTCAGATTATTTTTCTTCTGTTTACTCATTTCCCCATCCTATAACATGATTTTAACACACTTAGCAAGTTTTTGAGTGTTTTGGGGACACTTCCCCAGGAATCTTAATTCTTTCAAGATTTTATGAGAGACTCTCACTGCTCTCCTGGTCTATGCTCTGGTATGTAGTTGACCACAAGCACTTCCCTCTGCCCTGGAGCTGTGAGGAGGGTCCCTGCTCTACTATGGTAGTATGGGAGTCCAAACTGTGCTGTGGATCTGCATATGGACAAAGTCACAGACTCCTGCATCAGAGACAGATAGCAGAGGACATCTGCAGTCTCCTCCAAGTCCTTTACTGTGGACTGAGTGCTGCTGGGTGGCCCTGCTACTTAAGGGCAAGGATGTGCTGAGGCCTGGCTGACCTGTGTTCTGCACTAGCTCTGGTATGGCAGAGATTTACCATTTGTCTTTCAAGTTGTCCTTTGCCATTCCTTGACTGAGAGGTCTGGAAACTCTTCCTGCTGCCATGGACCCAAGCACCTCCAGGAACCCAGGTGCCCAGCTAGCTGTTCCTGGAAGACTGGAGCTGGGTTGTTCTTTGTGTGGTGTGATCTGGGCTGCACTGTGGTATTTTCTAACCCTGATGGAATAGACCCTTCCCCCTGGATCTTACAAGTTGTCTTGGGCCAAAAAAAATTCTTTCACTCAGTCTTTCTGTAGGTTCTACCACTATATAATTTGGTTAGACTCATAATTTCAAGGCTTTTGGTGTATACTGTGGGAAGAGCTTCTGGGATTTCCTGCCTCCAAGCCACCATTTTGTTTCCCCCTCCAAGTTTTCCTGAAATCATCCTACTCTTGATTTTTTATAGTTACATGCATTTGTTCTTTCCATGTGTTGTACATAGTCATGATTTTATCTTAAAGAATTTGCTTTCTGAGCATATTGTCATTTCTAACTTTACTTACTATATAGAGAGAAAGATAGTCGAAGACAGAGGTAATCTGAAGATAAGAAAGATCCTAGTCTCCTTTTCCTGTCAAATAATTTTTTATTTACAAATTGTAACTCTTGGGGAAACTAGGTGGCGCAATGGATAGAGCACTGGCCCTGGAGTCAGGAGTACCTGAGTTCAAATCCAGCCTCAGACACTTAATAATTACCTAGCTGTGTGGCCTTGGGCAAGCCACTTAACCCCATTGCTTTGCAAAAAAAACCCCTAAAAAATAAAAAAAAAACAATTTGTAACTCTTTATTTCTAGTTACAAGAAGATGTTGAACCAGAATAATTCCAAAGTATAATAATTCCAATTGCAGAAGTTATTGTGGAGCTAATAGGAAACACACTCTAAACTTCCCATGCAATATGCAAGTGCTAGTCATGTGACCATCCAGATGCACTTCTAATGATAAAAAAATTATGTATTAAAAAGAACAAAATAAGGAGTCCCATTGGATGAGCTTGGAGAAAAATCTTTTTAAATCCTCACCTTAAATATATCTCAGAGAAAAAGAAAAAAAAAAGATGTCTTTCACCACTCTAAAACAAAACCTGATTACCTAAACAAGTCTATTAGTCAGATCGCTTTTATCTTAAGGAAAGGACATCAAAGACAATCATATGGATGTAATAGAATCTATGTCAACATATAGATTTTTTTAATCTTATTATATCTTTTCTAAAGACATTTTACCATAACCATAAATATAATGATTTACTTTATTTTATATTATTTTAAAAATTAGGACTCCCTTAATGAAGTACATTGACATAAATTTATATACATATATATATGAAATAAACACAGATACATAGAAACATTGCATCTATGTCATATCTATTGATTTATAGTGCATAAACTTTATGAGCAATTCACCAAGAAAAAACTCATTGGACTAAGCTTTCTATTTAGATGGCATTTTATAATTTATTTAATTTTCACAACTGATTAATATGAAACGTCACAGTGGATAAATCTCAGGACTTAGAAACAGGAAGATCTGAGGTCAAATCCTATTTCAGAAATTTACTAACTGTGCAACCTCAAATAAGAAATTTAACTTCTCTCAGCCTCATTTTCCTCACCTGTATAAAGGAGTTAATAAGAATACATGCTCAATAGAGTTACTATAAAGCTTAAATGAGATAATAGATGTAAAGCATTTTGTAAAGCTCAAAGTGGCACATAAATGTTAGCTATTATCATTATTACAATCATAACTATCAGTATCACTGTTTTTACTTCTATTCTACTCAACCAGTTTATTTGCTCTAAGAGATTGACATGGAAGATCCCATTTATTTTGAAATGTGTTGATACCTTTACAAGAGCCAAGGGTAAGAAAGATACTTATGAGGGGAGGCTAGGTGGCGTAGTGGATAAAGCACCGGCCCTGGAGTCAGGAGTACCTGGGTTCAAATCCGGTCTCAGACACTTAATAATTACCTAGCTGTGTGGCCTTGGGCAAGCCACTTAACCCCATTTGCCTTGCAAAAACCTAAAAAAAAAAAAAACCTAAAAAAAAAAATAAAAGATGTTTCATAAAGCTGGCATGTCCTATTTACCCGAGTGGAAGCTCTATGAACAAAGAGATCATGAGTTTCCTAGTGCTATAAATGAAGTCAGAAATATAAATGTTCTTGAATTTTCATGAAATAATTAAGAATTATAAGATACGTTAAGTGACTTGACCAGAGTCAAAGAACTAGTAAGTGTCTGAGACTGGATTTGAATTCAGGACTTCCTGACTCTAAGTACAGGACTCTTTACTTTAGTACTTTAGTAGCCCCAGTGTCTGCACTTATGGGTACTTAAACCCTAGGACAGCTATATAAACGCCAATTTTTATTGTCATACTCTCTTCTAGAATCAAGCATATTACTATTATCTATTAGATGCTTAATAAATGTTTGACAAATTGAATCAAAATAGAATCAAACATTAGTTTCTCTATTTCAAATGAACATAAATCACTGAAGTGTTATAAATATCCAATTGAGCCAAACACTTCAATACAGATATTCCTCCATTTTACTTGTCATAGATATTGTTTTATTTTGTTTCAGATATGGGAAGATTATACAATTGTCTTTGTAACTATATTTTCATTTATTGACTTTATTTCATTTGATTCATCTAGTTATACTATAATGTATCTAGAGGTAGGAGGTGATACCAAAACCTATCTTCATTTACATATAATTTTAAATTTATTAAAAATGTACAATAATAAAGGAATATTTTGAGAGATTATACTTCCTGAAAAAAAAATAACCATCTCAATCAAGAAGGCTACATGAGATTCACAGCAGCAGTTGAGAAGTTCTTCCAGATCACATTACAATTATTAGGTATTCACTCTTTGTATTTTCCCCATGCCATTCTTGATAATGATGCAGAATGCTAATGAGGAAAAAAATGTGACAACTCAAATTGTTTTGCAGGGATACATTGAAGTACACAGCAACTAACCTGAAGCTTTGTGATTTTCCAGATGGGACAAGTGATCAGATTACATGTGGGTGTTTCAATAGTACCCAGAGGGTATACCATAAAATCACTCACCATATGTTTAATATCCATACAGCTCTATTTCTTTGAACTCTTACTTTAATCTTCCTTTTTATTTACTTTTTATTGCTACACACTTAAACTGATGTCTTTTCTTATCTACAGATAAACTTATGGGCTATGTGAGCTATCTTGTGTTTTCACTTTTTTCTTTACAATATGATGTTTGTTATCTAATACATGCAATATCTTTTTTAAAATATTATTTATCTTAATATTTCTTTTATCTTTATAAATTTTGAGTTTCAAATTCTCTCTCCCTTTAACTCCTCCCCCATCCACTAAGAAGTAAGCAATGCAAAATACGTATATCTGTAATAACATTACCCATGTTATAATAAAGCAAGAAAAACTAAGAAAGTAAGAAGAATTATACTTTAATTTGCACTCAGTGTTTATCAGTTCTTTCTCTGGAGGTGGATAACATTTTTATCATGTATATGTATCAAGTGTATTTGTGGATGTATGTGAAAAAGAATGTTTTTCTTGAAACTATTTCTAATGAAGTATCACATAACACCTTATCAAATTGACCAAGATGAGACAGGGAAAATGATCTGTGTTGGAGAAGCTGTGGAAGGCTGCATTGCTGGTGGAGTTGTGAATTAATCTAACCATTCTGGAGAGCAATATGGAACTATGTCCAAAAAAGCAATAAAATTGTTCATACCCTTTGACCCAGCAATTCCAATTCTGGGTCTATATCCTGAAGAAATTATTTATAAAAGGGAAAAGTCCCACATGTTGCAAAATATTCATAGCAGCTCTTTTTGTAGTGGCAAAGAGTTGGAAATTGAGGGAACACCCATCAATTGAGGAATGACTAAACAAGTTATGGTACATGGAATACTATTGTCATATAAGAAACCATAGAGGGTCAGACTCTAGAGAAGCATAGAATTACTTACTGGATCTGATGGTAAGGGAAGGGAGTGCAACCAAAGGAACAATGTACACATCCACAACAACATTGTGAGATGAACAACCTTGATGGAAGCAGTTGCTCTCAGCAGTCTAGAGAGCCAGGATAACTATATTAGACTGGTTATGGACTATCATATCCCCATCCAGAAGAAGAAAAACAAAACAAAACAAAACAAAACATACACACACACACACACACACACACACACACAGACACACATGCAAAACAACCTTTCAGGATCTGATAAACACTTTATTAAAATTATCTCTTATTTATCTCTTTCCCTTAATCCTAATTCATCTTTTTTTGTTTTGTTTTAGGTTTAATGGGATTAAGTGGCTTGCCCAAAGCCTCACAGTTAGGTAATTAGTAAGTGTCTGAGGCCAGATTTGAACTCAGCTACTCATGACTCCAGGGCCAGTGCTCTATCTGCTGCGCCACCTAGCTGCCCCTTGTGACACCTAGCTGCCCCTATCCTAATTCCTCTTACTGAAAATAACTATTCTGCAAACATGTTTATCGAAATATGTATGTACAATGCTAACCTGACTGCGTCTGAAAGGAGGGGGTTGAGAAGGAAGAGTGGAAGGAAATTTTGTAACTTAAAAAACATATAAATGCACATGGATGAAAATAAATTTATATATATATATATATATATATATATACATAAACTATTTCTAAATAGCTCATGGGCAATGTATGGTACATAAAGGGTTTTTATCTAATTTTAAAGATTTGGAGTTAAATACTACACAAACGTCAAAACCTTTGAGAAATATAGTCAAATATAAGAAAGCAAAATTTGAGACCTTATCCTTTGGAATTGTCTTGAATAATTCTATTGCTCAGAGTAGCTGTTTTTCACAGTTGATCATACAATATTTTTGTATTGTTTATGATGACCTCTTGGTCTTATTCACTTCACTTTGAATCATTTCATAGTCTCCTGTTGTTGTTGGTTTCTGAAACAGTCTTCCTTAGCTTATCTTATAGCAGAATTGTATTATGAGATAATTACATGCCACAACTTGCTCAGCCATTCCTCAGTTGAGGGACATACTCTCATCTTCCAATTCTTTCACACCACAAAAACAGGTGTTATAAACTATTTGGGCACAAATAGTTTTTTTTTCTTTTCCTTGGATATTCTTACATTATAGGCTTAAAAATAGTATCACTGAGTCAAAGGTTTAATAAAAGATGGATCAAATAATAAGATATTTTTGCCAAGCAAAATAACAATTTTAGAATTTCAAGAGTGTCTTACTTTTATTCTTTGACTCTTGACAATTAGTTCACCTGACCTCTTTTCCTGTTCTGGTATTATCATTGAGTTCTAGTGATTGATTGATATTTTACTGATAGAAGTTAGAAAGTTATATTATTTATTATATGAATTTATCATGATTCCTGTTTGAACGTTTAGTTTCTATATGTCTTCAATGGGGTGATTTAAGTGAAATTTATTTTGGTATTTGTAGGTTCTTGACATTTGCTTAAATCTAGTATGTTCTTAATCAGAAACTGAAATTGTGGGAACTCAAATTTTGATTTCTTATATTTTAATATATCTCTCAAAGGTTCTGACCTTTGTCTGGTACTTGAATTCCAGGTCTTTAAAATTAGGTCAAAAATCTTTCATGTAACAGTCATTGACCATGCATGAGCTGTTAAGTAAAATAGTTTCACGAAAAAATAAACATTCTTTTTCACTCCCATACACATACATATGCAGTTAGCACAATTGTAACACAGTTCTGCTGTTTTCTTCCTTCTTCCTTCTTCATTTTTCTTCCTTCTTCTTCTTCTTCCTTCTCCTCCTCCTCCTCCTTCCCTCTTCCTTCTCCTCCTCCCACTCCCCTCTTCCTCCTCCTCCTCTTCCTAATTCTCCTTTACAATTTTAAACTTTACAATTCTTTAAAACTCAGAAATTGTCAATCACTATAAATCATAGTTGGGGGGTATTGTCTTGTAGAATTCTGGACTTCAGAAAATACTAATAATGGAATTAAGTCTAAAAGTTGGAGCACATGGTTTTTTTTTTTTGAAAGTCTATTTGAGGGCGGCTAGGTGGTGCAGTGGATAGAGCACTGGCCCTGGAGTCAAGAATACCAGAGCTCAAATCTGGCCTCAGACACTTAATAATTACTTAGCTTGTGTGGCCGTGGGCAAGCCACTTAAGCCAATTTGCCTTGAAAAATCCTTAAAAAAAAAGTCTATTTGATAAATATTTGCTAGCACATAGCTTCATTGTTCTATTAACATTGTTTGAGCTCCTCAGGAATATAGTAGAAGATTCAAGAATGGAATTCTTTTTTAAAAGAATGATGATGAAGAGGAAGAGGGTGAGGATGATGATCATAATTGGCATTTATGTAATGTTTTAATGTTACAAAGTGCTTTTTTTCCATTACCTCATTTAAAATTCATAACACTTTTATTGATATTACCCTTAAAGGAAATTGTCAAAAGTTGCAGGACTACGTCTCTATTACGGGTTAAAAGGAGAAATGCAGCTTTCGTTAAAATCGTGTAAAAACTACTTCAAGTAAATAATATAGAGAGGAAAATTTTATGTAAAAAAGAAGAAAGGAATATTCAGTCTGTCAAAGGGTTAGAGGATAGAAAAATATGACCTTGAGAAAGAAGGAAAGAACATTTGGAACAAAGAAATAGGCAAGGGTGCCTTCCTATAATTGAGGAAGCAGCTTTAAGAGATCATTCAATAAAGGTCAAAGTAAGATATGATCAATTGTGTTCCTTGGTAACTCTCTGCTGAGAGCTGACAAAGTCTGTGTATTCCTTTGATGCAAATTCATTCTCCTGGTTAAAAAAAAAAATAGAAAACCCTGCTGACTTCCTGATATATATATATTCAGGACCTAATGAAAAGATCACCCAAGTCCTCTCAAAACTGAGGAACCCAGTACTATTGATTTATAATTTAATTGCTAATTCATAGGAACAAATGAAAATTACAGATAGAATTTCTAGGAACATTAAAATTCTGAGAAAATATTTGAAGAATATTAGAATCAAAAACTTGTAGTGATAAAGGATTTTTGAGATAATCAAGTCCATTTTATACTTTTACAAATGAAGAAATGAGATTCTACGATGTTAAGTAATTCATTTATGGCTGTAAAAATATAGCTAAGTTCCAAATCCTGTGATGTGACTACATTGTTTGAAATCACACTACATATTATTATTGGGCTGGAACCAATTATCATTTTTACATAATCATATCTTTGAATTGTGCAAATTTGAGTGCATACAACCACTTACTGGATTCATAATTCACACTAAGGAGATCTGTAGTAAGCATCTAAGAAGGGATTGGAATCCAATACTTTCTGAACCTCTATGTTTCCAACTCCAGTATTTTATATATTATACTCTAATGATACTTATCTCCCCTTGAATAATGAAGGAAAAAAGTGGACTTGGAAAATTAATCATTGTGGATGATGAGATTCTTTGTGACTGCTTAAAATATAGGAATTATGGACTTTTGGTAAGCAATGGAATAACATGGATTGATTAACATATATTTGCCTAAAATCTTGTGATTCTCATCAAGAGGGTTTTAAACTGAGAAGATTTAGGAAAGAAAAGAGACTGTCTCTATTTATCCACCAAGTCCAATGTCATAATGAATAGCAGACATGACACTGGAAGAAGAATACTAGGAGAAGAGCCATAATTCACAGAAGATAATATCCCAGAGGAGAATTAGCAATAAACTCATGGTATCAACTGTTTATACACAAAATAATAAACTATGGATAATAAACACAGCTGCCAACAAGGCTAATGGGAATGTACAATGCATAAAGTCAGAAATAGGGGCCAGAAAGAATGTATCAAAAAGTCCTGGAAAAGTGGTTCTATCACTGCAACTAGTCAGGAAGATCTGAGATCTAATCTGCTCTCAAATATTTACTAATTACACAAGTCTGAGTAAATAACTTAATATCTGTTTCCCTCAGTGTCTCATCTGTAAAATGAGAAAAATAATAGCACCTACCTCCCAACTGTGAGAATAAAATGACATATTTGTAGACTGCTTTGCAAACTTTAAAGTTCTCTACAAATAGGCATAAAATTCTTTAGACATTTGAACATTCCATTAACTTTATTGGAAATTATGTAGTATTGCTGTATCATATGAAGATTTTCTTTTCTCTTTTTCATATGAAATATTTTTTGACCATCCTTCTCCTCTTCTGCTATCCTATATTTATGAAATTGATTTATAAAATTAAACTCAACTATGTAATAATATTTATTTCCAATAACTTTCACAGTATTAACTATTAGTAGTAGGATCACTCTGATAAATTCTGAAAGTCATTTTCAGGGAGCATATAAGCAAGCTGGGCAATATATTCAAGCAAAATTAAATATTATATTTAAGGATCTGGAGACCATTCCATATAATTGGTTGAAGAATGTTTAGCCTAGAGAAAAAGACTTGTAAGACCGAAGATTGATTTCTCAGACATCTGGGCAATGTCCTCTCAGAACACTCATTCACCTAAGAAACAATAAACACAAAAGAAATAAAACTGACATACTCATGGACACAGGGCAACTAAATCAGAGAGAATGTAGCCTCTCCTCCCCTAACCTGGGAGCTCACAGAAACCCTGCTACATTCAAGTCAAGGAAAGAAGCAAAAGGGGAGATGGAAGAACAGATCATTTTTGGTAAATATACTTAGCTCAAGGTCAACAACCTATGAATTTGTAATCTTTCTGATTCTTCAAGTCAACCAAAAACTCTGTCACCACATAGTATCAGCCTCCCCTTTAGTCATTCATGGATAGAAAGAGGTCCACTAAACTCCCACAAATGAGTGAATTAGAAGCACTACCTGCACATAACTAAGCACTGAAACCAGCAAGAGGCTATGTGACCCTATTTTAAGGACTGTTCCCCACTGTCATCTCCCATTACAGGGTAAAATGAGATAATATTAGATTCCTTATGAAATCTTTGCAAATTTTAAAGCATTATATAAATGTTAGTCACTATTTTGGTTAGAAAAGATATAAACATAAAGCTACAGTATATATATATATATATATATATATATATGTATATGTATATATATATATATATATATATATATATATATATATCTGCCAACATCTATATCCTAATGATCTCACCAGTTTCTCACTTCTCATAGTTTACACCACACACTCAAGTAATTGTAAGAAAAACAACTATTGCTTTTCAATTCATGTAATTTACTTGAAATATGCATTGATTATGAAGAATAATAATAATAATAATATATGATCTTGAGAAATTAGTGAGAATTATGTAAATTTCTTGACAACAGGAAGCATCCTTTACCTTTCTTTATATGTCCAGCATTTAGTATAGAGATTGGCACAGAGTAGGTGATAAATATATATTTGTTAACTGACGAGGAGTCAAGATAATTTACAAACAGAATCTGGAAGTAGAAGTGACCTTAATGATGAGCAGTCCAAAATTATGATTTTTATAGAAGAGAAAACAAAAATATTTAGAGAATAAGTAACTTGGTGATAATATGATAGCTGGTAAGGGATATAAAGAGGAATAAAACCCAAAATATGAGTTTTCTTTCTTTCAGACCATTGTTCCAACTACTAATCATACTCTAATTACTAGACCTACTTGAACAAAGCTTAGGAAATCTCTGCAAGTAATATTTGGAGACAAAGCTAGACCTAATCTGGCTACAAATGTCTACTTGATTGCATTAATAGTATGGTCAAAGAGGAAAATGGAAAACTGGATTGCTTTTCAATTTAAAATTTTTTTTTTGCTAAAGACCACATAGGGAAGCTAGCTAACCAAATAAAGTTTAAAAACAAAAACAGCCTACTACAAGCAATAAATAATAAGTGATTAATGAATAATTCCCTTCATGGAACCTGCAGAGCTTGGCTTCAGGGCAAGCAGTGATGCTTGATCAAGAAGTGGCAATGAGAAGGAGACACTCAATCAGAAGTATTTTTTCAATGCCTAACCTTTATAGAAGTTCATCAGTATTAGTCATGATAATCCTTTGAGAGAACAAAAATCTTGTAGAGTCTAGACAAGAAAGCTCCTGAGTAATAAGCTGCTTCAGTTTAATTAATTGCTCTAAATGATTTTCTATCATTGTAACTATCAAATTATCCAGTAGCATCAAGTTATGGGTTATTAATAAAGAATTATTTTGTTAAGAGAAGTGATTATTCTGAATTTCTCAAAGTCAACTATTTTCCAAAAAAAGATTAGGACTGCAGAACTACATAAAAATAATCAAGAACTAGTTCGCTATTGGTGAATCTTATGCTACAGAGAGATTTATGATAAATAGGTTCCAAACATCATAGAATTCTAAATTTAGGTTTGGACAAAGTTGCTAAATATTAACAACATTGTCATAGTTTTTATCTAATAATTACACCTAGCTAAATGTTTTCTCTTCAGATATCTTGGAAGTTTCTTAAAGGTAGAAGTTAGATGAGCCAGATATCTTCTTGTCTTCCTCTGGCAACCTTTACTGGACATATAATGTGTATTCTAAGGCTAGAATCAGGAGGACAGGAGTTCAAATCCAGACTCAGACAATTGAGACTTACAACTGTGACCTTGGCAAGTCATTCAATCCTGACTGCCTCACTTCCAGGGCCATCTCCTGTCATCCTGACTCATATCTGACCACTGAACCAGATGGTTCTGGAGAAGAAAATAAGGCTGGTGATGGTATGATAGCTGGTAAGGGATATAAAGAGGAATAAAACCCAAAATACAAGTTTTCTTTCCTTCAGACCTAGCACCCCTCATTCAAATGTAATTCATGTTCTAATCATGGCATCACCTCCCTGATGTCATGGTCTTCTTTAAGAATGAAGGAAAAGGGGCGGCTAGGTGGCATAGTGGATAAAGCACCGGCCCTGGAGTCAGGAGTACCTGGGTTCAAATCTGGTCTCAGACACTTAATAATTACCTAGCTGTGTGGCCTTGGGCAAGCCACTTAACCCCGTTTGCCTTGCAAAAAAAAAAAAACCTAATAAAAAAAAAAGAATGAAGGATAAAAATCTCATATACAGCTATACATGCATATTCAATATGCAATTATCTTTCTATGTTGACTATAAGGTAATGAATTTTTCAAACAGAATAATTCACAAGAATTTCATAATAATATATAAAAGGTTCTCATCAGTATTGGAAGTCAGATATACACAGATAAAATCACATGTCATGGCAATATCAAAATATTAAGTGTATATCTGTGTGTATTACATTCAAAATATAGGTCACTGCTCTTAGGATTTTAATATAAGGAAGAATATGAGGCAATTAAGCCTCAAAAATAAAATTAAATCAGGCACAAGACTGACTCAATAATTATACTTTGCATAATGACCTGAAGGTCACTACTCAGTATCTTATAAATTAGAAAAATGAAGTACATTCAAGTGCAGTGATCCTTTAATAATTTTTTTTAAAAGCTCAATTGCAAAAGTTGAGTGCAGAGTGTACTTTTTCAGAGAGTTGCAGAGTCACTAAGTAGATATCGATATTATAGGAGACAAATCCCAAAAAGTCAAACAATAAACCTCAGGAAGCATGAAGACAATAGCTAAAGGTCCCAACAGGTGAGCAGAATAGATCATTAATGGGATCTCTCAGTGGGAAATACATAAGTCATTGTTTGCAAAATGCACCAGCAAGGGGGTGAGAATTTGGTTGTTGGGATAAAGGTTTAGGAATTGGGCTCCTATGACTGACTGTACTAGTAGAACAATGACTTTTTCAGTACTTTCCGTTCTTCAGAATTCCTCATTGTCTCTAAATAAAGCAGGAACCTCAGAATCAGAATCTCAGATATGATCTAGCTGAACATAAATGGAATCAATTCTCAGCAGTGACCATCACCCTCAGAATCCTTTGATCAGACCTCAATTCCTTCTTGCCACCCATAAAAAGATTAGCAGTTCTCTAAAAGGAATTTAAGCGTAAACTAGGAGGTATCAGGGATATTGGGTTCTGAATTTACTTCTTGTCTCAAATAATTATTAGTTATTTGACCTTAGACAAATCACTGAACTTCCAACTGCCTCAGTTTTCTCATCTGCAAAATGTAGATAATAATGACACTTACTTCACAGGTTTGTTATGACAATCATTTGGAATAATAAATATAATTTGATAACTTTAAAAAGCCAATTTGTTGTTGCTGCTGCCACTGCTGATGTTGATATCATTATTATCTCTTCTATGAATAAAGAAGATGAGATCAATCAACAAATATTTTTTAAATACACCCAAAGTGCCAGACATCATGATAAGTATTAGGGGAAAAAAAATAAAACAGTTACTGCTCTCCCAGAGTCTACATTAAAGTTGGAGAAAAAAATATGTAAGTTTAAAATTATATCCAAAATATTTATAAAATCAATGGAAAGGAGTTTTGGGAAATAATACAATAGGAGCTGGAAGTTAAGAAGAAAATTTGAAAAGACTATATATTTGAAGAGTAGATATGTACAAAGTAAATTTATTCTTTTTTTTAAGGTTTTTGCAAGGCAAACGGGATTAAGTGGCTTGCCCAAGGCCACACAGTTAGGTAATTATTAAGTGTCTGAGATCACATTTGAACTCAGGTACTCCAGACTCCAGGGTCAGTGCTCTATCCACTGGGCTACCTAGCCGCCCCACTAAATTGATTCTTAAACCACTGTCCCAGAGTTGAACATAAAACCACAGAAAACAAGAGCAAATATAAGTCAAAGTCTGAACTCCATTGAGGTGAAGTTTTATTGAATGTTCATTGTAACACAAATTTTTGCTTGATCCACCATGCACAGACTGCAATAACTTCTTAGCAAAACTAAAAAAGACCTGTGAGAATCACCAGAAGGGAATGAACTAGAACTATATTAGCTGACTGTAGCCTTGACTCTCCTAGGTGGGGAAGGTCAATAAATTAGAAATTTGGGTCCAGTTGTAACGTTACGGTGTTTGTGGTCAGGATTCCTCTGTCATTTGACCAATAGCTAGGAATTTCCCATGCCATTAAAAGTCAGGATTAGTCTATTCATTATTAGACTCCTCAGCCTAGAAATAAGGCATAGATAAATTTTTTTAAAGTATGATACCTATTACACACTTTTTACTTCATATATCCATTGCAAAACTTTTACCTCACTTTTTACAAATCAGAAATCCCAAGAACATGACTTCTCTGTGCCCCCTTCTGATATCTCAAATAAAATAATATATCATGTTTTTCCCCAAAATACAACCCACTCCACCATACTAGCTTTAACTTCAGTGAAGAACTTAGCATTTTCCCAATCTCTTTTGCAACATTCTAAAATTAAAATCTGAACCTTTTTTTAGATATTAAGAAACAAGATAATGAAAAGTTTAATGTTTGTACAAGTCATATCAGTTGATACTGGATATAAATTTAATGTAACCAGAATCAGGTTTTTGCAGCTTCTTAGTTCCCCCTTCTTATCTCACTCAACCTCTTTATTGGATATTGACACCAGCATCACCCATCCAGTTCTGTCAGGGATAGATGCTGTGATGTTGGTACAGGCTGAGAGATATCAAGGTAATAGGATCCATTAATCTGGAAAAGAAAAGTGTAGGTAAATGAACATAGGGTAGACAGCATATCTGGAAACAGACACTATATGACTCTGATGGAGCCTAAACCAAATCTTCTTAGAATATGATTCAACTCCTCTGAGAAGTTCTCAACTCTAATCATACTTTGAAGTCACATAAGACAAAATACCAAGTCCAGCAATTATGTCTTATAAGTTTCAGGACTGATGGGACAGAGAAACACATAAAAGTATCTTTGACTCCTTAGAATGCAGAAAAGGCTACCCTGTTTTCTTATTCTTCATGAATCCTTAAATGAAATCTAAATCAAGGTAGGAAATAGGGAAATCTTGCCTAAGGAATCTCCCTTGACCAATGCAGGCTGGCACCTGCTCTTAACTTATAGTCATAGAACTAGAGAACTGGAATTTAAATGACTTTCCTAGAATCAAAAAGTCATTATGGATCAGAGATAGAATTTGAACCCAGATCTTCCAGATTCACTAAGTCAATTTCCCTATACAGTGTCCTGTCTCTCATTTAAAAAAAAAAAAGAAAAGCAATAAAAAAATCCTATGAAAGCAAAAATCACTTTATAGGTATGTTTGATTTTGTCAGCTCATGAGAATTCTATGAATTCAATACCGCAATATAGATCAAGGTCTAAGCTTCTAACCAACTGATTCTATTCGGTAAATTGATTCTGTTGAATTCTCAGCACTATAAAAATTTGTTGTCTCATCTGTGACAGGCACATCCCTTTCTATTCCCTACCCAACAATCCTTTCCTAGTACACTGATGGTGCAAGAGAAATTTATAGCTAACTAGGACCTCGTAATTCTGGGATTTGTATCATTTAGATTCAAGAGGTTTTATTTCCATGATCTCCTCCCTGGATTCTGTCACAGAATCTAGTCATTAAATAATTACCCTAAGATCCCCACTGGACTTTACTTTTGTTTCCAGCTAATCAGCAGAATTCAGTAACAGACAGCTCCTTAAGAAAATAAACAATAGACACTTAACCCTGATTTAGTGGTCTGATTCATCTTCTGCTCCCAAATCCCTGAGTCATGACTCTTTCCTCACAGGATAGATTTATTAGCATTCATATTCAAAATTAGAAAAGCTACTTTAAACATGAAGTAAATACTATCAATGTATAAAAGGTGTATGAAAAGGATAGCAACCAGATTAGTGCAAAGTATAGACTTGACAAATAAAAGATAATAACCCTGTTAGTGGAAGCATGGAATAAGATCAAAATAGGATATGTAACAAATAAATAGGATTTACAGATTGAGAGTAGGAAGGACCCTTAACAATCTGTGAGTTAATCCATTTGTTTTTACACAAGCAGAAAATGAGAGATGAAGAAGTTAAGAACTTACCCAAGTTCATTGCCCACCAGTTTTCCTTTCTTGGACTGGGCTCTACCATACCTGTTCATCCAGTACCTTCCTCCTGGCCTTCTCTTTACCACCTTTCAGTTTTATTTTACACATTGTTTTCCTCCAATGGATTATCTTCCTCCATTAGATTGCAAGCTCCTTGAGGACAAAGACTGTCTTTCTTTTTTTATATTTTGTATTCCCAAGCTTAGAGCAAAAGTAGCCCCTTCAAGTAGCTGATATTCTAACAGCAGATATATGCAAATATTTAGGGATATACGAAATATCCCAATATCCCCTCTATATACAAAATATAGAGAGTAGATTGGAGATGATATCAAAGGAGAAGTCATTTTCAGCTAAAAGAACAGGCTTATGAGAAAGGTGAGCTTCAGCTTATTCTGAAAGGGAGCCAGGGAAACCAAATCAGAGGTATTCAAAAGTATTCCAGAAACAGAGGTTGGAGCAAGAAGACCAGTATGGCAGAATGCATAAAGGATAATTTAGATGCAAGAATGGATAGTAGGCAAGGATCATGTTATGATGAACTTTAAATATGAAACAAAGGACTCTCTTTTTGATACTGGAAGGAATAGGGAAGCAACTGAGTTTATTGAATGGATGTTGACATGGTCAGACAAGTTGTAGGGAATTCATTTTGGGAGCAACAAAGAGAATGAATTGCAGTGGCAAGAGTCTAAAAGATACTAGGAGAGTATTGAAATGACATAGGGGTTTGGATTAGGATAGTAGTTGCCTAAGTAGAAAGAAGAAAACATGTGAGAGATGGTTAGTAGCTTTTCTAATTTTGAACATGATAGATGTCTATTTGGCATCTGTTGGGCTACTTAAGTGGAGTTGTGAGAAGTTATTCAGAAATTTAGGAGATCAGGTTTTTGAGGTGAAGGGTGGTGTTAGTATTATAAGTTCCGTTTTCAGATATTTTGAGTTTGAGGTGTTTATACAACATTCAGTTAGAGATGTCCAAATGGCAAGTGATTGTGGCATACTTTCCTGAATGTGCTTGATTCCCACTTATTCTCTGTACAACTTGAGTATTTCACAATGCTATTTGCAATATTTATCTAACTTTATTTTTTCCCACATCAATGGCATTTATATCAAAGTATAATATTCATATTGCTCATATTCTTTAATTAAATATACATCATGGCTTTTTAATTGCAATATTGTTGAGTGTGCATTCAGTTTTAACAAATTTTACTTGACTTTTTTTACTTCTACTAGCATGGAAAATGTTAAATTTTATCCCTTAGGCTTTAATATTGCTATTTTTCAAGGACTAGCTGATTGGCAACATATAAATATATGTATATTCTTCTTTTACAAATATAAACCCTAATTTTGGTCTCCTAATATATCTATAGAAATAATCCATTAAAATGTTTCTCACTTAATTTTTAAAAGTCTATTTATCCCACTAATAACTTAGACCTTTAAAAATGTGCTCAATTTTTATAAAGAAAATGTTTTCAAAAGATATCCTGCAACTTACACATTTATGGAATAGGGATTATAATTTGCCATTGTAAACATCATTCTATTTTCAGATGTTTAACCTCAAAACACAATGGATATTTATATGTGAATAATATGTATTTTATCTATAATTCTAATAAATTTCCTGAAAATATAATGACTATTTAAAATCACTTCTGAATTGAATATATAGATAGTTGGATGGATAAATATTTTTATTGCTTGCTCTAATATGGGTAAACAATTCATTTGCCATATTTTCTCAGTATTTTGTGCATCATGTAGCTGCTCTGTGAAGTTAAATACTTCTAGTTATCATGAGCTGATGTTCTTGTCCTATTTGTTCTTTTCCTTCTCTCTCACTCCTCATGCACAATTTTCTTCCCCCTAGTTTCAAATTGTACCATTCACTATATGTAGCCTCGACTCAGACCCTTCACTAATTCCCAGTCATTTTCATTGCATACCAGAGGAGACATATTTCCTAATGCAACTCCAAAAATGCTCTTCTCTTTTCCTATAAGAATAGTAATCAAATTGTAAAAGGGAGACTCCATTAATTAAGCCGTATCTTCATAAAACATGAAGTTTTCTCATCCTGCTACCAATGTACATGTAAGAGATTAGGAATCCTACTTCCTGAAAGGCATAATAATGCCTACTAAAAGGGTCCTACTCCCTAGTTCTTAGCAGGGACACTGATTTTTGACTGTTTTGATGCTATAACCAGGTAAAGAAGAGATTTTCAACTGATTACTGAGCCAAAAATAATTATATTTAAAAATGTATTTTATTTTTAATTTATGGGATGAAACAAGAATTTGTATAACATATAATAAAAAAAGATTATACATGAAACTGAAAGTCTATTATATACAACTTATTATCCATTTAAATACATAATAAATGTACATGCATATATGATTTATATATATATATATATATATATATATATATATAACAAATTTATTTTTTTTCTTCTAGCCACTCTAGAAGAGGCTACAACTAGAAACAAAATGGAATATATACACATATGTGTGTATATATATGTAAAGTTTTTCTATGCATAGTTCTATTATCAGTTCTTTCTCTGCTTGAAGATAGTGTCTTGTTATTTCCTTTGTAGTTAATTTGGCTTTAAATAATAGTCAAAATGATTTAACCATTGAAAGTTGTTCTTAGGGCAGCTAGGTGGCATAGTGGATAAAGCACCAACCCTGGAGTCAGGAGTACCTGGGTTCAAATCTGGTCTCAGACACTTAATAATTACCTAGCTGTGTGGCCTTGGGCAAGCCACTTAACCCCATTTGCCTTGCAAAAAAACCTAAAAATAAAAAGTTGTTCTTAAGTAACTTGTTCACCCAGACATTGAAGCTACAGTTCCATTGAAAAAAGAAAAGATCTAAACAAATTTCCAATGATAGACATCATGGAGGATCTTCAGTGAAGATGTGTCTCTTCAGAGAAAAGGAGAAGACCAGACCACTTAGGTGGGCAAGTGGGAAAGTCAGCAGGAGGCTTTTAGCCACAGTGAAATCCACGTCTCAACAGTAGACAGCAGCACAGGAAAAGGCAGATAGCAAGCCAATAGAGAGGGTTCCAACCCCAAACAAAGTCTGAACCCTGGGAGCACTGGAGCAACACTGGAACTTCAGGGCTGACTAAGGAATAAACCCCTTCATTGGCAGAACCTAGAAATAAAGGAGGAAACAAACCTCTGCATAAGCAACATCTTGGCTAGTGATAAGTCAAGGATCAGACCCTAGCCTCAGCACAAAAAACTTGGGTCTATATTCCCTAAACCCCAGGAAGAGAACTCAGTCAAATGAGCAAAAATACTGATAAAGAACTAACATAGAAAGCTACCATTCAGATAGAGATGATAAAAATGTCACATCAGAAGAAAACTGTGAAAAATTATCTACATGGGAAGACTCAAAGGAGTCTGTGATCTCATAGAAGATTTTTAAGAATTTAAAAACCAGAGAAGAGAGGAAGAACTAAAATGGATAAAAAATCAATGAGAGTCATGCAGGAAAATTATGAAAAATTGACCAAAGAAATCAACTTCTTTAAAAATAAAAATAATCAATTGGAAAAAGAATATAACTCTTCCAAAAAATTGTCTAATTGGAAAGGGAATGCATTTCAGTGAAAAGTAAAATTAACCAGTTGGAAAAGGAAACACAAAATTTAATTGAAGAAAATAAAATTCTAAATATTAGAATTGGAGAAATAGAAAACAATGAATCTATTGGACACCAAGATTGCATAAAACAAAGTAAAAAGGTTGAAAAAAATGAAGAAAATATAAAGTACCTTTTTAGGAAAAACAAATGACCTGGAAAATAGATTCAGATGAGATAATTTATAAATTATTGGTCTACCAGAAAGCCTAGATCATAAAAAAGAGCCTGAAAAATATCTTTCAGGAAATCATCAGGGGAAACTGTCCAAATCTGCAAGACCAAGAATACAAAATAGCCATTCAAAGAATAAACAGAGTAAAGTGCCCCCCACCCAGGATAAAAACTCCAAGGACTATCATAGTCAAGAATTCTCAAATAAAGGAAAAAAGTACTTCAAACAGTCAAAAAGAAGCAAATTAAATACAAAGGAAGCATCATCAGAAATATACAGGACATGGGGGCAGCTAGGTGGTGCAGTGGATAAAGCACCGGGCCTGGAATCAGGAGTACCTGAGTTTAAATCTGGCCTCAGACACTTAATAATTTCCTAGTTGTGTGGCCTTGGGCAACCCACTTAACCCCATTGCCTTACAAAAAAAAACCCCTAAAAATAGAAAAGAAATATACAGGACTTATCATTTTCAATACTGAAGGATGTGAAGGACTGGAATACAGTATTTTGTAAGACAAAGGACCTTGGATTATAACCAAGAATTTACTACTAGCAAAATTCAGTATAGTCTGTCAGCAGAAAAGATGGATGTTCAATTAAATAGAGGATTTCCAAATTTTCCTGATGAAAAAAACAGAACTGAACAGAGAATTCAATCTTCAAATACAAGATTCAAAAAATGCAAAAAAAAAAATGGTAAATCGAAAGGGGGGAAAAATAGTCAATTGTATACAATCCAAGGAAGGGAAGGTCACACTTGTAAGTCTTGAGAACTGTATTTCTCTTTGGGATAGTTAAAGGGTTGAATATATTTGAAGAGATTGTACTTAGAGGATATAGGTATGGTTGTTTCTTGTCCTTCTATTGAAGAAGACCAAAATAACATTATATTTGAGACAAGTTACAATGTGTCTGATAGTGGCTGATCAGGCCAATAGGAGCTCAGAATGTTCTACCATAGATAACACACAAATAGTCCAGGAGAAAAACTGAGATGTTTGTTCTAAACTTATGAGTCTCACATTTCCTTTAACCTACTTTAATTCTTTCTTGTTCATAGAGTTCAGCACTTTCTCTGATGAGGGCATCCATGTTGGCTGGTCTTGTGCCAGTGTCACCCATACCTAACAATAAATTATAAAGTTCTTGAGAAAGACCTTCAGGGTGTTCCAATACTTAGAGTACTTAGAGGTTCTATACTTAAATTAAATCAGAAATGACTTGACTTTACTAGATAATTGTAGTTCCATAGTTGCATAGGGTGGGAATCCTTAGAAGAGCTGGACATAAAGAGATTGGGAAGTAATCTTATCTTAATCCATACTTGTATAAAATTTAGGGAACTAAAATGGGGAGGGCTCTAGGGCTATGGTTGGAATATTATAGAGATGGAGGGAGAGAGTATACTTATAGGGACTAGAAATGAAAACATGAAAAGATTTTGCTTAAGTTAAAGCTTTGGCTATAATTTGAAGAAGTATTCTTGGGTGGGAGTGATACAAATGGTTCATGAACTGATTTGATTTTGCATGATGCTTTGGTTCATGAAGATTGCATGTCCATGGAGGATACTTAAAAAGGGGGTAAGGTACAAAGTTATAATTTGATGTGAAAAAAAACTTGCTGTTAATATATATAATGTTTTCTTGGTTCTTTTAATTTACTCTTCATTATTTCACTCAATCATTTCCATGTTTTTCTAATATCATTGGACTCATCATTTTTAACAGTACACTAGTATTTCATCACAATAATATCACAACTTGTTCAGTCACTCCAAATTGATGGGCATCCTTACAATTTCTAATTGTTTGCCATCACAAAGAGAGCCTCTTTAAAGATTTTAGATAATATAGATTATATTTTTCTTTTTTTCCCTAATCATCTTTGGAAATAGACCTAATAGTTTTGTAGGGTCAAAGGTATAAGCAGTTTAATAACTCTTTGGGCATAATTACAGATTATTTTCCAAAATGGTTGGTTCTTGGGGCAGCTAGGTGGCACAGTGGATAAAACACAGCCATGGAGTCAGGAGTACTCGGGTTCAAATTCGGTCTCAGGTACTTAGTAATTACCTAGCTGTGTGGTCTTGGGCAAGCCACTGAACCCCATTTGCCTTGCAAAATCCTAAAAAAAAAATGGTCAGTTCAATTCACAATTCACCAATGAATTAGTGTTCCAATTTTTCCATATCCCTTCTAACATTTGTTGCTTTTTCCTTCAATCATTTAGCCAATCTGATAAGTGCAAAATGATAGCTCAAAGTTGTTTTAATTTGCATTTCTCTAGTCAATAATGATTTAGAGCATTTTTTCATTTAACTAGAAATAGTTTTGATTTCTTCATCAGAAAACTGTTCATATCCTTTCATTATTTATCAGTTGTAGAATGACTCCTACTTATGTAGTTTGGGCTAAGTTCCTTGACTGGACCTTTTTCTTCACTGTGTTGAACTCATATGATTTTGTAAAACTATACAGTAGAATATTGGTAAATGTTTAACAATCAGACTCTCAAGTCAGGGAAAATACATATATACACTTTTAATCATAATCTGTATTATCGAAGTATAGACAATCAATAAAACAAGAAATAAAGCCCAGTTTGAAATTTGATTTCTGAAAACACTCACTTCAAATTTAACAATCTGTTAGTATAAAACTGGTTAGAATTGCCTCAAGCACACTCCTGCCCTAATTTCTTAAGGTTACCTTTAAGCCAATGAGGTAGAGACAGAAACTTCTTCAAGGATTCAACTTGTCAGTGGAGCTTGCAATCCTTATAAAAACTATTAGATCAATACTACCAAAGTATTTTTCCTTGACCACCAATCCCCTATATACTTTGTTTCCTTCTATTAGGAAGCAAGTACCGTTGGGCAGGGACTATTCTTGCTTGCATCTAGATCCTTAACACACAGTATATCACCCGTATTATTATTTTTTTTTCTTTTCCATTTCCCTCCCTTTCTCTCTATATGCAAAATATGATTAGAATATTATTTTTTTAAATTCCCAATATGGTATGGAAAAAAGAAAAATAAAATAATAATCAAGAGATCTTCCATTGAATCCAAAAATCTATCATTTCCTAACTGTGATCTTGGACAAATCACTTAAAATTGCTGACTTTCAGTTTATTCCTCAGTAAAAAGAAGATAATAATTTGTAGTGGGAGAGGTCAAATAAAAATAATATCTCTAGAACTCTCCAAAAAGGCAAACTTCTGGCACTAAACCTCTCATACTCTTCCAGTCTTAATTTTGTCTTTTTTTATCTGTAACTAAGCATAGATATATTTATACTATCTACTTCACAGCTTAGTTGTCAAGAATTTGTAAAACTTAAAGTCTTATTATAAATGTGAATTATTAATAGCCATATTAAACTATTATTTAAAATTCGATGGGCCAAACGTTCCTAAAAGAAGATTAATATACTATTATTCTTTCTATCATTCATAATGTCTCAAATACAGTGGTCACTCAACAAGTAGTTGTTACTGAATGTACATTAATCATTAATGAATATCAATGAGTTAAATAATAAATTATGAGAAGTCAAAGAATATATAAAAATATACAAAGAAGTCAATAAATCAGCAATTGTGATAATAGAATTCTAGCTGGATGAATCTTAGACACTATCAAATTCATTTTTCAGAAGAAGAAACTAGACTGAGGTTGTTAGCTATTTGTCAAGGGTCACATTGGTTGTAATCTACATAAAATTTGAAGCCAGTTTCTCTAATCTCTCTTTTTCCAATGTAGTACTTAATGTAGGTTTTGATTACATAGAACAGTAATATTTTCACAGTCTGAAGCAGACTGTGAAGGCCTTATTCAGGGAGATTTTGAAAGATATGTAAAATTTAATTAGATAAGAGCAGAAATAACAGATATATTGGGGGGGAGGGGGAATGCAGACATGACCTGAGAACCAAGAGCATAAGATGTTTTTCAGTAGATCTGATGGGTAAGAGTGGACACTTGAACAATAAGGCAGGCTTAAAAAGTTGTGTAAGACTAGATTCTATTTATTACAAGATAGAGGGTTTAGACTCAATTCTATAAGCAATTGGTGCTGTATTCATATTTTTGAGATTATAATTTAAAGATGGTACTTTAGTAAAGAATAATATCATGTAATAAATAAGATTATTAAAAATAAAGAAAACTTGGAGGCAGGGAGATTAGTTTAAGAGACCATAACCTAAGCCCGAAGTGAGATGATATCTACATGTTAGGGGGTCATGATATTCAGAATGAAAAAAAAGAAGAAATGGTGTGTCCAATATCTCCAAGTAAGCTATATATGTTGAAATTTCTAGACGATTCTAGTAGTTAAGCAAAAGCAAAAACTAAAACAAAATAAAAACATTTTTGGCAACATTACTCTCACAATACTATCATTGGTTAAGTTTCTGATAATTGGATGTCAACTAAAGTCTGAAATTCCAACTTCTTAAGCACACAAGAATATTTGCTAGCAGATACAACTATTTGAATTGGGGAGACTGGGAGGGTGTTCTGTCTGCCATGTGGAGCAGAATGAAGAGAAGAGAGCTCTAAGTATATTACCATAATACTTTCTTTCATATTTGTTTCCTATGTAACTTTGGACAAAGCAATTAACCTCCTTTGGTTTCAGTTTCATGATCAGCACAATTATAAGGTTGTAGCAGGTGATCTCTGGGTTTCTGCTAGCTCTAAAACCTATGATCCAATGGAAGGATCATGCAAGATTACTTCTACTCTTCCATCTTTCCTTTACCCCTCACCTCCAATGAGTTATCAATTTTTTAAGATTTTTTTTTGTGATATCTTTAGTTTTGTCCCTTTTCCATTTCTAGACTGCGATTGTCCTATACCATCTGAACACAGTTGCAAAATGAAATTGAGACTTTAAATACCTAGGCCACATCCTAAATATTAGGGAAGGGGGTGGGTTTGCTAACATACTATGATTTATAATGTCAAAGGAGCATTGAGAATGAGGAATAATTAGCACCACTTTGCCTTAGAATGGACCTTTCTATGGCCTCATTATTTAGTTAAAGGGATTACAATAATATGACAGGAATATAATGAATAAAAAAGTTTATAATCTGATATTCATGTTGGATTATAAAATGACAACTATGGATATTTGAAATAATTTAAATAATTGACAACTGACAATTTAAAAATTGACAATAATTATTTTTTTTCTCATTATAATGATGTTCTGATTGTAGAATTTGCTACTTAGGATATATATTCTTAGGATATATATACTTAGGATACTTAGGATATGTATTCAGAATAAGACATATATGTGATTTTTTCCCTCTGGTTGAAAAGCCTCACACTTAAGGGTTAAATGATTTGACTGAAGTCACAGCCTTTGTAAATCATCACACATCAGACACTAGTATTCTTAATGTCATCTGGTTTTGCTTTTATCCCAAAAGACATTTTGGTCCTATGTGGATGAACATAATGATTGAAAAAAATCACTATATGTCACAATTCTTTTACAACTACAACTAATAAGTAATTTCCTTAACAGAAATTTCAAATCTTCTTGAACTAAATAAAGAACTAAATTTTTAAAAATCATCCACAATAACAAAACTTTTTTATTATCATTCTGTATTAGGCCTGTAGGATCATAGATTGAGAGCTGAACAGACCTCAGAGGATTCCAACCCTCACATTTCAAGGATATGGAAAGAGGTCTAGACAGATTCAGTGATTTCCCTAAGGTTCCAGAGCAAGTCAATGGCAAAGGTGAAATGTGAACACAAATTCTCTATATCCACACTTTCCCCCATTACTTAAGGCTTCCTCTTCTATTAAAAGACATAAAAATAAATGTGGCAAGAATTAAAAAAGAGAAGAAAAGGAAATGGGTCAAGCTGATTTTTTTATTTGGCTGGTAAACTAAATCCAAGGAGAACAGATATTTTCTTTTAACTCAAGAAAATGATATTGAAAAAGTATAGTATAAAGTACTGAACATAAACAGAAAACAGTATATAGTTCAATTTTGCCTCTAACACTAGCTTTGTGACAATGGTTAAGTGATTTAACTTCTCTGAGTCTCAATTTCCTCATCTGTTAAATGAGCATAATAATAAAGCACCTACTTCCTCATGAGAGTGATGAGAAGCACCAATGAGAAAATGTATATTAAATACTTTGCAAATTTTAGGGTGCTATAAGATAAATACCACCACCACCACTACTATTTTTTTATTGTGCTTTTTTTATTAATTTTGTTTAACTATCTCAATTATATTTTGGGTTTTTATGTCTTTTTTAATTATATTAATTTTTATTTTTTGTATAAATGATTTTTATACATTAATAAAATAATCTTAAGAGTAAACATAATACCCCCTCCCCCCAAAATATAGACACTCATGAACAATAAAGAGAAAAAATACAATTAAAAAAAATAATAATAATAGGGGCAGCTAGGTGGTACAATGGACAAAGCACTGGCCCTGGAGCCAGGAACACCCAAGCCCAAATCCAGTCCAAGACACCCAACAATCACCCAGTTGTGTGACCCTGGGGCAAGCCACCCCAATCCCACAAAAAATAAAATGATAATAATAATAATGATGATGATCATGATCATGATAGGGGCAACTAGGTGGTACAGTGGACAGAGCACTGGCCCTGGAATCAGGAGTACCTGGGCTCAAATCTGGCCTCAAACACCCAACAATCACCCAGCTATGTGGCCCTGGGCAAGCCACCCCACCCCATTTGCCCTGCAACCCCAATAATAATAATAATAATAATAATAATAATAATAATAATAATAATAATAATAATGATGATGATGATGATGATGATGATGATGATTCAGTCTATGTTCCAACACCCCCAGCTCTGTTGCGGGTGAATCAAATTCTTTATGATAAGTCCATCACAAAAGCTACTTCCATTTTTTTTCCACTGTTGATCACAACTCTCTCCATTTGTACTTCCCCACTACCATACACTATTTTCTCTCTCCTTTCACTCTGTCCCTCTTCTTAAATGTGCTGTAGAGTAGCTGAGTGGCACAGCAGACAGATCCCTGGTCCTGGGGCCAAGAGGCCCCGATCCCATGTACCACCCCTAAGGCCAAGCAACCACCCAGCCCTGTGGTCCTGGACAGGCCATCCAATCCCTGCCCCTTACAAGAAGTAAAAAAGAAAATGTGTTATATCTGACCACTCTCCCCCATGGTCCACCCTCTCCTCTTGGTCTGTGAATGACCACAAGCGCACCCCTCTGTCACAGGACTGAGGTGGGGGTGTGCCCTGCTGTTCTATGGGGGTCCTAGACTGTGATCAGGCTCTCCCACCACCACCATTATTAACACTACTACTACTAAAGATATTAAATGACAAAAAGACAGAAATCTGTCAAAAGGAAAATAGTTTTTGTCATCCTTGTCTCATAATTTTGCAAAATTTGTGCTTAGACACAGTTACAATATCCATCCCCCATTACATATAATGAAAAAATTATTTTTGATTATTTTCTTTTAAAAAATGTACATCACTCTCTCTCTCTCTTTTTTTTTTTTAGGTTTTTGCAAGGCAAATGGGGTTAAGTGGCTTGGCCAAGGCCACACAGCTAGGTATTTATTAGGTGTCTGAGACCGGATTTGAACCCAGGTACTCCTGACTCCAGGGCTGGTGCTTTATCCACTGTGCCACCTAGCCACCCCTTCATCACTCTTTCAATTCAGCATTTGAGTTTTGCTTATTGATAAAATGGTTATCAAATAGAAACATTCTAATAGAGTAAACTAAAAATCCTATTCTCCTCAGGCTAGAGATTTTGGCAGCATCTTTGCATAGATGGAATTAAAACTTGCTCCCTCAAACTTCAAACTTCTTAATTATATAATGTTTTTGAAAATTTTCCATAACACATTAAAAATAGTATATTTGATCTTAATATTGTAATGAGTTGTCTATCCAGTTTGCCAGAGTTGACTGATTTTTTTAAAAAAGTATCTTGTTGTGTAATTTTGCTATCTCTTATATTTTATTTTTCCTTAAGGATATGATTTCTCTCTCAACACATTCAATTTTGATCAATGTATAGTGTGGAAACAATGTAAAGAATATTAGATTGCCTTTTGTGGGGGGCAGGGAAGTGAGATTGGGGGAAAATTGTAAAATTCAAAAAAAACCATAAAAAATGAAAATCTTTCTAAAATGTACTTCATACTTCACTATTTTGCTTAATAGTACATATTCAAAATAATTTCACCTTTTCTTTATGGTTTGGAGATTTTCATTTTGGTGCTATGGTACTGAATGCCTTATATACTAATATAAATTCAAAATTAATACATGACATAAGATGTGATGTGATATGCAAATTAGGAGAGCATGGAATATTTAAATGTCAGAGTCACAGATAAAGGAAAAATTATGACCAAACAAGAGAAAAAGAACATTATGAGATGTAAAATTAGTATATTATATTAATTTTTAAAATTCTTTTCTTTTTAAATTTCAAGTTCCAAATTCTCTTCCTCCTTCACTCTTAAATACAGAGGCAAGTGATATGATATCATTTCACCGTGTGAAATCATGCAAAAGATATTTCCATATTAGTCATACATATTTCAAAAAAAGCAAAAAAATGTATTTCACTTGGCACTCATATTTCAACAGTTTTTTCTTTAGAGGTGGAACATTTTTCCATTATGAATCCTTTAGAATTGTCCTGGATTATTGTATCATTGCATCAGAGTAGCCAGTTCTTTTACAATTGATCATTATTACAGCACTGCTATTACTCTACACAGTGATCTCCTGGTTCACTTAACTTTTCATAAGTTCATATAATTCTTGTCCTGTTTTGTTTTTTCTAAAACCACCTCTCTCATCACTTCTTCTTTCCATCTATGTGTCCCAATTACTTCATCTCTATCTTTTAAAAGCTTACCCTTTCTTCAGTGAAATTGCTATTTCTCTTAGGAAGACCACTACTCTTAGCAAGAAATAAATACCCTCACTTGAACTGGAAAAAAAACTTGAATTGTGTAAGTAAAAGCCAATGATTCAATGAGACATCAAGAAAAAATAAAAACAAAATCAAAAAATGAATATATAGTTAAAAACTCAAACATCTCACTGGAAAAATGACCTTGAAAATATATCAAGGAGAGATTATTTAAGGAGGGGGAGAGAGACAGACAGACAGATAGACAATGACTCTATCAAGGAAAACTGCTCTGATATACTAGAATCAGGGGATAAAATATCAAGTAAAAGACTTCACTGATCAGAACATTCTGATAGAGATCAAGGTTAACAATCACAGCATCATTCTCAACTCCTTATTCTTACTCATGCTAAACAACCAACCAATTGCCATATCTTATCATGGCTATTTCTACATCTCTTTCCAGTCATAGAGTCATAAGCCCACTTCAAGTGCTCTCAACTCTTGTATGAACTATTGCAGTGGGCTTCTGATTGGTCTTGCTGCCCTCAAGTCTCTCCTCTATTCAATTATCCTCCACAAAAGTTTCAGTGATTTTCCTAAACCATAATTATGTCATCTCTCTATTCAAGAAACTTCCCTGAGCCATTTAAAAACCCTTCAAAGCTAACCTAATCTGGGTGTGCATTTGTATATGAAAATATGTACATATATGTTTATATATATATATGTATGTATACATATATACACACATATATATGTATATATACACACACACACACACACACACACACACACACACACACGTATGTGCCCTTCATTCTAACCTCGGGGAGGTGATGCCATGACAATCATGTGAATTGGATTTGAGTGAAGGGACTGTGCTTAGTTACCAGCCTCACTTTCTCCTCCAGAGTCATCTGAGTCCAGTGGCCAGATATAAATCAGGATTACCTGAGAGGACCCTGGATGTAAAGCAATCAGGGTTAAGTGACTTGCCCAAATTCACATAGATAGTTAAGTGTCTGAGACCACATTTGAACTCAGGTCCTCATGACTTTTCAGGGCCAGTGCTCTATGCATTATACCATCTAGCTATTCCCATATGCATTCATCCATGAATTGTATATGTGTGCATTGTTCATAGATACATGTGTGAATGACCATGCATGTTATACATGTGCATGCTGTGTTTGTATGTGTGCATGTATAGTGTTCCCAGTGCTTTTTTACCTGTAAATATATATATACACATATTCATATACTCATTTATGCATTTATACAGTTCCTATTCATGTAATCATATCCATATTTATATATTAATATTATTAATATATCTATACATATTATACACATGTCATATAGATATTATAGATATCTATACATAAACACCTGAGTATATGAAAAGGAATTATATGAATGCATATATCTGTATAAGTGAGTATGTATACATTTACTATCTCACTTTCCTATCTCACTGCTTTGGCCCATGACAGAAATTGCACTGTCTCTTCACCTTTACCTCTTAAAATTATTTTTTTTACTAATTTCACTAAAATGTCAATTTGTATATACTTTCATATTTTCCCTCATAGTAATGCTATCACCCAAAATTCTCAATTATGTCTTGTTTTTATTAAAAGTATTTAGCATATTTCAATGTGCATAATAATAACAATAATAATAATATCTCTTCCAAAAGAAAATCAGCTCCTTGAGGGCAGAGAATGCTTCACTTTAATCTTTCCCAGTATCTAGCATATACTTGCTCTTTGACTCTATCATGTCTTACCCTCATTGTAAGGGATTCCCTCAGAGTCTTCTTATATCTTTCCATAGTGTGGCATACAGTCCTAGAAAGTAAAATACTTTTTCAGAGATGGTAATCAACTACAGTGCACATTCCTGTCAGATCAGAAACATATGAGATTCTTGTCTCTCACCACAGACATATGATAAAATAGTATTCATTCCTACCCTCCCATCTACCATGGGGATGTTATTATTTTTAATGGCCCTCTATTATTTCCCCTTTTATGACTGAATCAACTGCTTTTTTTCTTTCACTCCTATCTAATCCTTCCTCTTCACTGCTCTTATCATACTTTCCCACTTTCCCCCTTAAAAGGTTGTTTAAAGATTGAAGAAATCATTGTCACTTCTCTGTTCATTTTGAGGTTGAGAATGAGAGTATCTCCAGTTACCTTCTGTCTCTTGCCTCCAATTTTTCAACTTGATTAGCTTCCCATTGTGTTTTCCTCTTATCTCCCACAAAATATGTTCCCCTCCTACTCCCCACTTATTAAAGGGGCTAACATCTCAACACTGTTTTTGTGCCTTTTTGATACCTCTTTGTTCTTTCTTTTAAGCGTTAATAACTAAGCACACAAAAGAAATGAATTACTTATTATTTTCTTGATGATTTTTTAACCCTTTCATTTCAAAAATCCCATTTAGAGGCTTTACAATTTGAATGCTCTGTTCACATTATTGTCAACATGGTTTTTAAATGATGTCTCAAATTCCTCCATTTTATCAAAAAAAATCTTTCTTTTTTTCATTGATGATAGGATTATTTGCACAGGAAATCTTATTTTGTGTTACATTTTAAAATTTTTTCCTTATGCCATTTCAATATCATACCTGATTTCCTGTAGTATCCAAATTGTCATGGGCTAGTTGAAATGTCATTCCTTCACAGCTGAAGCCATCTTCTCAGGATAGTTCTAAAAATTTGCTTGACATTGAAACTATGAAATTTGGTCATTTCAAGGTTTCAAGTTGCAAAGATCTTTTCATTGTGTGACATTCATTAGATCAATAATTTATAATGTGTTTTCAAAGTTTGGGGCAGTTTTCTCATATTATTCCTTACATGGTATTCAAGATTTTAAATTTTATCTTATTTTGTTTTTAGAATACCTCAGAGCAGGGGTGTCCAAACTTTGGTTCTTCTGGGCTGCATTTCCCTACCAAAACATAATTCAATACTCAATCATGAATACAATGCAACACATCACCAAGAGCACAACAACAAATGCAAGTGAATTCTTGAAGGGACCTGGTCAGGGCAGAGGTAGGAAACACCTGCCTTAGAATGTATTCAAGATTAGTTCTATACTTAAAAGGAACTTGTATGTTATTTCAAGGTTTCTGTCTCTGTATTCTACACAATTTTCTCTCCCCCCCCATATCTCTAAATTCCAAAATTATCAGTTTCTTTTTCTGAAACTTTCCTACTTGCCAGAGTTTCTTCATATTGTGTTTTAAATTGTCTGCCATTCATCTTAACTGTTTCTGTAATGAGAGTTATGTTTTCTAACTTCATTTGTATCACAACCTCTTCTTTTAAAAAGTTCACTTCTCTTTTGATACATTCTAGAATAAATCTTTTTTTCCTTATCTATGTGGAAAATGCATATAATGGAGTTTATCCATTTTACTAAAAATTTTAAGATGTTCAAATTTTTCCCCGAACTTTTACTTTATTTTTATTTTTAAATTACCTTCTATCTTTATAAATCTCAACCTTAATTTATTTTCTACAAAATTAAATTTATACTCACCTTTTTGTAATTTTTATCTTTTAGTATTTTTCTTATATTTCCAAAAACTTATCACTCTTCTGAGATATATGATGACAAATTTCACTCTTGCATATACCCCTAGGGTTGAATGTTCTCAACCACCTTCAATTTTGTGATATAGAGGTCAGAATTGATCATTATCTACTATCTAGTATAGTTTCTAGTGGACATGGAAGTTTCTTCCTCCTTCCCAAAATCTAAACTACCATGTCTTCTGTTCATACTCCCTTCCCCATCCCAACCATACAAACAGATTCATGATGTTTCCTCCTTGTATACATTTATATTTCTGGGTAGAATTAACTTTTTGTCACACTTGTGAAATTAAAGTTTTAGAATGAATTACTACCATTGGAAGTAAAAGCAGATGGACCCCAATATTCAAGCCAATGAGGCTACTTATGTTGGCTATGTGTGTCTTGCAAGGCTGAATGAAAGTGTGAAAAAGAATGGGAACCTTAAGTATTTCAATTCTTTGATGGAACTCATAGAGATTTTATTTTATGTAGTACTTCTGTCTTCTAATCATATTGATTCACATTTAAATAATATAAATTTGGCACATATTTATTTCTGTTCATATTGTTACATTGAAAAGATATGCTGAAAACAACTTTACCATTTTGCTGATCCTATGTCCTTGGCATTGATTTTTATCTTTGCTCTAACAAGTCTCAATGTACATAAATAACTGATTCAGTAGTGCCTGAAATATTAACAAATAACCACTTCCCATCTATTAAATAAAATTAAAAAAGAAATATCAGCAAATAAGCCCAGCAACTATAAGAACAAATCATGGTTAAACAAAGCTAATATAATAAATAAACAATTCTACCCAAATTAAATTATTCAGTGCCTTAGCAATCAAACTACTAAAAGACTATAGAACTAGAGAAAATAATAGCAAAATTCATATGGAATTACAAAAAATCAAGAAAATCAAGAAATTTAAGGGAAAAAGTGCAAACAAAGGTGACCTAGCCATACCAGATCTAAAACTGAATTATAAAGTGGCAGTAATCAATACTGGTATTGGCTAGGAAAGAGAGAAGTGGATTAGTAGATTAGATTAGACACAAAATAAACAGTAGAAAATGCCTGTAGTAATCTACTGATTGTTAAGCCTAAAGGCTCCAACTTCTGGGATAAGAATTCACTATTTGACAGAAACTGCTGGGAAAACTGGAAAAACTAGGCATAGACACATTTCACACCCTATGATAAAATACAGTTGAAATGGAAATAGGATTTGGACTAAAAGAAATTACCAGGGCAGCTAGGTGGTTTAGTGGATAGAGCACTGGCAAAAACCACAAGAAAAATTAAGAAAACAATTAAGAAATTAAACAATTAGGAAAAAAATATTCTATCTGTGGGATCTATGGAGAGGGGAGAAGTTTATGAACAAACAAGAATGAGTAATTACAAACTGCAAGTGGATGATTTTGACTATATTAAATTTAAAAGGTTTTGTACAAATAAAACCAATTATGCCAGGATTAGAAGGAAGGAAGAAAGCTAGGAAACAATTTTCGCAGTTAGTGTTTCTGATAAAGGACTCATTTCTAAAATAAAGAGAGAACTGAATCAAATTTATAAGATTTCCAATCATTCTCCAACTGATAAATGGTCAAAGGATATGAAGAGGCAATTTTCTGATGAAGAAATTAAAGCAGTTTATAGTCATATAAAAAAAATGCTCTAAACCATTATTGACTAGAGAAATGCAAAGTAAAATAATTCTGAGGCACCACCTCACACCTAATCAGATTGGCTAAGATGTCAAAAAGAAAAAATGATCAATGTTGGGGAGGAGATGAAAAAAATGGGACACTAATGTACAGTTGGTGGTATGAACTAATCTAACCATTCTGGAGAACAATTTGGAGCTATCACCAAAGGGCAACAAAACTGTGCATAGTTTGATCCAGCAATACCACTATTAGATATATATCCCAAAGAGATTATAACAAAACTAAAAAAGTCCCACATATATAAAACTATTTATAGCAGGGTTATTTTATTTTTTTGTAGTGGCACAGAATCGGAAATTGAGAGAATGTTCATCAATTGGGGAATATTTGGACAATTTATGGTATATGAATGTTATGGAGTACTATTTTTCTGTAAGAAATCATGAGCAGGGGCGGCTAGGTGGTGTAGTGGATAAAGCACAGGCCTTGGAGTCAGGAGTACCTGGGTTCAAATCCAGTCTCAGACACTTAAAAATTACCTAGCTGTGTGGCCTTGGGCAAGCCACTTAACCCCATTGGCTTGCCAAAACCTAAAAAAAAGAAAAAAAAAGAAATCATGAGCAACTGAACTTTAGTGACACATGGAAAAAGCTTGCTTGAACTTAGTGAAGTGAGCAGAACCAAGAGAACATTGTTCACATTAACAACATGGTGAGATAATCAACTATTATGGATGCAGCATCTAGAAGAAATTCAGTGATCAAAGATAATTCTGAGAGACCTATTATGGAAAATACCAAATAAAACTTATTTTATGCTTTTTTTTTCTTTCTTACTTATGCCTTTTTCCCCTCTTAAGTTCTAATTCCTCTTTTACAACATCACTTAATATGGAAATACATTAAAACATGACTGTACATGTACAACTCCATGGAGAGGGGAGAAGGAAAGTAAAGAGAAAAATGTAGAACTTGTAAACTTGCAAATGGATGAATGTTGAAAATTAGCTTTATGTGTAATAGGAAAAATTAAATTCAATTAAAAAACTATCAGCAAATATTAATTTCCCATCTAATAAGGCAAAATCAATTTGATTCTTTGAGGATCTCTTGCCTAACCCTCTTCTTAAAATATTCATAGTATTTGGGGAAGTATAGATTTCCCCTTAGTTCATAAGGCTTTGGCTTCTTATTAGTCCTAAAATATATTTTCTGACAAAGACATCCTCCTTACACCTATTTTTTCACCTGAAGTCACTAAGTGACTTAAAGTATATGTGTAGAGGGCCAGCCCCTGGGAGTGATATTCACATATACTTGGTGACTTTTTCTATCAAAGATATGTGTGGATTATTGCTCACTGTATGGATCCGTTGGCTCACCAATGAACCCTGACCAAGGATAATCTGTGGCTCCAGAGTTTGTTGTAAAAGGTTTCTTTGATAGAGAAGTATGCATATTGCTAAGAACAAATATTGTAAATTTACCCAGGAAATTGTAAAACTGGCTCTCCTTTAACTAGTCATTCCTGAGATAAGTTTTTGCTATAAAAAGTCTGAGTTTCCAAAAATAAAGTTGGTAGATTTTCACTTCTCAATCTTTCGTGTTTGGATGTGTTTGTGTGTTTGTCTACCTGACCTGACTCTCAGAAATTCATGTCCAGACCCACACCAGAGGTATTGTGGGAAATATATATATATAGATATATATATAGATAGATATATAGATATATATAGATATTATATAATATATATATAGATAGATCTAATTTAATGTATCTTATCATATTCTTCAATAAATGTCTTTAATCTTATCTTCTGTAGCAGATATTCAAAGATAAGCTCTAATTATTTGCATTTATTTAATGGTCAGTATGACAACTGGTATGTGAAATAACCAAGTATCTCATGAAATGTTTCCTGGTGGCTTTGAATCTAAGTTTCATAGGATTATTCGGAAAGGGACCTTAGAGGTAATTGATGCCCATCTTCTCATTGTCTACATAAGAAAATTGAGGCTTAAGGATAAATTGCTTATATAAGATACCACTAGTGCCTTAGAATTTTAACATAAATATTCTTGACTCTAAATTTCACATCCTCTTTAAAAAACATATTCTCACCTCATTTCCTGTGGAATTTAGACAAAATTATCTCCAAGGGCTTTAGTCCTGTTCTGAATCTATATACATGGGCAACTAGGGTCTGGAGTTGGGAAGTTCAAATCTGACCTAAGACACTTTAGTAGCTCTGTGACCCTGGGCAAGTCACTTAACTCTGTTAGTCTTAGTTTCTCATCTGTAAAAAAAAGAACTAGAGAGGGAATGGCAAATCACTCTAGTATCTTTGACAAGAAAATCACAATAAGGTATCTCAAAGAGTTGGGTATGACTAAAAATGACTAACAGCAACTACCAGAAAAAAATCTATATGTGTATATTAATTTAACAAACCCAACTCCATGAAATAATTTTTTTTCTAAGTAAAGCAATGAGGCATCAATAGATTTATGATTCAACCCTTCAAACAGTTTGCCCACTGGACACAGATCTCACATTTAGAATATTAGTAGTAAAGTTAGAATTTATTGATAAACTAAAAACTATGATATTCTCAGTACTATCTTTCCATTTTCATATTCATCTGCAGAAACAAAAGTAGACCACATTAGACCAAGGGCTATTTTATAATTTTCTTTATTTCTAATGCTTTCATTGGTAAATAATTCATCATTTCCAGTCTTCTTGAGATGAGTTTCTTCACATTTAGCTAGGTAAGTCCTTGAAAAATAGGAGGGAAAAAAAAACAACTGTTGCCTAGCCTAATGTGTGTCTTTCTATCATGGCAGACCCTAACATAGCTTGGGTTCCACTAAAAATCATAAAATTTAAGTTAAGGCTGAAAAAAATCCTTTGTAAAACATAGGACTCACATATGTATACACACACACACACACACACACACACATACATACACACACATAAAATACTAAGATAAATAGGAATAGAAAAACCTTTTATCAATTTTGTTTTAATTGTTAATATAATATTTTTTTAAAACCAATGTATCCATTTTAAGAAAAAAATATTTGAGTTTTTCTCACAAGGAACATAAGTTAATCAAGAATATACTGTCACCAACTATTATTTGGCATAGCAACAAAAATGGTAGAGATAAAAATAAAATTACATTGAAATAACAACAAAAATCTATTAAATATTTATGAATTATTCCACCAAGTCAAGGATAGAATTTATATGCATATAAATATAAAATATTTTTACAACAATAAATGAAAACAAATAATTGTTAAGATAATCAGCATTCTTGGTTCATCTCTGCCAAAATACAGGAAAAAATTAAACAAAACAACAACCACAACAAAAACATGATTATATTGTACAAATTTTACTGGTTTAAAATTAGACAAAATAATAAAATTCATTTGGAGAAATAAGATGTTAACATCAAGGGAAGTAATGAAAAATTCTGAATGACAATGAAATCTCAAATTTATTGAAATTAAATAGACAAAAATATTAGAAAAATGAACCAGTACAATACATAAGATTAGCAACACCCAACTTAAACATTCTAGTCTTCTGAGTAGAACTAAGTAAGTACTAATTCCTATGGTTTTCCCAATCCAAAGCATCTTGTATTCATTACTTACATTTTTCATTATATACATTATACAAATATAATATATGCATATGAAATAACATGTACATAGTATTACACAAATATACACATACATATATATTGTATTCATTATATATTATATACATTTTTCCATAATTTGCAATTAGATAACTTTAGAGCAAAGTCTATCTCACTTTTTTATTTGTAAGGCATTTTTTAAAAACTGTTAGCATATATTCTGTTAGCATATTAATTCATATATTATATTTTTAAATGGAAGGGGAAAGGGGAAAGAATCTTAACTGACCTGTAAGTAAAAAATTTTCAGAAATTATTTCATGGTAATTGAATACTGATGAAGATAAAGTGAGCTAGTGAATGGGACTAATGATAGAAGTAGAGTTGTCTCAGCAACTATTTTTTGATTGCTAGGAGGCAGTCAAGGGTTCTACATAGCATCTAAGAGATTTAGAATAAAGCAGTGGGTTTTTTTTTCAATTTAGTTGAGTTAAATGGATCAAAAATGTAGCAAAAAAAGACTTAAGAATGGACTTTAGATTCTTGAACATTACAGGATTCAGTCCCAGGTAAAGTTTTGTTTTCTTTTGTATAAAGGTAATTAGTTACTATCAAAACACAAGAAAATTGCTTGAAGATTAAGGAAAGCTAAAATTATTTATAGGCTTCCTGATTTCTCAAGCAAAATAAAATAAAAAATGGGTAAATAAAATCTTTCTGATTAATGCAAAAATTTGGAAACTACAGATGCATTTAGAGAGACTGAAAGTTATCTAATATGATGAGAATTTTGTTTTTCCCTAAATCTTGCTCTATATAAGATGCTGAATTAAGTTCATAAACAGAGACAGGTGATGTGTAAAACAAGCCAGCTCTGTAGACAGAAAATAACTTCTAATAAGTTATCACAAAAGGTCAGCTCTTTGGAATGTTTCTAATCAAGTTCAGGAAAGAGAAAGTAGGCATTTTTTCACCTCCCTTATTCCTAATGTTATCTTCCAATAAGGTAGAATTATTTTGGAGCATAAAGAAGGAGAAGAGAAGAAGAAAAGGAAGGGGGGGAAGGGAAGAGACAAAGATTTCTAGTTTATAATGCTTTATAAGAACTATTCTTTTTGCCTTTCTGTCCAGATTTTCATTAAATTATGCCTGTGACAATATCTTTTCTATCCTCTTATGTTTTTCTGCCTTCCTGACAGTTTTCCTGCTTCTTCAAATCCCTTTTCTTCTTTCCTTTTGAAACATTTTTCCCCATTGTATCAAATAATCTGAAGCATTCCCTCAGCCCTTTCTCATCTTAAAAAAAAACTATTCTGATCTAATTACTTATTTCATTTGTACTTATCAAGAGAAGAAATACAAATAAAATACATTGGCTAGAAGCCACCTCAAAATTCCTCTTGACATAAGTACTTCCAGAGATAATGAGAGTCTCAGACCCCAGTCAAATCAAAGATTTAATTCGAAGGACTTTAGTCAACACTAAGTTACTCACCCTATTCTGGGCACTAAAAAGCCAAAACAAGAGTTTCTTCCTCCAAGAAACTTAAATTCTAACTGTAGGGAAGTGATATGCACATAGATATTCATAGATGCACAAGATAAGGAATTGAAGACAGTTTACAAGTTACTCCAAAGTCCACACATTACTCCAAAAGTTCACAAACAAGTTCACAAATTAGGAGCTGGTGAATTTCTTAAAGGAAAAAATACTTTCTAAGGACATATTAGTTTCTTAATAAAGTTAAGAAAAAGAGGCAGTTTCGAGCAAAGAGGATAATTACAATTTGGGAAGGAGGTAAATAGTCAATTAAAAGGGGGAAACAGAGAAGCATAGATCAACATAGATCCAGTCTCATGGAGCTGGGGTCAAGTTGTTCCAGAAGCATGGGCTGGAACACGTGGATCCAACTTAGAGAAAGGAAGAAGAGAAGAGATGAAGCAGCCCAGCTTGGAATCCAGGAGAAAAGGGCTTCCACCTGGCCTGAGTTTTGCTCAAAAAACATTTCCATGGTGGGTGGAACAAGGGTGATGCTTGAGGAGTAGTTTAGCACTTGGCTTCTGGTGGACTACAATGCTTTTGCTACAGGGGTGGTCCCAAAGGAGTGGCTAAGGCTGCATTTACTGCAAAGGAGTAGCATTCTATGTAGTGCACCTCCTCCTGCCCCAAAGGGAGTGACCAAAAAAGTTTAAAGTGACTTAGGACAGAATGACTTAGAACCAGAACAGAATGGAGAACACTCCCATGGTGCAGAAAAATTTCAAAAAGTTTACAACATTTCTCTGAGCAGTTTCTCTGCTACATAATAACAAAGTGATGAGCTTCTTCACAGGACTCTGAAGGTGGAAAAGAAAGTACAGGTTGGATCCTGATTGTAAAAGACTTTAAAAGTTTAATCAGAGGATTATTTTTTGTTGTTATTTTTTTAGTTTTGTTTTGCTTTTCTTTTTTACCTTATGGACAAGAAGTCACTGAAACTCTGTCAGCTAGGGATTGTAGTTGCATTGTTCTACTTGGTAGATCTCATGGTCAGTTATATAGGGAACTGTTGGAGTCTTTTGGCTCTATCTATTGATGGTTCAGATTCTCCAATCTCCTGAGTTTCTACCTATTTATAGAGTGCTTCCCACCTTTTCCCTAGATAATAATGATGCTGAACAGCTGCCTTTGATTGTCAATTAGCATATTACTTCAATTAACCAATGCAAACAGGAGCTACCTAACAGCTGCCCATTTCTGTTTCCCATGACAGTGAGTCAAGCAAAATCCAATTACCAGTCATTTCTCACCTCTTCCTATGTTTTCTCTCTTTTTCTCATTGCAGATCATTTACAACAAGTTCCATATTATCACCTTTCTGGATGTCATTCCTCTGACCCTGACTCAATTGGTCATAGCTATAAAAACAGTAAGTGTCTAGGAAAAATGAGCAGTGTCTACAATGTCCATGTTGCATTTCCACATTTATTATATAATAATGAACTGATGTCCACACACATGGTCTATACAAATTAACTCAAATGTTTTGTTTTGCCCTGTACCAAAATAAATTAATAAACCAAGAAAAAAAAAGAAGAGACTAGAGGAAGAAATATAAAAGATAAAGATTTGTTTTAAGTAACTAGATATAGTCTAATTGGAAACCAAGATTTTTTTTTCTGGTTAACTATGACCTAGAATAACCAGCCAATTAAATACTAAACAATAGGCAAATATAATATAATGTATAGTCTTGTTCTCAAAATAAGCTGTAGAGTATACTCTTTCAATATGACAGCTGTTGTGTTTAAAATAGATCGTGTTTGCCCCACTTCTATTCATTTGTGGTAAGAGAGAAATGTTGAGTCTGGAGTTTACCATTGGCATCGTTTATTTCTCTTCACCTATATTGTCTAAATTTATTAGTTTCCCTTTGAGATGCTCTCTCTCTCTCTCTCTCTCTCTCTCTCTCTCTCTCTCTCTCAATACTTCTGCCATCTATCTGCCCAGAGAATGAGTATGAAAATTTCAACATAACCTATACATTTTCACACACCTAAAACACACACCATTTTGTAACTGCTGCTCTATGGTTTCAATCCCATCTAACAAAATGGGGAGAGTAGAAAGCACCAGGGTGAGCTCATCCTTTCTTACCTTACCATTTGTTACTCACTGGAGGGCTGGGGAGTACCAAATTCCTCCCATTGCCTTTCTTTGTAGAGGAAAGAAACTGGATTCTTTGCTCCTAATTTGTATCTGTTCCTCTACCTGTTTTCATCCCCACCAAACAAGATGCTCCCCTGCTAGGAATCTCCCCCCCTCCTATTTTTCTGCTTCATTTTGTGTATTGTGTTCCCCTATTCAATTGTAAGACCATTCAGGTCAAGAAGTGTTTTTCTATTAATTTTATCTCAGTGCTTGGTACAGATTCTTGCTCAGAGTAGATGATTAGTAAAGTTTTACTGAATATTGCATACTGGATAACTCATCAGACTGAGAAAAGTGTTTACTTTCTACAGTTCTGCAAATAAAGTCTTTCATTCCCTACCCTATCCCCTTCCATAAATTTGGGATGCACTAGTCAACATGTACACAGCATCACTAGGAAGAATGAAAATAGAGAATAGACTATTGGGGAGATACATATTCAGAGAGAAGATGTGTCAAAGGATTCATTCAGTCAATAAGAATTATTAAGTTATTAACTCTGTACCAAGCAGTCTACTAAGCACTGGAGATGCATAGAAAGTCAGAAATAACTCGTGCTCTCAATGAACTCTCATTTGAATGAAACTTAAACCTCTAATGTTTAAGCATCTTAATAACCTTTCTCTCCTCATAGTATAGTCACACTGTTCTCTCTTGGATGCCAGGCTCCTGCAAGGTAGGTCACTTGGCTGGACTCCCTGGGCCCACTTTCTTCTGCCGCTCAACTCCCCATTGAGAGCTAACACTCTCTTAATTCCCAGAATTGATTCTGCCTTACTGGATACTGACATGATTGAAGAAATGAGTGAAGAGAAACAAATACTTTCCTTTGATGAACCTCACAAGAAATATTCCTAAGAGCTGGCTTCTTAGAAAATATTTTCTGTCTGCAAAACCATTTGGCTTCATACAGGCAATTAGGGGTACAAATTATCTTTCAGCCAATCAGTGGCCAGCCACTGATGGGGAAAAAAAAACTTCATAAGATGCAGTGAAGTGTAAGCATTTCTTTATACTTTCTTTAAGAACTGTGAATGAGGGGTGGCTAGGTGGTATAGTGGATAGAGCACTGGCCTTGGTGTCAGGAGTACCTGAGTTCAAGTCCAGCCTCAGATACTTAATAATTACCTAGCCCTGTGGTCTTGGGTAAGCCACTTAACCCCATTGCCTTGAAAAATCTAAAAACAAAACAAAACTGTGAATGGATCACTCTTCCTAACTCTTTAGAAGTTGTAAGGAGAATACTTAGAGTGTAAGGGACTTAAAGAGATGATGGATAGATTAACAGAGATAGATGATAAATAGATAGATGATAGATACATAGATGCATAGAGTTGATAAAAACCTAGGTCAATTATTCTGTATAATTGTTTTCAGTGTATGCATGTGAATGAGTGACTAAAAATTTCCAACTGCTTTTGGGGCAGAACACAAAGGGGCTCTAAAATTTACCATCTCCCTCTTTACTAAGAGATTTTTCCTTGGATCTAGACTCATTCACACATAAAACAGGTTTAGTGTTATAGGAACCTGACTACTTATTAAAAACAGTCAAATCTTTTCTTGTACTCTTCAGGTCTCTATACAACTGCCTTGGACACTTGGGAAAAATTACCTAAAATTAAAGATTGTCCCATATGTAGTATCTCCCAAGAGAGCAGTTGAAAGGTATTCAGTGTATAATGTTGAACAGATAGAGAACAGAAATTTATTTTCTCTAAAATAATGAAATTAATATTTGCACATACTACATACAAGTGTGCACTGACTGAAAAACAATAATTTTAAAACAATATTATATATCCTCTTTATAGACAGATACTTGAAGCATCAAGAAATGATTCAGTTTGCAGGACTATTTAATAGGAATTTAATATCATATCTTGTTTCTATACTAAGGTGTTCACATCCTTGTGTTCTGGCTAGGGTCTGAGCTCATCCTCCTATCAATAGTAAATTTATTGTTTTAGAAGCAGTATAATTGATGTAGAAAAGGCCTCTTTTTCATTAGGGTATTATCTTGGATTTCCTATAACTTAATGCAAGCTTTAGACACCATGAAGGAACAATCACTACTTCTGGAGTGGAAAAGAAACTTCCTTTGCCTTTCATGGCATATCCAAATACTGATATGGATCTTTGTCTAGTAAATAATTGCTTTATCATTCCAAAGCAATAACCCCCTTCAAAGTGAACATATTTCTATAGAAGGGTCAAAAGCAACTCAATATATTCTTCATTGTATAGCCCCTATTTTATAGGGTATAGCTTTCTCTCTCTCTCTCTCTCTCTCTCTCTCTCTCTCTATATATATATATATATATATATATATATATATATATATATATATATATACACACACATTTTATTTTACATTAATCTTCTGTTTCATATATATTATTTAACAGCTAGAAAGATGTAAATCAAGAGTTCTTCACCTATGGGTCTGTGACTAGTTTTGAAAGAGATTGTGAACTTATATTTTTAAAAAATCTTTATTATCACTATTCCTCTAACAGAAATTGAGCATTTATTTCCTTCAATTGTCCCAAAAAAATTCTTACGAGAAAGAGTTTATGGGTGAGACGGAGCGAGATGAGCAGAACCAGAAGAACATTGTACACTATAACAGCAACATGGCAGTGATGATCAATCTTAATGGACTTGCTCGTTCCATCAGTGCAACAACCATGGACAACTGTAGGCTATCTGCAATGGAGAATACCATCTTTTTCCAAAGAAAGAATTGTGGAGTTTGAACAAAGACGGAAGACTATTACCTTTAATTAAAAAAAAACTGTTATGTAATTTTGCTATCTCTTATATTTTATGGATATTATTTCTCTCTCAACACATTCAACTTAGATCAATGTATGGAAACAATGTAAAGACTAACAGACTGCCTTCTGTGTGGGTGGGGGGAGGGAAGCAAGAATAGGGGAAAAATTGTAAAACTCAAAAATAAATAAATAATTAATTTAAAATCAAAAAAGAAAAGTTTTGTGGCTTTTACCAGAATGTCAATGGAGTCCATCATACACACACACACACACACACACACACAGACTTACAAACACACATACACATTTAAGAACACACTGTAAAGAATTCAACATCTTGTTAACAGGAGAATATTGGAATCAGCTCATACTTGCTTACAAGAGCTAATGGTTAATTTTTAGTATGCACATTTGTATCTTGGAAATTGGCAAACTCTACTGGATCTATTGTTTTGGAATTTCTTTAGACTTAAGAAGATGTTAGAGTATATATATATATATATATATATATATATATATATATATATAGTATTTTAAACTTAAAAGTGTCATACATACAATTTTCCCCAGGGAGTAAGTTGTTAAAATTAACAATAAGCATGCATAAATATGTCTATATATGCAAATTAATTGTCTACATATATATGTATGTGCATATATACATGTATGTGCATATATACACCAATATGCATACACCCATATGTACAAACATCTATACTCACACTTTACCAATGATGTCACTGAATTATTGACGTAGAGAAATCACCTTGAAGAAACTCTCTCTACCAAAGGAGGTCTTTTTCTGATCTAAGAATTTATGTTCTTAAGAGTTGTCTGGTGTTTCAAGAGATTAAATTAATTTATCAAAGTCACATAACAAATAATTCTCAGAAGGAAAGTTTGAACTCAAACAAAACCTAAACCCAGTTTTTCCTGATTCTGATAATCTCTAAGCGCTATGAAACTCACTGATCACAAGATTTATATAATGGTTGAATTTTGACAAGTGCTTTTGTACATCTCATTTGCTCCTTGTAACAACACTGTAAGATTGTGTAGCCAATGATTTGTTTCTTGGATTCAGTTCTGCCCCTCTAAAAACTGCAACTTAGACTCAGGAATGCAGGTTTGTAAAGAAAAATAGAGATTTATTAAAGGAAGTTACAGCATATTAAGAAAGGGATAGAAAAGTTAAAAGGAGTTTAAAGAGAACACCATGTGGATTGCTGATTGAATTGGCCAAGCCAGCTAGCCAGGGTTCAGAAGGAGACTGGAAGCTACAAGGGACCAGCCCCTTCCTGGATCTCCTTAAATTCTCTCCCAAAGTCCATGGGAGGGGGTGGTGACCTGGGAATGAGATTTTCCCTCTTGGGGAGGGGTCTCGTTTGGGTGGTTTTCCAGAATCTGAGCTCCCTGGCTGCCCCACAAAAAAAAAATGGAACCCAAATCAGGAAGAAGATCAGGCCCTCAGGTGTAGCCTAAATTAGATGACAAAGGGAGGAAGATTCTCCCACTGATCTCATCACTCCCATGCCCAGTTTTTATCTTCATCAATAGGTGCTTTTATTATTCCTGTTTATAGATGAAGAAATTAAAAGAGATAAATCTATAGCTCAGGTATGTATCTCTGAAGCAGGGTTTGAATTCAGGTCTTGATACTAGATTCATTTCCCAATATATTATAATACCCTCTCTTCCCATAATGAATCAGTAAAGTGGTGTATAAAAGAACCAGCCCAAGAGTGAGGAAGAGAGCAAATGTGCAACCACCCATAGGCACACAATATTCCATTAACATTTTGAATAGTACACTATGGAAGTATTAACATGCTATGGAGGAATTTGCAAGGAATGGCAGATAAGATTGAGTTATGATCTGTATCAATGAAAGGATTATCCAATCAATGAGATGATACATCCATTAAGATATTTGATACTTTGTCAAAGGGATTTCATTTTGAATGAGAGGGAAAGCCCACCTAGGACCAAATTTGATATAAACATGTAATAGAAAATCCCTAACATCCTCTATAACTCTTAGATATTATGATCCTATGAATAATATGTTATTCAAGAAAATTTCAGATGTAAAATTTGAGTTTACCAGACATAAAATAGAGAATGATAGATTACAAGAGTATACTTGAATTTATACTCACCAGATGAAAGGTTGTTTAAATTAGGATTTAGTTTTAAAACTGTGAGATGCATACCCCCTTTTAAAAGCAAATAGACTACATAATATAACATAACATGAAATATCTATCATGTTTTGTATATCCTTTCTGATCCAAAGCAAAGGACACACAGGATAAGCTTAGAAGCTAAAGAAGGATTTGCAAAAAATCAAAATTGATTGATAGCTGGACATCTGTAATTTGTAACTTATTGACCATTGTTAGTTAGGTACAAGATGCATTATTCAGGTGTTTATATAAGCTTTCCATTTGCCAATATTGTTAATGGTGGAAGATGAGGAAGTAAACTTTAAAGTTAATGTATAGTAGACTGAGAAGTTGCTGAACTATGTGCACAGAGAAGAAGGTAGGTTAAACAACAACTCATTCTTCTGAAGAGCTTAGGTTAAAGGAGACTTAGAGACAGAAATATTACTTAATATATATGAAATGCTCTTATCATTTATGGGCATTATAAAATTGAGATGTTCAATTGTGGCTTTGAATAAGTTTGCAGCAAAATAATTTATTAAAACAATATATTTAAGTATAATTATTTAAATAAATGCTTATTTTCCTTTCTTTGATGCGAGTGATAAATTGAAATAGTCCCTCATAGGCCTAAAACCTGTTTTTTTTTTCTTTGGCTTTTTTTCTATATTTCATTTGCACCATAAAATATCTACATTACAAATTTAAAATCTAAAAAGGGCTCCAACATTGTGGTAAGGATGTGTTCTGTTGGATTACTTGTCATTCTCTAGGAAATGATTTATAATTGTATTATCATAATACAGTAAGAAGTGTTTGTCATTCAAATCATACTATACTTGGACCATATGTCATTCAAATCATACTATATTTGAGCCATATGACTTCTTGTGGCAAAATGGCCCTGGTTACATCATCTAACTTCTCTTAACTTCTTCTGAGGAGTTAGACCCAGTAGTTTCTAAGGTTCCTTCTTGCTTTTATTCTAAAATCTTATAATTAAATCTTCTGAAGTCATTCACCTGCATCAACATTTCTTAGGTCTATGCAGGTATCATTTTAACAACCCTCCTGAAAACCCAAATATCCAGATCATTTGACAGTAACTTTTGATTAACTCAAGCCTCCTGGTATTTATTCTGAGCTTTCATACAACATCAACTCAAATTGTTACAATATGAATATTTTATAGAGTCTTGTATTTGAAGACCAAGAATTTTTATCCCTTAGATGTCAATTTAAGGTGACTTCTTCAGTAACTTCAGTTAACAAACATTTTTTTCTATCTTACTTTTTAGAAAAATATAAAATTTTATTTATCTATTATCAGGATGAAGATGAAACATAATAGAAAAAGGTTGGTGAGCTTTGATAATATCTTACTAGGGCTCAAGTCAATTCAAACCATTTCCCAGGCTCTTATTATACCATGCTATCCACTTTTTAACTATCAGCTTCAGCTTCTTCCTGAAGCTTGGGCAGAGTTCTTGGAACCCAAGTCTCTGGTAAATGAGTATTTGCCTTATCTCATTGAGACTCAGACCTTCCATAACTCTTTAACCCTCTCTCTACCATACCACTAAATAAATCTTCCAACCTTGAAGCCAGTTTTCTACAATTGTTTATATGTTCCTTTTCCCTATTACCATGTAAGTCTCTTAAAGGAAAAGGTATTTTTTCTTTATTATTTGTGAAAATATATATATATATATATATATATATATATGTATGAGAAATATATATATATGTATATATACCTAGCACTTATTACAGTCTACATTAGTGTTTAATAAATTCTTATAGTATTTGATAGATATAGTACTTAATAAATTATCTATCTCTATATCAGCCTTTTTCTGTCTCTTTCTGTCTCTTTCTCTCTCTCTCTCTCTCTTTCTCTCTCTCTCTCATTGGCTAGCTACCATCTCTCTAATTTTCTATCCATCTTATTCTAAACCTAAGATAAGAAAAGACTGACCATAATCAGAATGGAAGCCAAGGGGCATGTTTCATGTTAATAATAAGATATTTTAAAAGTATCATCTCAACAAGAAGAGATGAGACAGGAAAAGAAAGAAAATTGATCATCTTAGAAACTGATAGACATCTTCACAGAGGGTGATACGGAGGGATAGCTAATAGATGGACCTCAAGAGTAGACTATGGAATAGAGAATAAAACAGCTGAAATTTAAACCTAAAATGAAAGGATCCAGGCAATGAGATGTAAAAGAAATTAGATTTTAATTGCTGAGACCTTGAAAGATAAATGGGCATTTGCAAGGCAAATTTCAATATGTAACAACTGAATTGGGGGTGTGGCTGATGTCTAAATAACATGTGGAAGGATAAAGCATGAATCACATCTACCAACAGCATAGGATCAGAGGAGAATGTGAAATGATTAATGTATATAAGGGCAGGAATCCAAGCAAGAATTTGGACTTGAGTTGTATAAGTTCAGAGAGTTAATTAGCTTTAGTTGGAGCTATGCATGTTCAGTAAAGTACTCAGATAAAGCCACGCTCCTCTACATCATTCTCTGCAACTGCAAAGGCCACGAGAGGATGGGAAGTCAGGGAGCAACAATTAGAAAGAAGTTTAAATTATTCATGTTATTTGGTGGTAACTTGGGAAAACAACAATAATATTAATTAATTTTGGAGTCTGCCTATTGGAATGAGGATACTAAATAACCTTCTAATTTCTTCATATTTTGGTGGTAAATACTATAAATCTGAGCTCATTTTAACATTTGTGGATTTAACATACTGTTTCTGAGAATTTTCTGTGTCATTGAGCATTCAGATGAGAAGGAACATATAATTAGGCACTCAATTTTATTAAATTGTGGAAAAATTACTTCATGTGCATTTATCTCACTTTCTTTAAAGCATAGCTATTTAAGCAAGAGGCTATGTGGTGGGGCGGCTAGGTGGCTCAGTGGATAAAGCACTGGCCCTGGAGTCAGGAGTACCTGGGTTCAAATCCAGTCTCAGACACTTAATATTTACCTGGCTGTGTGGCCTTGGGCAACCCACTTTACCCCATTGCCTTGCAAAAAAAAAAAACTAAAAAAAAAGAGGCTATGTAGTGGTATAAAAGAATCATGTGTCTTAAATCAGGAGTACCTTGGTTCAAATCCTGCCTAGGTATCAAGTTACTGAGATCAAATCAATTAACCACTCTAGACTTCAGTTTGTTATGTGCCTTTGGGGTCTGGGTCAGGTGAATTCAAGCCCTCTAAATCTACAATCCTATGGCCTTTTGCAATATTTTTTTATACTTTCTATAGGTACTTTATACATCTTATCCATATAGCAGTTTGCATGTCAGTGTTTTGTTTTGGGGTTTTTTGCTTTTCTTTGTTTAGCATGTGGCTAGCTCATAGTAAAATATTTTAACAAGTGCTCATTAACTGACTGACCTGCAGTGCCCAGAAGAGTTGGTAAATCTACCATTTCCTATGGCTGCCACCTCATGGCCCATGTCCTCAGATGAAAAGATCTGTTACTGTGAGTGCATTGGTACCCTAGGTCTTCCATCTCCTTCTGGGTGCTGTGTATCCCCTGAGGAAGACTTCTAGGGATCTGTCCAGGCATCTTCTAATGGCCCAAAACAACCACTCCCATCCATACCAGCAAAAGGCATCTTCTGCATCCTGGAGACAGCACATTATCCTAACTGATATGAACCTCCAATGCAAAGAACAACAACCTTCTCTTAGAATACAGACCACCCATGTCCTGTTGTCCCTGTCCTTTGAGGGAAAAGGAATAGCACTCTTGACTCAATGATGCATATTCTCACATCTGGTCATACTCTTTCCATTCCAGGAACTAGGAACTCTTGTGGATCATCATCTAAAACACATTCATCATTTTTCTCAGTTCTTCCACTCCAAAGTTACATCCTTTCTTCAACCAGTTTATAGGCAACAAGCTTCTCTTCATCTTATTTTTGTTTCCTCCCACCCCTTTCATCTACTAGCACTTAATGAAACCTATCTTCCCCCTGATGACACTGCCCCTTTGGTGACCCATTCTAATGCCAGCTGTACCTTTATTTGTTCTCTAAAGTTTATTCATTCTCCTGAAAACAAGGGAATTAGAACCTTGATCCCCATTTCTACTTCCAGGTTCTCCTCTTTTCTCCATCACTAAGTAACCTATCTTCCTTTGAGGTTCGTGCTGATCATCTCTATCACTCAATCTAAATTCTGTTAGCTGTTGTCTACAGACTGCCCAAATCATGCTTTCTCTCTCAATGAATTCTGTATTTGGTTCACAATTTTTCCATTCTTTCCTAACTTTTGCACTCTTAGTAAGGGATATCATTGTTCCTTCTTGATTCTCCTTCAAATATCCTAATTCCTCAATACTTCAATCTGTCTATATCCCATGAGCTATGATTTCATCCCACTTCAACCACACAAAAATTCTCTTGATCTTGGGATTATTTACAAATGTTTCATCTCTATGTTCAAGAATTCTGAAATTCCTTTATCTGGACATTGGTTTTCAGGTCTCCCTCTGCCTTCTTTTACATAACCCTATGCTTCATCTGTTCAGCTGGGTGGCACAGCAAATGAAGCTCTGGGCCTGGAGTCAGAAAGATTTGAGTTCAAATCCCACCTCAAACACTAACTAGCAGTGAGACCCTGAAAAAGTCACTTAGCCCTGTTTGCCTGTTTTGTCAACTGTTAAATAAGCTGGAAAAGGGAAACTCCCGTATCTTTCCCAGGAAAACCCCAAAAGGTGTTGTAAAGTGTCAGAAATGACTGAAATGACTCAACAATAGCAACTCTTCATCTGTACTGTGACCTCATTCCTTGACACCTCAATTCTTTCCCAGACCATTTCCTCCCTACTACCCACTTTCTCTTCATCTTGACTCCTTATTGAACCAACTCAAATCTCCATTCCTCTCCTCTATCAAATCCCTAACCTTTGTAGTATATTATTGATATTGCCCAACCAAGCTTTAGTCCTGAATCACTTCCAGCATTTGTCTCCTTTGCTCTTACAAACATCCTGCTTGAATGAACAAGGGAAAAAAGATCATGCAACCATTTTGACCCGTTCTACTATAAATATATGTTACATAATTTCATCTGGGTCTTCATTACTTTTGGTCAGTCCTACAACACTGATTCTCCACATCAACTCTTTCAAACCTCATCCCTCTTCAAATCTCCCATGGCTTACCATCACTACCCCCCCCCCACTCTCTCAGCTAAGAACCTTGCTTCATATTGTAAAGGAAAAAAATGAGGTCATTCACTATGAATTTCCTTTTCTTCCCTTTTCCCCCCTTCATTTACTATCACTCATGTTCTTTCTGCCACTTTCTCCTCCTTATCTATGTCTGAAATGATGAAGTGGTCTTCCTCCTTACCAAGGCTAACCTCTCTATTTATTCAAGTGGCATGGATATATCATCTGCTCCAACAGAATTCTCCTCTTTTATCCCCATATTTCACTTATTTTCAATCTCTCACTCTACTGACTCATTCCCTACTAACAAAAAAAAAATGTCTTTCTATCCTAAAAATAACCTTACTAGTTGCTTACAACTGTACTAATTATTGCCGAATATCTCTTCTTCCCTTTTTACCTAAATTCCTCATAAAGTCATCTACAACAGGTACCTCCACTTTTTCTCTGGTCTTCTCTTAATCCTTATTATTTTCCAAAGTCATTAATGATCTCTTAGCTGCCAAATCTTGCAAAACCTTATCTCAATTTTCATTTTCTTTAACCTCTCTGCAGCCTTTAATACTGCTGATCACTCTTTCCTTCTTGATACTGTATTCTCTCTAGGTTTACTGTGCTTTATTCTCTCCTTGTCCTTTTTCTAACTGTCTGACCAGTCCTTCTCTGTCTCATTTGCTGAATCCTCATCCAGAATATACTATCTGATGGTAAATGTGTATAGTATTTCATTGGTTGAAAGTCTGGAATGTGAATTCATTAGTCTTTAAAAGTCATAATAGTAAATCCCTTTATCCAATGAAAGTTATGATATGGATTTCCTACAAAAGTTTCTATCAGTGAAAAACATAATAATAATATTGAGTCCCTCTCAGTTAATAATGTAAACCAAAATTAATGTAAGTCAAAAGAAAGCATTCTTACCAAAGCATGACCAGTCCATAGCCTTACATAACCAGAACTCCAACTAAAATACTACTGATATGGTACCCAAGTGTCTGGAACTCAAGGATAGCATAAAGTTGTAGAAACTTCAAAATATCAGCCAATCTTTCCCGACATACTTTTCAGCTTCTCCTTTCTGTTTTCTATAATTATCACAGAAATTTTGAGTTGTTCTTCAGGGAACTCCATGATTGTCATCCAGTAGTAACCTAGACTGTCCATTTTGAATATCCCGTTTTGATAATTAAACTATAATCAATCTGTAAATTCTGGATCATTTCTTTGAAATAGATATTAAAGTAAAGTCTTTATATGATAAAACCATGGGGGATTTCAGGGCTCAACAATATCCCTTAGAGTTTTGTCATGGGGCCCTCTCTTCTATTCTTCTACATTACTTCACTTGTTGATCTCTTCATCTCTCAAGGATTTAATTACCTTCTCCATGTTGTCTCCCAATATCTTGTCTCCAACTGCCATTCAGATTTTTCAAACTTGATGTCCTAAATGTCTAAAACAGAACTGACCCCTACCTTCCCTCTTACTATAGAGAGCAAAATCATCCTCCCAGGTCCTCGGGATGGATCCTGGAACCCTCACCATGACTCACTCCCCAGGTACAATCTCTTACCAAAAGCTGTCAACTTCACCCAGAAATAGCTTTTGAACGTGCACTTTTTTATCCTCTGATACTACCATGAGCTAGTGCATATCTTTATTACCCCACTCGTCAATTATTGCAATAGTCTATGATGGGTCTGCCTTTCTCAGGTCTCTCCCCAGTTCAATCCATCCTCCATTAAGTCACTAAAATGACCCCCCCCAAACATAGAGTTGATCAGATTATCTCCCTAAAATCAAGTGGCTTTGTAATGTCTTCAAGAGCAAATACAAAATGCTATTTGACCTTCAGAGTCCTTCATAACCACCCCGCCTTCTACCATTTTTATCTTTTTATATCTTACTTCCTTACTTCTTTGATCTAATAACACTAGCTTCCTGGCTGTTCCATAAACAAAACACTCCCTCTGGGCTCTAGGCTTTCTCTTTGGCTGTCCCCAGTGCACAAAATGTTCACCCTCTTCTTCTCCATCTCCCAATTTCCCTGGTTTCCTCTAAGTCTCAAATAAAATTCTACCTTGTACAGGAAATTTTCCTCAATGCCTTAATTCCTAGGCCTTCTTCAATTATTTCCTATTTATCATATATATATATGAATATTTGTTTTCATATTTTCTCCCCTATTACACTGTAAGTTTCTTGAAAGCAGGGACATTGTGGGGGTGGCTAGGTGGCGCAGTGGATAGAGCACTGGCCCTGAAGTCAGGAGTACCTGAGTTCTCAAATCCGGCCTCTGAAACTTAATAATTACCTAGCTGTGTGGCCTTGGGCAAGCCACTTAACCCCACTGCCTTGTAAAAACCTAACAAAGAAAAAAACCAGGGACATTGTATTTTGCCTTTTTGTAACCTCATTACTTAGTATAGTATATATAGAGAATGCTTCATAAATATTTTTGGACTGATTGATTGATTGTATAATAGCAGGTGATTTTAATGATGTATTGATTTTAACAATCTAAATGAAATGATAAAAGTGCCTAATTTTCCATTGCTCAGAACACACACACACACACACACACACACACACACACACACACACACACACACACACACACACACACACACACAAACAAATATTCAAAAGTACTCAATTTAGACTTCTAATAAGAAAGAGAATTGTTCTAGGCTACTGCATCTTTTTTTTTTAGGAGATGAGATTTCTCCAGAAAAAGTGAACTAACTTAATTTCCCATTGTGAAACATGCATTTTACTTTTCACCACGGGAATGTACCTAATTAAACATTTATCAAGATGAAGGAGAGAAAAAAAAAAAGCAAGAGACACATTAACATTATAGTTACTCCATGGACAAGAAAACAACCAGATGTCAAGACTTGTGAAAGATACATCTGAATAGGGTCTCTGTTAAGGTGATTTTGAAGACAATGAAGACAGAAAAAAAGAAGGAAAGGAAGTAAGATAGACTATATCTAAGGAAGAAGGTCAATTGTTTTTAATAGAGTGGGACTGGTCTTTGCTCTGATGTTTCTGGTTATTTTTGTCATTTCTTATCTCATTATCAAATGTGTACTAATTAGGAAGCTGGAAATTTCCAGCCAAGAATACAGGGTGTCCCTGAAGTCGTGTGTAGTTTTAAACTTTAATAGCATTAATTTTAAGCTTTAAAAAATTTAAGCTATATTAAGATTTTGGGATGCCCCATATTGAAGAGGTAGAGGAATTTCAGAAAGGGGTAAGACCAAGATGAAAGGAAAACCACTATATTTATAAATAGTATATGTGTATGTGAATATGTACATAACATATATATATGTATGTATATATATATACATACATATATATATATGTACAGATTTAGAGGTTACCACTCAAATTAATAGAAGAGAACAGTGTGAGTAATTCTGAAATTAGATTCTGCTCTGGTCTTGTTCTATCAAAAGATGGTCAATAAGTTTGAATCAAAATGTTTAAAAAATGTTTGAAACATCTGGGCATTAACACAGATAAGGACAATGATATCTAAGTTTTGAGATGTGCACATTATGTTGGATGTCACCTTAACTAAAACATTTAATTTGAAAAATAAAACAACCTGAAGGGCAAGTTCAAAGACAACAATAACTCATATTATTTGTATCCTATCTTCCTTTTACTGAATAAGATTGCATCCTTAAATTAGTAGAGAATATGATTTGCAATAAGGTTATAAAATTCATGTTCAGTACAATCTCATAAATTCCAAATCTAGTAATTCAAAATTTGTGATAATTCAACATGGGTCATGTTTAATTTTTCTCTACATATGACAAAATATTTTGTTAGATGAACTAGCAATGAAAACAAATTTTAAAGCTTTAAGTTAGTTTAAAAAGTTTTGGTAAATTGTCTGTAAATAGAGTAGTTAATTTTAAAGCAAATCTTATCTATTTATCATGTCATGGATAGTGCCTAACTTCAAACCTGACCTTAAAAACATTATGCTGGTAATTAAATATTCATTGCTCAGTAATCTTAAAAAAAAAAACCCTATATTGGGGAAGCTAGGTGGCATAGTGGATAAAGCACCAGCCTTGGAGTCAGGAGTACCTGGGTTCAAATCTGGTCTCAGACACTTAATAATTAACTAGCTGTGTGGCCTTGGGCAAGCCACTTAACCCCATTTGCCTTGCAAAAGCCTAAAAAAAAAAACCCCTATATTGAAGTCTTATGGCAAATGCACAATTTTTGACAGATATTACCAAAGAGGACATCCTTTAGTCATAGGTCCTTTATGACAAAAATAGTCTTTCACCCAGCTATATTCAGAGTTTTGTTACTCCAAGTGTTGTTTTTTATTTAATTATTTATTTATTTATTTATTTATTTTTGGATTTGGAGTCTATGTGATGCTGGGGGAAAGATGAAGAGAATTGTGTATGCAGAAATTGGGCAGAGATGCAAATTGATTACCACCTACTCTTGAGATACAAATTGACTAGAAGTAGAGAATTATAATTGTAACACAAATAATTTGTAATATAAAATTGGGTGGAAGCACCATTATCACTGATTCATTGATTTAATGTAAAATTTGTATCTTGATCTCCTTAGGCTTTACTCTCTACCTAATTCCTGGTCCATTATAGGGGAAGGAAGTTCACCTTTTTTGCCCTTTGTATGAGAGGCAAGACAAAAACCCTGGGTTGGACTCTGGTTCAGGGCTGCAGTCTTCTCTGACCTGTGACCCAGCCAATGCTACTTGGTTGTTCTTTTATCTCAATCTCTCTCTCTCTCCCTAGCCCTTCTTATGTCTTGTAACCTTTTTAATAACTTTTTGTTTTATTTCCACCCTTGCTTTCCTGAGTCTGAATGATGATTCCTCATAGGCAGAACCGAACTCAAGTAGCCAGCATGGAAACTCAGGAAATTATTGGTCCTAAAGAAGTTACAACTGCCTCAAGAAATTAATGAAGAATAAAGTATTAATTAAACATTTGCTATGTGAAACATATTGAATGCAGTATCAATGATACAAACAGAACATTAAGACAGCTCTGAAGGAGCTCACAATCTAATGGGAGGTAACTCATACGAAAGGTTACAACTTCAGGTCAGATGGAATATACAATGGTTCTTAGAATATAGTAGCCCGGCAGAAGTGGAAGTCATTTCCTGTTAAGTTCCTTTTAGACTAGCTGCTCAGGATGCATTAGCTTCATGCCAGCTAGCCTATCCTTACCCAGGAGAATGTTGAAAGGGTGGCAGACAAGGATGGAAAGGAAGACAAGTTCTCCAAGATGTCTTGTTTTTGAAGCAAAATTCCTTAATTCAACTACATGTCAGGTATAAGCAGATAGGCTCAGATCCCAACTACTTTAACAACTTAAATTAACCTTTAAGCAATTAAATGAAAAGGAGTAAGATTTAACTTTACCTAACTATTTAAACTATACCTAACACAAACAGAAAAAAAACTCTTTTGTATTTCAAACTTATCCAAGTGAGATTGTTGGACACCCTGGATGGCACCAAAATCTCAAAATCTAGAAATATTTTCACACCTCTCCAGGCCAGTGGAGAGATGTAAAAATGTCCTGTTGATGATTATATACACATATGCACCCATAATGCACCAAAAATATTAGCCACAAGCACAGTCTTCAATTAAAAAAAATCTAAATTTCCCAATCCCAGAAATAAAGGTCTTCCTCCTTTGTTCTCTTTTTTCTTAATTGATCAGAAAGTTTACCAATCAATAGCCTATTGCCCAACCCTGCCCTCCTCCCCAAACCAGGAAGAATCCATGGCGGTCCCTTGATTTCTAAAATTAGTTTTTTGGAGACATAGGCTTGAATTTCGAAGTTCCAAAAAGGAAGATTTCCCTTCTCCCTCTCCTCTCCCTCTGCAGAGAGTGGGAGCAGCAGAAAATGAGAGAGAGCATTTGCAATTTCTTGAGTTGTTAACAATAGTACAAGATGAAGTTGTTGCATTTTCTGAACAGTAGCCAACACCATTACAAACTGTCTAATAGCATGAGACTTTTTTTACTCTCAACACAGGATGTGCATTTAGTGTTTACTTTATGGTTTTCTGGTGCCTAAGCAAGAGTCTTGGCATGCTTGGTTGTAGACTGGAGAGTGAAATTAGTTGTGGCTTCTGGAGTGGAATTTGTCATAGGCGTTAGGTTCTGCATCAGGGTCTGCAGCACCACAGAGAAGTCTCTGAAGTTGATCATAGATTTAGGGGTTTGGGCCATGCTTAGCATGCATAGTGTAGCATGACAGGCAGCAGTGGCCAAAAGGAACAGCAAGCAGGTCCCCGCATCCTATTCATGGCACTGGTGTTCTGGAGAACTGCTGCTGAAGAGGCTCCGTCCCCCTACAGTGCTTCATCAGAGACTCCACTTCCCACTGGCTCCTCAGTGCTGAATACTTACTTGTTTCTTCTCATTTTCATTTTACACCTCCTTGTTCCAACCTCCTTAAAATCATCCCCCTGGTAACAATCAAACTGTTACCTCTCCAAAGTCCTCTGCTTCGGGATGTCACCTGGATGTTGTTTGTATATGCTGGTCCTTATCCCAGACTCCACTCAGATGATTCTGCCTTTGTGTCCCTGTCTAGGTACCATTTGTTAAGTTCCTTTTAGACTAGCTGCTCAGGATGTGTTAGGTTCCTGCTGGCTAGCCTATCCTTACCCAGGTGAACATTGAAGGGGTGGGAGACAAGAATGGAAAGGATGACAAGTTCTCCAAGATCTCCTAGATCTCCAAGTACTTCCACACACAATAGTCCCTAACAATTTTCACTGATAAAATCATATCTGTTTCTGATGTTGAACCATTATAAGAACTTTCTTTTCTGGTTCTTCAAGAGTTATGGTTGTAGCAGTTCCAGAAGCTGTTTATCCAATGTATCTCCAAAGCATTGCTTCTCAGGATGATGGCTGCTGGTACTGGACTGGTAGCTTTGCAATTCCCAAAAATCTTGGGTTATAGATGTTAGTTTCCAATAGTCTGAAGGAAAATGATGCCAGGAGATAGAAATGTTGTTTTGACTTGCCTAGCATTTGTTGTCTTTTCTCTCAACCTCAGGTTGCTTTGCAACTTCAGCTAGAATGACTCATGACAGTAGGTTAGATTTCTTTGACATTGATGAAGATAGCTGGCCTCTTCTCCATAGGAGTAAGAGGTGAGAAAACCTCCATGTAAATAAAATAGAATATCCTTTAAAGTATGTCCTTTAGCTCATAATCCATTTCATTCATTCTACCTGGACCTCTCCTAATTTGTTTAATTTAAATATATTTTATTACTAATTCTTTGCATTTGAAAATATTCTTCCTGTCACCACTGTCAATTGGATTTTTAAAAATAGTACCATTTACTTTTTCATTTTACCATTCAGAGTCGTTTTGCAAATAGTTTAGAGAGAGAGAGAGAGAGAGAGAGAGAGAGAGAGAGAGAGAGAGAGCAAACAAGATTTATTTGCTGGATTATGGAAAAAGGAAGGGAGTGCTATAAAAAAATTATTCTGTTTCATTAATTATACTAAAGCCTTTGACTAAAATGTAAGTACCAGATCATCTTACTTTTCTTAAAAGGAAGATGTATGTTGACCAAGAAGCAACAATTAGAGCTGGACATGGAACAAATGATTGGTTCAATTTAGGAAAAGAAGTTATAAGGCTGTATATATCTCCTTATTTATTTAATTTATATGCAGATTACATATGCACATTCCACTACATAAGCTGCATGAAGCAAAAGATGTAATTAAGATTGTTGGCAAAAATATCAACAATCTCAGATAGGCAGACAATACAGCTTTGACGGCAGAAAGTGAAGAGGAACTAAGGGGACTCTTGAAAAGGGTAAAAGAGGAGAGTGCAAGAGTTGACTTGAAGCTTAATTATCAAAAAAACTAAGATCTTATCAAATATTTTCCTAGAAAATAGAGGAAGAATAAATGGAAGTAGCATCATATTTCATATTTTGGGGCTCAAAGATCACTGTAATTGCCCACTGCAGCCATGAAATTAAAAAGCACTTGGTCCTTGAAAGGAAAGCTTTTGGTAAACCTGAATAGCTTACTAAAAACAGACACATTGTAATGCCATCAAAGTTCCATACTGTCAAAGCAATATATGACTGAGATTTGGACTATAAGGAAAGCTGAGAGTACCTTGGGCAACAAGGAAGTCAAATCAGTTAGTATTTAAAGAAACTTAATTCAGGCAACTTGTTGGTAGTTCAAATACTGAGGTTGAAGCTTAAATACTTTGGTCACATAATGAGAAGACAATAATTTTTGGAAATGGAACTTACTGAAAAAGACTCTGATGTTGAGGGAAGAAAACTGAAGACAAGGAAAAGGGGATAGCATAGGTTGAGATAGATAGTGTGATAGAACCAATGAATATGAACAGACTTTGAGAGATAGGGGATGGTATAAGGACTGGGGTGCTATGCTCCATGGAATCACAAAGAGTAAGACATGACTGAATGACTGAACAACAAAATATCTGTAAAATGGTAGATGAGTCAAAGTGCTTTGTAAGTCTGAATGATATCATGAAAATATAGGTTTGTTGTTATTAAAATACTACCTAATTTCTATAATGCCCCATTTACTATGGGCTTTGCCAGTAACTTGCCATAAACTTCTTAGTGTATGGCAACTTACAGGTTCTGTGTTGCTTAAATGAGACAAAAAGATGCAGCTTCCTACCTGCCAAAAAAATTATGCTTGATAGCTTAGTATTATTCTAATTTGGCCAGCCTGAATTATAGAAGAAATCAAACCCTGCCTTGCCTAACCCACAATTCCTCATTAGTAGTTCATGTTTTGTTACAACCCAATTTATTTTTTCTTTTTCCCTAGCTATTTCCAAATTTATGTCAAACAACCAACTTATTAATGATAAAAAATGAGTTTACTGCCATTTGAATTCAGGAAATTGGGCTATCAGGCTAGGGAGTAAAGTAATGAGACTGAGTATTATGTTAATGACTAATAAGGATAAAAAGCTTTTAGAATTTCAAATCAAACCATGATATATGTATAATATATCCATTTATATACATATAAATTAATTAGATTCAGGAGACTCCCTTGTCACTTGAAACTATACAAGTTGTACTTAGATCAGGACAATAATTTTCCTTTTATTTAGATAGAAACAATCTATGAATTTTATGTGTGTGTGTGGTATGTATGTACATATGTATGAATATATGTAAAGGCTACATCTAATTTATTATTTTATATATACTTATAATTTGTAAAGATTTTATCTATCTGAATAAAAATAAGAAAATTATAGGCACATGTGTACATATATACATATACTCATACATATATCATATATACAAACAAACATACATACTTTTTTTCAGTGGATAACCCACTAGCAAAAATTGCTCTCATGTTAATTCATGATAAACTTGTAATTAAGTTGTGTCATCATTTCATCAATTAGAAACAAGACAAAATGATGAAACATTTTGGAAGTCTCAGGGTGAAAAAAATATGAAAGCAAAGAAACCTTACATCATTATTGTGACCTGTCAGCAATATATTTAGTAGGAATAATCCTGCAGAGTTAAGACTTAAAGAGCACAGGACATTAAATAGTTTTTCCACTCAACACTTTGGAAAACAAAATTATTGCTACTCATCAGCTATTAAAACCTCACTAGAATATGTTTTGAGAGTACTCTTTATGGAAATGTCAAAGCTGTACTTAGCAATCTTGAACTTGGTCATGTTAGTTAATGGATGTCTTTCCATTAAGTCATCCAGACCAGTAAAGGTCCATTTAGCAAATTATAGCTGTAGAACAGTGTTTCCCAACCAGTTGTCTATGGACTATTACACTTCCCTTGAAAAATTTATAGATCTACAAAACTTTTGCCATTAAAAATTTTTAATTTATAAAATTTGTTCATTTTGAAAATTGACCTTCCTTCTCTTGGTGTCCAGGTTCTTTTCTTTTCTCTTCCTACGCTCACCCTTAGCTCCTTCTCCTTGACTCCCCATATGACCCATCTGAGAACTTGTAAATTAACCCCACTGAACCTGAAAAAGGAACATACTGCCTGAATTTAATTCTAACAAAGAACTAATTTGTGATAACGTGGTGAGAATCTTGGGAGGAAGTGATTTTTTATTAAATTTGAATTGTAAATAGCAAAGAAAAGAAAATCTGGGTAGAAAAAATATGTAAATTAAAATTTATGAAACTAGTCCTCCCCTGGCCCAAAGTCTTGACCAAGAGCACACATCAATAGCAAGTAAACACTGCCCTGATTTCCATTTATCTGCTCTCAGTTTCCAGGTCAAAATGTGGGGTTCTGTCTGATGCATTGTAATCTGAGTCAGTATGATAATTTTCTGTCCATAGCTTTCTTCCAATTTTCTTTCTCCATAATCTTCCTCCTAATCCCCAACCACATCCCAGGAAATTTATCTCATGACTGGACACTTATGAATATCTACATCACAAGACAAGTTCACTTTTTTTCTTCCTTTGCTTCTTTAGTATTTAATCTCATTCACTTAAGGCGAAACATTGGCTTGACCAATTGCCATTTATTTTAGCATAACACCATTTTTCCATTTTGAATTTTTTCTTGTGAGTGTTTTTTATTTTTCTAATTTACTTAGGTAGCCAGGTTTTTAGCCTGACTTGAGGGAGATTCCAGCAGAAAATGATGCTCTTATTCTTCAGTCTTGTTTGAGATAAGTTGGTTCCAGACACACTCAGATAGAGCTTCAAGAGAAAAAAAAGTGTATATCCAGGCTCTTTTGGGAGGAGAGTAATTTAGAGAAAAAGAGAATGAGCTTGGCAGCTACAGGATAGTTAGCTGTCCTGATTCCAGATTGTCCTTTGGGAGATTCAGAGTACTGATTTTGTCTCTTTCTGGAGCTAAACCTGGATGAATATCTACAATCAACTCAACCATTTAAGAGTCTCCTTCCTCCTATACAGCAGCAAGCAAAATGTTTCAGGTTTAACTAGAAACCCAAGTCACATCCATATTATTTACATCTTTCTTTGTTTTAAAGTAAAAAAAACAAAACAAAACAATAAGCTTGGGGCAACTAGGTAGCAGTGGATAGAGCACCGACCCTGGAATCAGGAGGACCTGAGTTCAAATTTGACTTCAGACATTTAATAATTACCTAGCTGTGTGATCTTGGGCAAATCAATTAACCCCATTGCCTCGCAAAAAAAAACAAAACAAACAAACAAAAAGAAACAATAACCTCTAAAGTGATGAGTGTCAATCATTAAGGATTTCCTAATCCAGGTAGACTAGAAGTTTTGATCCCTCTTTCATCTGTCTAAGCTTCTTGAAGACCCAATTAGACAAAAGAAAGAAACACCTTTTTTAATGATAGTTGATCTCTTCTTTGTAGAGGAATACTATACAAAAATGCAGATTGCCTCTTTATATGAAGTCCTAATTACTTTTTTTAAAAATGTGTCATCTTAGCTTTTAATCAGTCGTTATCCAATCATAACATTTGAATCTGAAAAATACCTAATCTACCCCATTTTTACAAATAAGAAAATTGAGCCATTATTGGATTAATGAACAGCCTAAGGATGTAGTATATAGCATAGGAGAACCATTATTTATACTCATCTCCAGATGCCAAGTTTAGTCCTCCTTCATCTGTACTATTCTGCTCCGGATTGTTTTATTAGATGAGATTATTCTATTGTGCATGACATAAACTGATGTCTCTGTCCAATCTGAGGATTGAGGAGGCTAGAAATGGGAATTTAATTCTGCAGAGAGTTCTCTATGGTTTGAGATTATGGAAGAACAAGTCTCTCAGAGTTCCCAACAATGCTCTAAAATCTAAAACAATAAATTGTAGAAAAGTTTCAGACTTGCATTTGTGAAACAATTTCCTTCAAAGGCAATACTTGTACCAATGAAATCACAGATAAAAAACAGTTTTAGCAACAGCAGCAGCAGCAACAACAACAAAACATTACTGACCCATATTCCACTTGTGAGTCTTGATCCTACTAAATAAATCATTATAGCTATCAAATCAAATTTTCCTCCTCAAATTAAGATTTTGTTTTCTTTTCAAAATAAGAAAAAACTAATGTTACTGTTCTTTGTGCATTGATGCATAGACATCCTATAATCTCTTAATTTCTTCAAGACTAAGTTAAAGCATTAAATTTGCAGTTTTTCTAGATGCCTCTTCCTTCTCCTTCCTTTTCCTCTTGCTAATGCCTTTTCCCATGCCATTACTATCTAGTAACTATACTTATGTGTGTACATATTTTCTCTTCCACTAGAATGTAAATTACCTTAAAAGCAAGGTTTATATCCTTTTTTTGTATATTGTTTCTTTGTGTCCCAAGAATTATCTGGACCAAAGTAAACACTGAATAAATATATGTTGATTTAACTGATTGATTGGTACATAGAAATCTGAAGCCTTAACTTCCTTGGTGGCTCCTCTTCAGAATTTTGTCTAGTATGAAAGTATTCATTTTTTTCCTTTCTACTGATAATTTCTTTTTTTCTACTTTGTGCCATCTAGTTTAATAACTATACATAGAGCATCATCTATAGAATTATTCACAATATCTCAAGAACATCGATTTTATATATATATATATATATTATTCTCATAAAGATGAGAAAGTAGCTATATGAATGAAAACTATGTTATTTTTCTTTCACAACAGTAAAAAACCAAATGTCCAAGGAAGAAAACATTCAACATGCACAGTGAATAATCCAGTTTACAAGGGTAATAGAGCACATGGGAAAAAGTAGAAGATATAATTAGAAAGATAGACTTTATTTCTTTATGAAGTGAAGCAGAATGTAGAGATGATTGCTAATGTAATAGTTTTGCCTATCACTTGATTGCTTATGAAAAAAATGGTTGGAAAAGATTGTCTCACTGTTTCTATTTGTATCCCCAGTGCTGCTCCTGGTGTATATTGTTCTCAGAAGAAGACTATGACATCAAGGAGGTGATGCTTGTCAGGCAAGTGAAGTGGATTTGAGAGAGGAGGGCTAAGTCACCAGCCTTACTTTCTACTCTGGAGTCATCTGGTTCCAGTGACCAGATATGAATCAGGACAACTGGTGAAGGCTCTGGATACAAGGCAATCATGATTAAATGACTTGTCAAACGCCACAGAGATAGAAAGTATTGGAGTGTCTGAGATCAAATTCAAACTCAGATCCTCCTGACTCCAGGATTGGTGCTCTATTCACTGTACCACTTAGCTGTCCCATTACTGAATATAGAGCTTTGCACATAATAGATGCTGAATTTAGTTCCTCTTTTAAAAATACAGTAAACCATCTTTTGCACTGATTACCAGGGCCTTTTTTTACTTTTAAGTTTTTTTTTTTCTTTTGAAAGTAACTTGCTAGCTATAAACATCTCCAAACCATTTTTCTTTCTTATCCTTAATAACTTAGCCATAAGTATATTGAAATGTAATCAAATTTGTTTGGAAAGGATACTGTTTTCTTTGTTTTGATTTTTATTCATCTAGACAAAGAAGTTTGCTTTTATAACTTTTTTTCTAATTTCAGTTCAATTAATTTTAATATATAGTTTTAATAGTATTTCTAGAAGTTTTGTTATTTTTATTGTTTGTTTTTACTTACTTTTTCCTGCTTCTTGGAAATCTTTAATGAACATAGAAATAAGGAGACCAGGTTCCTGGGCAGTTACCACTGCTTTCTGTATGTCAAAAACCATCTCTCATAATGTAATGTAGGGCAAGGAATTTATTGGTTCCAAGGAAGTTGATCTTGCAAATGAAATCCTCACTGCCTCTTATCTTGTCCCTATAATCTCACTGATCTAGGACATTGTCTCTATATATGGGGGAAAGAGGTTTAAAATAAAATTAAGGAAACAATTATTGTTATCCTGACCTGAATAGTTTTCAAAGACATTGATAAGCAATGAAATAATGACTATTTAATGAATAATTCTATTCCCTTTCTTAAAGTTATAAATGACATTTGACATTCTAGAGGTTGCTGTTCAACAATCTAATTTTGATAATAAATTAAATTATTTTTTTCTTTTTTATTCAGGCAGAGATTGCCCATAGGGAAGCAATCTTTCCAATACCAATCTAGATTTCCTGTGGATGAACTTTGGTAGAATCACTGCAAACCATGTTGTTCAAGTCCACTAAAATTATGTGAGTTAATGAGCATTTAGAAAATTGAAATTCAGAAAGTGGTCAAATTGGTCTTAGACATTTAGATATTCTGTATATTTATGTTGTTCTATAATAGTCTATTCATTATGCTTCATATTGTTTTCAAGATCCTGGAAATGCAGTAGGAGGGTTTTTGTTTGGGTTGTTTTTTTTTGTTCCAAGTTCCTGGTAGATTAGAAATTGATTCCCTGATTTGAGCTCAGTACACTCTTGTCTAGCAAAATATTTTGATGAAAGGGGAAAGATCTGAAATCTTGGGCAGGGGAAAATTCATTTTCCAAAAGTTTATTCTTTTTGAATAGATAATCTTAAGGACATAATAATGGTTAGAAAATCAATGTCTTTTCTATTTAAAGAAATACACTAGGTATCAAGAAAACTACACGTTTACCTGAAAACTATACTTTTAACTGATCCTCACATCAACTCAGGTAAATGTTCTACAGTCCTAGAGTAGGCCTAGAATCCAGAGTTTATTGGCAGTGTTAATATAACTTATTGTTCCCATATCTAAGCTAAATCCCTCTGTTTCTTCCTCTCTTACCACTTCAAGTTTTCTTGCCTAAACACAATGCATTGTCTCTGCAGGCTTCTACCTTTTTCATATGAAGGATTTTTAATGTAGGAATGTAGGAAGAAGAATATGTAAAGAAAAAGAATTATAACATAGATCAAATCATATGAAATAGTATATCAGTCATAAGTAAACATGTTTTTTGAATAAATGAATGAGTGATAAATAGGGAAAACAATTTCAGAATATAAAATTCTCTGTAGTGCTTAATTATAGTGATCATTTTGAAAAAGTGGGGGAGCTATTGTGTGAAATATCGCATACTTTATCTGGCTTTCCAATGAATTTATTGATTTTACCTCTTTTCTTTCTCTTGATTTTTATTTTTAGGTTTTTGCAAGGCAAATGGGGTTAAGTGGCTTGCCCAAGGCCACATAGCTAGGTAATTATTAAGTGTCTGAGACCAGATTTGAACCCAGGTACTACTGACTCCAGGGCCAGTGCTTTATCCACTATGCCTCCTAGCCACCCCTCTCTTGATTTAAAAAAAAATTATTTCCAATAAGAGATTACATGTTGGGAAAAGAAGAGGAGGAGAAATGGGAAAATACAAATGTATACCAATACATTTTTTTTTGCAAGGCAAATGGGTTAAGTGGCTTGCCCAAGGCCACACAGCTAGGTAATTATTAAGTGTCTGAGACTGGATTTGAACCCAGGTACTCCTGACTCCAGGGCCAGTGCTTTATCCACTGCACCACCTGGCCACCCCAATACATTTTATTTTTACCAAAACTTAATTAACTATAAGTAATAATGGTAATTCTAGCTAGAAATAATGGGGAAGCAGCAGCAGAAGAAGAATTTTCTCACTCATGACCAACTGCCAGTCACTAGAAATTTACATTCACAGCTTCAGGAGAAGTCACATAATTTCATCCATTTTTTATTTATATTTTGTTCTTTTTGCTTAAATTATTCCACAAAACTTTTCTTTAATTTTTGTGAACTTATTCTTTGTAAAGAGAATGCCAGCATTCTAGGAATTGTCAAAAGGTTAATTTTTGAGTCTTCTGGATAAGAGATATCCCTCCTCCCCTAGAATAGAGCTAGATAATTATTTATTATTATTATTATTATTATTTATTATCATTATTATTAGAACCTCTGAGTCTAATAGGAAGAGGAAACACATGTTTATTCATGTGCCTAGATGACTCTAGAAGGATTTAAGCAGTAAAAGATGTGAACTATTTTTAAACAATTTCTTAATCAATTTGAAATGTTGAACATTGGATGAATTTATGTCAAACATGAAAACCCTGGAATTAGTTGAGCAAATCAGACATGATAATGTAAAAAAATTGGAATCAAGCATTCTAAGAGAAGTATTGTCAGAACAGAACAATCTAGTAGTGGTTAAGAGAACTATCATTGGAGGATTCAGTTCTTTCTCCCCTCCTATCCTTCCAGCTTATCAGAAGGTAACATTGTTGATTGTAAAAATGAGAAGTCTTGACCTTCTTGTTGATGTTGGTAGCAGTCCTGGAGTATCAGTGACTGCTAGTAATGTTCTTCTATATCATCTGTATCAAGAGATGAAAAGAGTTAGAGGACAAACTAGACAAACTGAAAGAGTGCATCTTCAGGATTCCACAATGGCATTAAAGCACAGCAGAGAACTATACCCATAGAGAACTTTATGAGAATCTCATAATAGGGAAAAACCAAACCAAACCAAAAACATCCTCCAGTTAGTTAATCAGGAGTTTTGAGTAATCCCATTTGTCATATGTTTTTCTAAAGTTGAGACCACTTTCCCCATATGCTCTATGGACATCTGTCAGAAACTTTTCTGCTTAAAAGCTTTACTAATTTATAATAGGCAAAAACATCAGATTCTGGCCCATGAATGAATATAGTAGGAATCTCATCCCTTAAGTTTATACATAGACCTGTGATAGAAAAAGTAGTACCATATTTCCCAATGTACATGACACACCATTTTGTTTTTTTTTTAAATTTGGGGTCTAAAAACTGGGAGCACCTTATACAGTGATTGTAGATTATTTTACTTGCATCTCCCACTTTTTCCATGCTTGTTGTCTTTGTGCTCATTTTTTCAAATTTGTTACCATTATATTAGGTTCCATTTTAGAATTTTTTTAAATTAATTAGTTTATTTGTTTATTTATTTATTTTAATCAATATGCACATGTATATTTTTAAGTTACAAAATTTCCTTCCATCCTCCCTTTCCACCCCACTCCCCTCAGTGGCAGAGGCAAGTTAGCATTGTAAATAATAATAATAATAATAATAATAATAATAAAGATTTAGCTGTATTCTAGGGGAGAAGGGATATCTCTTATCCAGAAGACTCAAAAATTAACCTTTTGAGAACTCCTAGAATGCTGGCATTCTCTTTACAAAGAATAAGTTCCCAAAAATTAAAGAAAAGTTTTGTGGAATAATTTAAGCAAACTGTTTGATAAACAAGTTTACAGGTTAGTCACTTTTGATATATTAGGTTACATTTTGCCACATTCTTCCCAGAAATGGCTCAGAAAATATTTTTGTCCAGTGCTGAATTCAAATTCAAAGTGATCCAGTTTGCAAAAGTGAATGGAAATTGTGCTGCTAAACCTCAGTTTGATTCTCCTCCAACTGAGAAAACAATCCAACATTGGCCATAGGAAGAAGAAACCCAACAGAAAACCTGACAGAAGAAGGTCATGAGAGGCAAGTCAGCAAAATGACCAAATTTAGAGAGGGAATTGAAGAGATGGATTGAAGAGCAAAGGGCCACTGGAATTCCTGTGTCCACAGCAATGGTTCATAAGGAGAAAAGAATTGTTGATGAAAAAGAAGTCACTGAATTCAAAGGAGGACACAATTGGTGTTTTATGTTCATGAACCGGATTCTACTAAGCATGCGTCCATGCACCAGACTTGCTCCAAAGATTCCTGAAAGCTATGAGCAGAAGGTTCTTGGATTTCATGATGAATAAAACTTGAGTTCAATAACTTTATGTAATACATTTTTTTCAAATTTTAGGCCCCAAATTTAAGGTGCATCTTAAAAATCGGGAAATCCAGTATATCTAAAACTATATGGAAGGTATTTTCATCTGTTAGTCACTGAATTTCTTTTGAATATCTTCCAAAAAGTATAGATTTAAAGTTCTACCCTACTCTAGACTTACCATACAAATTTGCATCTTAATTTTTAATTGGAAAAAATAACACTAACATCCTCTTTGGGAAAATTTTTCCTACTATACATGTCATGATGTCATTCATGAACAAGTATTTGTTAAATCTGTATGGCTGTAATATAAAGGAACAATAACAGATGTCTGTTCAGAAGGCAAGAACTATTGCTTTGTTTTGTTTCTTGAAACAAAGGAGGTGGTTGAATGATGGAAAGAATTATTTTTACTTCATAAATCCTAGGTTTAAATTTGAAAGCACTATTCCTTCCAGTATGAATTAAAGGGACATTTTTAGCTCTCTGACCCTCAACTTCAAAATGAAAGGATAGTACCAGGAAAAGATAGGAAAGTATATGGCCCTCCAAAGTCACTTCAAGTAATCAGAACCTCGAATTACTCCAAATACTTAAAATTAGAGGAAATCTTTTAGATATCACTATCCAACTTTGAATTGTGCTTTTCTGGACTTGACCTTTTCCCTGCCTAAACCCTTGCCTACTCCTTACCTATGAAGACTTGATCATATAATTGTATAGTCCTGTTTGCAAACTCCCTTCCTCTTGGCTGGAATCTGTCTCATAGAGAATCATAGTTTTAGATCAAGAAAAGATGCTAGAATAGAATCTAGCATCCTGATTTTACAGATGAATAAAGAGATGCTGAGGTTAGACAGTTACTTGCCCAAAGTCATACAACAAGGCCATTGTAGAGCAGGGATAGACCTTATTCTTCTGAATACCACCAGAGTGTTTTTGCCTCCTTCCTTACTACCTTATATTCTTCTGGCCAAATGGAACTATACCCACATGCTACATTAAAATGATAGAAAGTATATTTATGTAGATAGATGTGTGTATATATATATATATATGTGTGTATAGACATACATTTGTTTTCTATTTCTCAGTCTCTCTCTGTCCCTCCAATTATCTTTCTCCCTTTTTATTCCCTTGCACTTTTCCCCTCCCTCCTCTTCATTCTTCCTCTCTCCTGACATATTTTATGTATATATATATATATATATATATACAAAATGTCTATACATAGAATTATCTATGTATATTATATCATACATGTATAAAGGCTTTGTTTCATAATTTATTTTATTAGCACCTAGAACAATATTTAGATTGCTAAGTGGCTACATTTTGATTTTTTGACATTCATGCATGTGATGCTATATCATATTACATCATATCATATTGTATTATATATAAGCTGAGAACTTATCCAGTGAAGAACAATATCATAATGTAGAATAATGTGTCATTAAAGGCAGGGTATTTTTATTGAAAATTCACTGGATTTGGAACTAGAATACATGAATTTGAATCTTAACCCTGCCAATTGATATCTACATATCCATGCAGACTCATTTAATGTCTTCGGGTCCAATTTTGTTCTCTCTATTATTCGGGAGTCAGACTAGATCTGTAAGGTTACATGTAGCTCTTACTCCTATGACTATAGATGAATGGTTGCCTTCAAATCTCTATAAAATAATGACATAACTCACTTTGGAGTAATGTAAGCACTTAGCACACTAGTCAAAAGGGTGATTAGTTTTCTCATTTCACATGATTTCAGGCATATTTTCTTTTGCAGTGTTTTTTCCCCCTCATTATGGCAGTTTTAATTTTTGAATATAATTTGTAGTTTTTGGTAACATCAATTTGCATAACGTAGACCTTTTTATTTAACATAGTCTGAGTCACCAAATGCAAAGTTCTCCAAATTTATCTAGTGAATTCTGCCCAGAATATTTATAAATAATACATTTGGTAAGATAAATTACTTCTTTACTTAGATAAAATTTTTCTATTTTCTTATCTAATATATTAAATGGCAGTTTGGCTCCAACTTCTTTCATTCCTAAAAATTCATTAGATTTTTGTCTAATGAAAGAATCACCCTAGCTTTTAATAATTTTCTTGTTTCTCATCTTATCCAGGGGAAAATAAGTAGGCTCTATTTCCATGTGCAAATGTGATTGAAATTATTTTATTTCTTTCTGTTGGGGAAAATGTCATATGAGACAGATAAGGACAATGCAGTCCCCCCCCACCCAAGGAAACATGACCCCAATCAACAGATATGAGGTATAAATTTTCAGCTTCAAAACTGCCTCAGAAATTAATAGAAGTTAGGAAATAATACTTTAGATGGGATGCTACAGATATATTAACTTCTGAAGCAGCTTTGAAGCTTTTATCTAGGGAAAAATTAAGTAAGCTCTATTTCCATGTGCAAATGCAGTTTGTACCCAAGGTGGGGGTGGAGGATGTATCCTGGGCTTTAGCATTACTCTGACTGCTCTTCTAAAACTATAGCTCATGAGCCCACAGTGCTGAGTTTTCCCTTAAAGAAATCAGTCAGTAGACACAATTTATTCTAATACATTTAATAATAATACATAGTAAAAGTGGTATGTACAAAAGAATTGGGAATTGAGGGGATGCCTATCAATTGGGGATGACTGAATAAGCAGTGGTATATGAATGTAATGGAACACTTTTTGCACTATAATTAATGATAAGTAGGCAGATTTCAGAGAAACCTGGAAAGACTTAGATTACTGGTGCTGAGTAAAGTGAAGAGAACCAGAAGGACTTAGTGCACAGCAACAACAATATTGTACAAGAATCAACTATGATAGATTTAGCTTTTCTCATCAATACAATGATCCAAAATAATTCCAAAAGACTCATGATGGAAAATGCTATCTACATGCAGAGTAAGAACTATGGAATTTGGGTTTTTAAATTAATATTTCATTTGTTTTCTAATTATATTATTTTCCAAATATATCATTTTCCAATAGTAATTTCTATTTAACATTTTTGTAAGGTTTTTGTATTTTATAATTTTCCCCCACCCTCCCTTCCCTCCACCCTCACAGAAGGCAGTCTGATCATCTTTACATTGTTTCTACACTATACATTGATTGAAAGTGAATATGGTGAGAGAGAAATAATATACATAAGGAGAAAACAAAAATTAGAGATAGCAAAATAATGTAGTATATAAGATATTTCAAAAAAAATTGAAGGTAATATATTTTGGTCTTTGTTTAAACTCCACAAGTTTTCCTCTGGATACAGATGGTATTCTCTGAGGCAGGTACTCTAAAATCGTCCCTGATTATTACATTGATGGAATGAGCAACAAATGATCATTAAGGTTGATCATCACCTTCATGTTGCTATTAGGGTGTACAATATTCTTCTGGTTCTGCTCATCTTGCTCAGCATTAGTTCATGCACATCTTTCCAGGTTTCTCTGAGATTCCATCTCTCCTGGTTTCTAATAGAACAATAGTAGAACTATGGAATTTCAATACAAATCAAGTCATACCATTTTCAATTTCTTTTTTAATTCTTTCTTGCAATTTTTCCCTTTTCTTTTGATTGTGTTTTTACAACATGGCAAATATGGAAATATGATTAATGTGATTGTACATGCATAACCTATGTCAGATTACTTGTTGTCTTGTAGAGGGGAGAGAAAAGGAAGAAAAAATTTGTAAAAAATTTTATGAAAGTGTTGAAAACAATTTTAAATATAATAAAAAATACTATTAAATGAAAGAAAAATAAAGGGAAAAAATTCCTTGCAAAACCAAAACTATGCAAGTGAAATACATTATAGTAATAAACTTAACAGAATATTCAATAAAGTGAACAGACTGCATAAAATTTTAAATTTATGAAACAAATCAAGCAGAACAGGGACCTTCCATTAAGGAGTTAATTTCATTCTAGGGATAGGAGAAGAGGCAGAGGTTCAGAGAAGGGAAAAAGGAAAGGACCAAGTATGAGGCAGTAAGAACAGACTTGTCTGGGGAATAGATTATCTTTTAAACAGAGACAGACTAAGTCACAAAAAGGAAAAGTTTTTTTGGTTGTTATTGTTTTTTTTCTAAACAGCAAAAATGTTCCATGACTTACAGCCTGAAATACTTGGAGAATTTTGATGTTTAAGAAAAAAAAAAGCTCTTTTGGAACTAGGAACTTTAGAATCATTGAAATCAAAGTGTTATACAATCTTGTGAAACTGATCAAAATATTATCTAATACCTAATTGGCCATGCTTTCTCTCTATTCCAACTAGGTTTTTGCCATTAGATCAGTAAAACCATAATGAGTTACTTTCCCCTCCACAAATCTGCTTCTGTTAGTAGTTTAATAGAAATGGTGAATATGAGAATTGGAGAGGAACAGAGAGGATAGATAGTCCTTTGAAGCTTGAAAAAAGGTAATATAAAGGAATATTAAAAGAAATATGATTTTAATAGAGTAAGAAAATTTATGAAACTTCTTACTCAAGTGCTAAAAAATGAATTTTTAAAAGATTGGTTTATGGATGAGTCTATAATGAACGCAGGAGTGTTTTAGATACATCCTTCAATCTTTTGAGATTGATGTTAAAGTGGACAAAGGTGAAGACCCACACAGCCTTCTGGGGAGCCACTGTGAGACATTACAATATTCAGAGTCAATCATTGCCCTGATGCAGAACTGAAATTTCTGTGGTCATATTCTAGGCCTCACTTAGATTTCTTTTGAGAATTAGCTATTAAAAATATGAAGAGGGATTTGATAGTCTCTATAACCTAATTCCTATATGTTACTATGTTTTTAAGAAAGGAATATAAAGATCAATTTGAAAAGGCTAAAAACTTCTAATGTTCAAATCCCTTCCTCATACTTCAATTAAACACAATCACTGCCCTATTAATACGCTTCAGGTTAGTTTCGCAATTATTAACATCATATGTTAAAAATAGGTATTATTTATTTTCCTGATGTGACCAATGTATGGTTTAATTTTTTAGACTATATTTATTTATTATAAGGGAGAGTTTTTTTCCCCCAAGGAGAAAGACTTATCTGGGGTTAGAATAAGCAATAATGATACAAAAAAGAAAAAAAGAAGAGGAAAAAAGAAGAGCAAAGGTGAATATTTAAAAATGCACAGAAGAAAAAAACAGGTTTTGGTCACACTACTTTGTTTAATTTAATTGATACTTTTTTAAAAATTTTATTTATTTAAAGGCCATGGGGTTATAAGTGACTTGTCCAAGGTCACACAGCTAGGTAATTATTAAATGTCTGAGATCAGAGTTGAACTCCAGTCCTCCTGACCATCCAAGCTACCCCCTTAACTGATACTTTTGAAAATCACAAGCTGTACAAAATAACAACACTAAACTTCATATTCAAAGTCACCTTCCTTGTTCCATTTTGTTGTTGGGCAAGTTCATGCTTTTTGAAATTTATCATTTATAATTTTCAAAAAGAAATAATTATATGGTTTTGTAACACTGTAAAGGTACTGTAGAAGGGCCTATGAACTGTCATTTATTATGAAAGCATTTAAATAAGTATATTAATTGGAATTAATGGTATATAAATATTTGAATACATAAATGTGGGCATTCCCTTCATTGGTCCAGGGGTACATTTAACATTTAAAAGACTGGGAAAAATACCTTTGCTGAAAGTTTATCAAGAAAAAGGTCACATTTCTAAGTTACATAAAGTCTCTGTCTTTATTCCAATAAAAAAATGTTTTAGGTTCAATATAAAAAAAGATGTTCATTTTGGACATAACCTGTGGTGGATTTTGTCTTGCTTGTCTATATATATACATATATATATATATATAATATATATATATATATATATATATCTTATAGGAGCTTTTTTTTCATTTCTCATTTTTTCTAATGGGAGTAGTTCAGTTGACTGTTATTTTAATTTTTTAAAGAACTAAGAAGGGAAAAGAATAATAATTTAAGTTTATAATGAATTGTATTTCTAAGACAAGAGCCATTATTAAACTGTTAAAAGATAAGAATAAAAAGTAAAATTCAAGTCACCAACAGGCATCAACAAGGAGGAAAATCAACCAGTGACTTTTTTATTCAATACATTCTCTAAGTTCTCCAAAAGGCACCTCTCAACATATTAAGAACTTTCCTCTACATTGAGATGCTTGTTGCTTTATTATTTGAAGTTCTACCACTACCTGGTTGTCAATTCCTAGCCTACTTCTTTTCAAAAATATATTTTATATATGTGGAAGTTTAAAATGTTTGAGAGCATCAAAAAATTTTATATGGAATGAGGATACACTCAGAGCATTTCCTGTAAGATCAGAGGCAAAACAAGGATGCCCATTATTATTAGCATTACTATTCTATATAGTATTAGAAACATTAACTTTAACAATGATAAGAAAAAGAAATTAAGAATTGGCATTGAGGAGGCAAAAATTTCACTTTTTTGCAGATATGATGGTATACTTAGAGACCCTGAGAAAATAATCTTAAAAATTATTTGAAACAACTAACAAATTCAGCAAAGTTGCAGGATATAAAATAAACCTACATAAATAAATCATCAGCATTTCTATATATGAACAACAAAGTCCAAGAGCAAGAAAGAGAAAGAGAAATTCCATTTAAAGTAATTGCAGACAACATTAAATAGCTGGGAATCTACCTCCCTAGAAAAAACCCAGAAACTGTATGAACACAAATACAAAGCATTTCTCATACAAATAAAGTCAGGTCTAAACAACTGGAAAAATGTCAAATGCTTAGGGCTAGATTGAGTTAACATAACAAAAATGACAATTTTAAAATATTAAATTACTTATTCGGTGCCATTCATACTACCAAATAACTATTTTACTGAGTTAGAAAAAATAGTAACAAAAGCCATCTGGAGCAACAGAAGTTCAAGAATAACAAGGGAACTGATGATACACAGACACACACACACACACACACACACACACACACACACACACACAAATATACATATAAAGGAAGGTGACCTTGCTCAAAGTGGCAGTCATTAAAACTGCCTGGTATTGGTTAAGAAATAGAAGAATAGACCAGTAGATTAGGATAAATTACAAAAAAAAAGTAGTAAATGACTATAGTAATTTATTGTTTGACAAACTAAAAGACATCAGCTTCTGGGATAAGAACTCATTATTTGACAATAAATGTTGACAAAAATGGAAGATAGTATGGCAAAAAGCAAGGCATAGACCCACATCTCACATACCAAAATAAAACCAAAATGGGTACAGAATTTAGACATAAAGAGTGATACCAATTAATAAATCAAGAAATACTCTGTTAGATCTATGGAAATGGGAGTAAGTTATTATTAGACAAGAAATAGAGTATGTTATAAACTGCAAAATGGATGATGTTGACAATATTAAATTAAAGTTTTTGCGCTAATGAAACCGATGCTGCCAAATTAGAAAGAAAGCAGAAAGTTGGGAAACAATCTTCACAACTAGGAGTTCTGCTAAAGGTTTCATTTCTAAACTATATAGAGAATTTCATCAAACTTTTAAGGTTACAAGTCATTCAAGTTGATAAAAGGTCAAAGAATATGAACAGGCAGATTTTGAAATGAAAAAACTAAAGCTATATATAATTCTTTGAAAAACTGCTCCAAATCATTACTGATTAGAGAAATGCAAATTAAAACAACTATGAGGTACCATCTCACACCTTATCAGAATGACTAAAATGAGAAAAAATGAAAACGATGAATGTGGGAGGACTGGGACATCGATGCATTGCTGGAGGCATTGTGAACATATACAATCTTTCTATAGAACAATATGGAACTAAGCCCAAATCAATAAACCCTTTAATCTAGTAACACCAATACTAGGCCTATATCCAGAAGAAATCATAAAAAAAGAGGGAAAAATTCCACATGTTCCAAAATGTTCTTAATTCTTTTTGTAGTGGCAAAGAATTGGAAATTGAAGGGATGCCCATCAATTGGGGATTGACTGAACAAGTTATGGTATATGAATGTTGATTACTATTGGTCTATAAGAAGTCATAAATGATCAGACTCTCTATAGAAACATGGAAGGAATAACAGGATGCTGAGTGAAGGCAGCAGAACCAAGAGAACAATGTACACATCAACAACATTGTGAGATGATCAACCTTGATGGAAGCAGCTCCTCTCAGCAGTTCTGAAAGCTAGGACAACCCTAGGAGACCAGCTATGGACAATGCTATCAATGCTATCACCATCCAGAGGAAAAAAAACAAAACAACAAATCAAATCAAAAAAGAATCTGTATGAATGCTTTGTTCACCTTTTAAAAATACCTCTTAAGATTTTCCTTCCTATTTTATGGTTTTCTTTCTTTTCCCTTAGTCTTAATTCCTCATACAGAAAACAACTAATATGTAAACCTGCCAAACACAAATGTACATGTACAATCTTCATTAGACTGCTACTGGGGGAGGAGGAGGGAGAAGGTTGGGTGGAAATAAATTATGTACAAATATATATGTGGATGAATGTTGGAAAACTTTCATAATATGTAATTGAAAAAATAAAATAAAATGTTTGAGAGACATAATTCTAGATAATAATTTTATTAATACTGCCAGCATTTTAATGAAAGGTTGATCCACTTAGTCATCTTAGGTTAAAGACCATCATGGTGACAGGCTCACAATTTTTATGCCCTTTAAAGAGTAGATCTTCCCCAGGTTGTCACTCAATCCTGATTGATTAACAATGAATGAGAGAATAAATATAACAGTTAGGGGCTAGACCCGGACTTTGATTATGTCATTCTTTTTTTTTGGATTCTTTTTTCTTTTTTTTTAAGTTTTTTTTCAAGGCAATGGGGTTAAGTGGCTTGCCCAAGGCCACACAGCTAGGTAATTATTAAGTGTCTGAGGTCAGATTTGAACTCAGATACTCCTGACTCCAGGGCCTGTGCTCTATCCACTGAGCCACCTAGCCACCCCACCCCCCCTTTTTTTTAGGAAGATTTTATTTATTTTGAGTTTTACAACCCCCCCCCCCCATTCTTGCTTTCCTCCCCCCATACTCCACATAAGGCATTCTGCTAATCTTTATATTGGTTCCATGTTATACATTGATCTCAGTTCAATGTGATGACAGAAAAATCATATCCTTAAGGAAGAAATATAAAGTATGAGATAGTAAAATTACATAATAAGATAATGTGGGTTTTTTTTCTAATTTGAAGGTCTTTGGTCTTTGTTCCAAGTCCATAATTCTTTCTCTGGATACAGATGGTATTCTCCATTGCAGACAGCCCCAAATTGTCCCTGGTTGTCACACTGATGGAATGAGCAAGTCCATCAAGGTTGATCATCACCCCCATGTTGCTGTTAGGGTGTACATTGTTTTTCTGATTCTGCTCATCTTGCTCAGCATCAGTTCATGCAAATCCTTCCAGGCTCCCCTGGATTCCCATCCCTCCTGGTTTCTAATTGAACAATAGTGTTCCATGACATACATATACCACAATTAAGCCATTCCCCAAATGAAGGACATTCATTTAATTTCCAATTTTTTGCCACCACAAGCAGGGCTGCTATAATTATTTTTGTACAAGTGATATTTTTACCCTTTTTTATAATCTCTTTATGATATAGACCCAGTAGTGGTATTGCTGGATCAAATAGTATGCACATTTTGTTGCCCTTTGGGCATAATCCCAAATTGCTCTCCAGAAAGGTTGGATGAATTCACAGCTCCACCAACAATGTATTCATATCCCAGATTTCCCACATCCCTTCCAACATTGATCATTGTCCTTTCTGGTCACATTGGCCAGTCTGAGAGGTGTGAGGTGGTATCTCAGAGATGCTTTAATTTGGATTTCTCTAATATTAAAGATTTTATTTGAGTTTTACAATTTTTCTTACTTCCCTCTCCCCACCCCCCTCACAAAAAAAGCAATCTGCCAGTCTTTACTTTGTTTCTGTGTTGTACATTGATCCAAACTGAGTGTGATGAGAGAGAGGATTTCTCTAATAAATAATGATTTGGAACAATTTTTCATATGACTATGAATTGCTTTAATTTCCTCAGCTGTAAATTGCCTTTGCATATCCTTTGTATGTCATTCATTTTTAAATCTCCTCCCCTCCTTCAAGTCTTGGGCAATCTATTCAAAGAATTTATGCCTCACCCAAACCTGAGCAGAATACAAAGGCAGCCCCCACCTGGGTGGGGTCTCCATAGAGGAGAAACTGAGCTCAACCTTCAGAGATTAAAGTCTTTAAATGAAGATTAAGAAAAGGGGAAAATCTGAATCTCCCCAAATCAATAATTTGTAATAATCATTTCTCTTAGCAAATCATCCAAAATGATTCTGTTTTATATATATATATGTATGTGTGTGTGTGACCTGCACAGTATATATATGCCCATATATAACATGCCCAGTATATATCTCGCTGTTGTCCTTTATGTGTCTTACAATTCATTATTCAGACAACATGACATTACATGCTTAATAACCATATAGCATCAACAAAATGATTTGCTTCTGCTTATAAAAGATGCAGAGAATATCTATTTTAATAGTAAGGATAGAATTAAAGGACAATGTGATGTAATGAAAAGGTTAGGAGACTAGTGCTGCCTCTGTAAATAGTTAAGACATCCCTTATCCTCTATAGTGGTGTTCAGTTTCCTCATTTGTAACAAAAAAAATGGTGAAAGGGTAGCCTATATCAAGGATTCTTATCCTCCCTGAGTTGGCATTTTTTAAAAACTTGTTGATCACTTCAATTGAACAGATTTAGGCTCCTTTATAAGGTGTGTGTGGGGGGGGGGGGGTTGAGAGAAGAATTCATAGACTTCAAAAAATTGTAAAATAGGTCCATTGAACAAAATAGTGGAGAAACCCTGGGCTAAATTATCTCTACAATCTGTATTGATAAGAGCATTCTGAGTCCCTGGGGCAACTAGGTGGTGCAGTGTATAGAACACCTGCCCTGGAGTCAGGAAGACCATAGTTCAAATATGACCCCAGATACTCAGTAATTGCATAACTGTGTGACCTTGGGCAAGTCACTTAACCCCATTTACTTACCAAAAAAAAATAGAAAATTTCAAGTCACCATCATCATGAGGGTAAAGGTATTTTGAAAAAGTAAAAGTTCTAAAAATATAAATGTTATTAATAATAAGGTAATATGATTCTTTTATAAAAATGAATAGCAAAGACTATTGCTCTTCTTATTTTTCCTATAAATTGTTTTGGAATTTTATTGTAGTCATACTGTTTTAAATAAATAGATAGACATTGACTCAATGGTTTTTACATAAGCACTTGTGCTGTAATATTATTTATTATAAGAAAGCTGCTTTTATGTAGATATTCTAATGGGTAGGATATGATTTAAGTCATTATTGCCTTTTATATTAAATAACCATCTAACCAGAGTCTAGTATTATGTATAATACATTTCTGCTCTCAAATAGACAAATTTACTGCTTTGTAATAATATACAATCTCAAGCATAGTACTAAATCAATCAATAAGTATTTCTCTGATGAAGCCTTTCCTTACTAAGTAGAAAAGAGTAAATTTACCCTATTACATCTGAGCTTTGAGATCTCAAGACTCCCCTTATTCACAACCCCATTATGCACATTTCCCTTGGTAGTGGTTAATATTCAGTGCATTCTTTTTATATAGATTGTCCAAATGACTCGTCAGTTTTTCACCTTGGTATATGTAGGTGAAAACCTTACCTTTGCTTAGAGACTAGAGAGCCACTCCAGGAGTCACATAGTCCCAGGTTTAATTCTTCTCTCTGACATACTTCTTTATGAATCATCTGTGGCAAACCATACAGCTTCTTAGTGCTTCTAATCTATTCTAAAACTATACTCAATCAATTGTTAAAAATTTTTTAAATTCTAACGCTTTGCCAGGAATTTTGCTAAAGAGTGGGGATATAAAGAAAAAGGGGAAAAAATGCTCCCTATTCTTAAGGAACTTACTTTCTAATAGGAAAATAAAATATCTAAGTTAGAACATACAAGTTAAATGTCTAATAGAAGAAGGAAACCTTCAAAGGCATGGGATTTGCCACCACAAGTCCCAGAAACAATTTCCTGTATACTTTTATGGAGAGTTTCTTCTACATCAGTGAAATCATAGATATGGACTAATTGTCTGCTTCAGGTTTCTGTGTCTTCTATAGCACTTTGGCATAATGAGAAAAGATAAACAACACCAATTTTCCACATTCTGATAGAGGGAAGGGTAGTACACTCATGTTGCAAAATGAGAGATCAATGTTTGGATGTGACTAAGATTGGAATTTGTTTTGCTAGATTATATTTGTTATTTGTTATGAGATTTTCTTTCTCATTCTTTTTTAATGCAATGGAAGTAACTAGGAGGGAGAAAAAATAAATCATTTTTAATTGAAGATATAAAATAAGGGCTGTTGGGTAGTGAAGTGAATATAGCACCAGTACTGAAGTTAGAAGACTCTCAGTTTAAAACTGACCTCACACACTTACTATGTGACCCTGAGCAAGTCACAAAACCCAACTGCCAATAAAAACAAAAAGAAAATGAAATAAATACAAAAAAATTTAATGGTTTTGTAGATTTTTTCAGACCATTATTCAAGTCTTGGCTCTGATACTTACCATCTTTATTCATATTTAAAATGAATAATTTTCTTTAAATGAGTTCTGAGGGTCTTTTCAACTCTAAATCCTATGTTCAGAGGAGTTGCTCATTGAATGCTTTTGATTATGATGAAGTTGATGATATGGATGATGATTAAAAAGATTAAGACTTTGTCTTGATATAGAAGGAGAACAGGAGCCAATATAGATTTTTTTTTGGCAAGGCAGTGGGGTTAAGGAACTTGACCAAGGTCACACAGCTAAGCGATGTAGTCTTTTGAGGGAAAGTGCGGTACAGCTGTACAGTGATGTAGAGAAAATAAATTTGATGACACTAAATAGAATTCTTTGAGGAAGAACTCTAATTAAAGTCAGGAAGCTAGTTAGAACTCTTTTCAATCATCAATTTAAATGACTGACATGTTCAACATCTACCTTGGGCCTGGGCACCAACAATGTCAGATAAAAGGCATATTGCCCAGTACTCACCGCAAAATGCTGAGCAAGGTAGATTTATTGAATAATGCAGAGTACAGTAGTGCAAACATGGAGTCAATCAAAGATCCAATAACTTCAAACATAGCAATTCCATTCTGTGATTAGCCAGCATCTACCTTCCTGTTGCCTTCAGCAGCTTGAAAGAATCACTTGGCTCTTAGCCACATTTGACAGCCTTCTCTCATCCAGTACCAAATACAAGAAAAATGTGTTCTCCAGATGTGTTACCAGCAGCATCTGGGACTGCCAGCCCAGGAAAAAAATAATAATGAAAAAAAAGATGTAAAGCAAAAACAAAATATGTAACCCCCAAGGCTAGTGAGTATTTGGGTTTTAGCTACACAAATTTCAGCTCTCATGATTTAACATTAGTCTCTCTCTAAAGTTTGCCAGGTGCAGGATTCATAGTTAAACGAAAAGACCTGAGAAAGCTTAGGTGTCACTGCAGTGTGAATATTGGCCTTGCAAATATCATCATTACATAGGCTGATTCAAAAAGGAAGGAAAATGTCATTATCCTGAAAGAACTTCAATCATAGTTTCAAATACATCTGCTTTTCATAGTTTTTAATCATGGTTATTGTCAAAGAAGATAACCAAAGAAGGAAATCTCCATCTGATTTTGGCTGATGTGTTTCAGGCTCTGCAAGCTTTCAATTTACTAACCAAAGGAAAATATAAATGGGACATACTAGACACCTGAGAACCACTAGCCTCTCTTTTATTATAATAATTATTATTCAGTGCTGAGAAAGGAAGAAATCAAGGACTTTTTTGTCCATGTTCACATAGCATTTACATCAGAAAGAGGGATTCATTTGGAATTAGAAAATGTTAAGAAATTCACTCACCCTCTCTGAGCCTCAGTTTCTTGATTTGTAAAATGAGGAGATTGGACAAGATAGCCTCTAAAGTCCTTTTTAATTTTATACCTATAAGCCTCTGATGGGGAGTTTTCAGTGTTTCACTGGCATTTTTTGGCAAGAACAGAACATAAATGCTTTGAAGTTTAAGAGTAGAGCTATAGCTAAAAAATTCAGTTCACGATTAAATGGCAAACATGACCTCCAAACCATTTGTAAGTAATACCTAAATGACAGGTACATTGTACATCACAGAGTTTGTATTATAACCTTTCTAGCTGTGTAAAACTTTTCAGTCTTTATCCTCCATTGTTAAAGCCTTTGTGAACCTTGAACATAGTTAAGCATTAGACAAAAAGAAAATTAATGCAGTATGACTGTGTTCATACACACACACACACACACACGCATATAATGTGAATATAAATACATAATTGGAATTTTATGACAGACATATGCCAAAAAAAATTGCTTCTACTTTGCTTTTTAGTGAGAATTTTTGTTGTTGTTCTTTACTCTCTGGTTGAATGATATATGCTTAATTGAAATAGTGGAAAAAGGTGCTGAGATGATGAGAGAAATCTCTAAAGTATGTCTAACAATGTCTTTTCCAGTTCAAAATAATTCAGTAAATTTTCAATTTTTAATGGATAAAATTTAAAGCACATGTTTGCATTTAAAGCACTATATAGTCTCTCTAGTCCATCTATTTGTATTTATTTCACATTTTCCCCCTATTTATAAGTAGTAGTTCCAGAGAGGCAAATTTAATTTTCATATAAGAAATTTTTAATTGTTTAGAAGTAAAGCTACCTTAAAACAAGATGAGTTATTTAAGAGATCGCTCTTTCCCCCTTTCTAGGGATTTTCAACCAAAAGTTGAAGAAAACACTTGCAATACATATTTTAGAAATGTTTTTTATCAATTACAAATTGAAGCCTTTGAAGTCCTTTCTAAATCTACAAAATCTCATGACTTTAAGAACAAACTCTACCCCCCCAAATCTTACATAATATTTCATATAGATTTTCAATTTAACAAATATTTTCAAAATCCTACTGTATTTTGAAGCTGAAAAAAACATAGCTGAAAAAAAATGTCCTTGAACTCAAAAAATTTACAATCTAGCATTCTGATAAGACATCCACAAAATATATATATATTTTTTTTTACTTGGAAAAAATGTAATAAGTGTAGTGAAGAAATCAAGCAAATAGGTATCAATGATCAGTAAGGAAGTGGTCAGTAAATGACTGATTAATAAAGAAGGTAGGATGTGAAGATGAATGGTGAAGGAAGTCTTGAATTATTAGAGGGATTTCAGTAAGTAGGAATAATAGACATTCATATAGACTTTAATGTTTTGGGATGCACTCTACATAAATTATCTTTTTATAACAACCTATAAGTTTAGCATGGCAAGTAACTGTTGAGGATCTGGACAGATTGAAATGCAAACAAGGTTGTAGAGAAAGAATAATTTTCATCATTCACATGAAAGTAACATTTGAAGCCATGGGAGTCAATAATGGGATGACTGCAAGAAATGAAGAGAAAGTCCAGCACAGAACTCTGAGAGCCACTCATACCAAGGGGCAAGAAGGGAAAGAGAAACTAAGAAGATAAAAAAGTGATCAGAGAAATAATAGCAGAATCAGAGTACAACAGTGTAAAAGATGCCTCTTCTCTACTTCCTCATTCATCTCTAGTGCCTGTTGAAAGATCACAAGAAGAAAATCCATACTGGTAATGCTCCTCCCCACCCCCTTAATTAACTACCCACATGGTTAATCCATACATGGTTTCCTGAGGGGAAACTCTTGATTCTTTACTTTATGAGGTAGTATTATCAGAGAAAAAGTTAGGAACAGATGGGGTTTTCTTAGATCAAGATAGAAGTATCATGTTCAGACTCATGAATCAGAATTGTGCATACAAACAGAAGAAACTCCATGTGTTTTATTTTTCTGTAGCAAACATTATCTGCAAGTATTTCTCTGTTCTTTGGTTGCAGTTGGCTGTGGTTATATGTAATCACTTAAAGAAGTACATTACATGATTAGTAATCAAATCCAGAATTAGAACTAGTTTAACAGAATCTAAATTCCCTTTGGAAAAGATTCTTGAGATTCATAAGGCAAGGTAAGATGTGGAAACAGCCCTCTCTCCAGCCACTCAAATTCCATTGTCTGTGACACTCATCCCATCACTAGATGCATTCTTCCTTATGACATATGAATGAAGCACAATATCAATTTCACATAATTGAAATGAGAAACATGTTCTGTTGCCTTTATGCTTATGCTGTAAAAATCAAGATGCATGAGGACCCAAGGAAGCTATGAATGTGACACTAGTGAAATTCTTAATGGCCATAAAACTAAGAAAGTTGCATTGTAGAAATTTTTAAATTCTATCAGAATTACAAATCTGAGAAAGATATTTTTGTATTCTTAGAGAATATGAGATGTCTAATATAAAATAAATCCTTATAGTAATTTTAAGTTGTTTCTCAAATATGTAAAATAAAAATTTCCTTCAAAAATCCTTCATCTATAATGATCGATATTTTTCTATGCATTGTTATTAGAATTAATTACAATATTAATCATTTTGATAGCTCAAATACAACTTGAGAACTTACTATAATGGTAGGGGCCAAGCTGGACAAGAGCATGACAGCATGGTATATTGTTGAGATAAATATCATGTAGATTTTTTTTTTTAGGTATTTGTAAGGCAAATGGGGTTAAGTGTCTTGCCCAAGGACACACACCTAGGTAATTATTAATTGTCTGGGATCCGATTTGAACTCAGATACACCTGACTCTATCCACTGTGCCACCTAGCCACCCCCCTATCATGTAGATTTTTTAACAGGTTTCTTAAATTATAACTTTCTAAATTGGTACATGAGTAAATTTCTATTTCTAAAATCATGTTACTTCATGGGTCAGGAAACTTCAGTTTACTTATAGTTTTTAGGATAAAATTTAACCTCCTCTGTTTGGCATTTTATGTCCTTCATCATCTAGTTACACCTTATCTTTCTGGAATGATTTCATTTTACTAATCTGCATGCATTCTGCATTGCAAATTGGTTATTAGATCAGGAATTGCCTTGATTTTTGTCTTTTTTTTCAACCCCAATATAAACTCAGGAGACAGCTTGTAAAAATAATTTTTGAAGCAAACTGAAATCTACACAAAACAAAACATAATTCAGAAGAAAAGATAACTAGTTTTCATTTATTTTTCTCAGTTTCCATATTTGCTTAAGTAACTGCCAATATTCAAAGGTCTTGGGATTTTTTAGACACCACTGAGAAAGATAAAATTGTATGCTATTTAACTCTAAATCAGGTGGCCCTTTTTGTTGTTGTTCTTGTTAATTCTTTTATATAAACTAAATCATACTCAAATTAATGGCATCAATTTGCTTTTATTTTCATACTACACATCTGCACTAAAAATGAAAGTACTGTATTCAGCAGTAATCTTTAATACTTCAATGAATCACCTCCAGTGATACCAATTACAATATATACACAATGTGGGCTATTGTATTCAGTGTTTCCATTAACCTCCCCCTCTCCCCTAAAAAAGTGTCAACACCAAAATTGAATGCAGGATACTCCTTCTGCTGCTCCTCTTCCTTCTTCTTTCTCCTTCCTACATTTATGCTGTAAGACTGCTATAAGCAAATATATACATATATATATAAAATAATAATAAAATATTATTCTTCCAAACTGTGCAGCATGAGCAGTGTCTAAGGTTAAATTGCTTCATATTTAAATCTTGAGCATTAATAGATTCCAAGCTATCTCATGCATAAAAAGAAAAATTAGCTAATTTTAGCATTTCATACCGACACCTGGAAGAGACCTTCAAAGGTGAGTTAACTCATCCCATAGTTTTCAGACAGGACAGTCTCTAACCAGTCTCAAACATGTACTTCTATGTCATTCTGAAAAAATATCCTGAGACTTAGTACTTTGCTTAGTAGTTCAGTGAAATTTTTCAACCTATCCAGGAAAATAGTTCTAACATAGATCCATGAGACTTTCTTCTCAAGTGGTAATTTTTTATTTCATTATTTCAAAATAATTTTAGCTTTTGAAAGAATAGGTACTATTAACACCCACTGAGACTGGTAGTCCATTGTCTCATTTAGTCATGCATCAATTAATCCAATTAAGCAATGCATTAGAACTGTACTTCTCTAAATCTCAGATACAATTAGTTCACATTAAATTTATGTTCTATAGTCTTGACAATTTAGACACAGGAACAAGTAGTAGGAATGATTTTGAATAGCTATTGTTAAGTATATATATATATATATATATATATATATATATATAGAGAGAGAGAGAGAGAGAGAGAGAGAGAGAGAGAGAGAGAGAGAATGGCTTAAAAAAAGAAAAAATTCTTAAAAAAAAGAAAAAGAAAAATTTGAATTGAGTTATTATAAGAAAGTATGGCATCATGGAAAGATCTTTGTATTTGGAGTTAGGGATGGCTTATTATTAGTGACTCAAAAATTGATTTCATATGAATTTTGTTGGTTTGGCCTTTTCTTTCTGAAAACTTCTTTATTTTTCCTTTGCACTTCCTCTACTCATGTTTCCTAAGCTGTGCTTCAGAATCCTTCCTTTTCTTCAAGATGCAACTTAAACACCATAATCTCACAAAAAAATCTTTTAGAAATTCTCCCCAAATGCTAATATTTCTCTAGATTGTATTTATTTTATATTTATTTGTATATAATTATATAGGCAAATGTGTTCTTTCCAAATAAAATGTAAGCTCCTTGAGAGCAGGACAAGTTCAGTTGCTTTGTCTTTTTATCTTCAACTAATACAGTGTTTAAAAAACAACAGGTACTCAATTAATTGTTTGTATTCATTTGACCACTTATTTATTAAGAAATGGGTCTTAATCATACATTTGTGTTAATTCCCTACATAGCTGAAACTCAGATTTTACCTTTAACATTTGATATAAAGATTGTCCTCACTTATCATTTGTTTACCTCATTTCTGTTCTTATACTTACATGCCTCAATATGATTTGTTTAGAAACTTCAATTTTGTAATGAAAATTATCATTTGTTTTTATGATTTTCATGACTCTGAATAATTTGTTACATGAATGATAGCATATATTTTTTTATTTGAAACTGCCAAAATCCCTTTACCTAGGCTATATTTTCTAATGTAGTGATTAAGGAAGTTTAATATACTTGATAGATGCTACTTTGCTGCTTCAACCAGTAGCAGATGATTAGGAATGGTGTTGGTGATGGCAACAATAGTAAGACTGTGCCATACAAAATATTTTTTTGTCTCTAGATTAAAGGACTAGCACAGGATTAGAGTATTAAAGTAGAGAGCAAATCATATACTTTACAAACTAATCCGCAGATTGATGGAAATCAGTCACTGATTATTGGGGATAGTGTTGGGGATGGCAAGTCTTTTCTCTATGAGGGTTATTGCCTTTGTCAATGGGTATAAATTCTCCATAGGAGGTATAGCCAGTATTCTGACAACAGTGCCATTGCTGGGGTTCTTTATGGGATTTGTCTGAAGTTCCTTTCTTGTCTTATCACTCCCCTGTTTTGGTAACCTGACTATATTTATCTGATAGTTTGTTAAAATGTTAAATAATTTGCATAGCAAAGAAGTAACTGTTCTTTAAATGTTTGATGAAATGTTAATTCCATTAATTAAGAAAATTAATTCCATTTGGACAAAGATAAAATTTTCTGAGTTTATGTTTTCTCAATTTCTCTTTTTGAGGCTGAGTGTCTTAAATTATCTATTTTATAATAGCATTAGACATCATTCACGATTACTGAATATGGGAGTGAAATGATCAGATTTAGGCTTAAGGAAAATCACTTTAGGAGATTTGTGAAAGTGGCATGTATTGTAGTAGGAAAAAAAACTTGTAAAAAGAAGACTAATTAGGACACTGTTGCAATAATCTTGCTGGAGATGCTCTAAGCTATTGTGGGGATTGTGAGAGATATCATAGAGTTGGAAATGGCAAGTTATGGTGACTGATGAGATGTCAGAGGAAGGTGAGTAAGGAATGGACTATAATAATGTTATAAATCTGAAAGATTGTAAGAAAAGTGGTGACTATGGCAAACGGAAGTTTAGAAGACAGAAGTTTTGGGGAGGAGTTAATGAGAACAGTTTGACATATCCAATAAGAATTTGGTGATGAAGGACTGAAGTCAAAGAAAGGGATTGAATGAGCTAGGTTTATAGTATAAGTTCTTTGAGTCATTTGCATAGAGATGATAATTTAAGACAGGAGATGAGGGATATATACATACATACATACAGAGAGAGAGAGAGAGAATCTTGAGGCTCACTGAAATTTACAGGTCAACATATGGATTAAAAGCAAAGGAGAATGAGAAGATATCAGATAAATAGAAGGAAAACTAAGCAAGGGCAATATTAAGAAAACCCAATAAAGAAAGTAAATCTAAGAGAAAATTTGGGTCAATTGTTTCAAATGCAAAATTTAAATAAAAAGGCATGACAGTTTAGGGAAAAAACATGTTAATTGTGGCAATTAAGAGAACATTGGTTACCAATCAATATTAAATAACTACTTCACTGAGTTGGGAAAAAAAGTAGCAAAATTCATGTGGAGCACAAAGGGTCAAGAATATCAAGGAAAATGACAGAGAAAAAAATGTAAAGGAAGGTGGCCAACTCTACCAGAACTAAAACTATACTAAAAAGCAGGGGTATTCAAAACTTCCTGGTACTGGTTAAGAAACAGAGTAATGGATCAGTGGATTAGAATAGGTTCAACAGAAACAGTAGCAGATGACTACATTAATCAACTATTTAACAAACCCAAAGACATCAGCTTCTGGAATAAGAACTTACTATTTGACAAAAATTGTTGGAAAAACTGGAAAATAGTATGAGAAAAACTAGGCATAGACCCCCCCCATCTCACATCCTATACCAAAATATTAGGTCAAAATGATTATAGGACTTAGACATAAAATGTGACACCATAGACCAATTAACAGACCAAGAAATATTCTGTCAGATCTATGGAAAGGGGAGAAATTTATTGCCAAACATGAAATAGAATATGTTATAAACTACAAAATGGATGATTTTGACTAAATTAAATTAAAATGATTTTGCACTAATAAAACCAATGCTGCCAAAATTAGAAGGGAAACAAAATACTGGGAAACAATTTTCACAGTGAGGGGGTTCTGATAAAGATCTCATTTCTAAAATATACAGAGAATTGCATCAAATTTATAAGGTTACAAATCATTCCCCAAATGATAAATGGTCAAAGGATAAGAACAGACAGTTTTCAAATGAAGAAATTAAAGATCTATGTAATCATATGAAAAAATGCTCCAAATTATTATTGATTAGAGAAATGCAGATTAAAACATCTCTGAGGTTCCACCTCAAAACCATCAAATTGGCCAAGATGAGAAAAAGGGAAAATGATTTATGTTGGAGAGATTGTGCAAAGGTTGGGACATTGATGCATTGCTGGTGGAGTTGTGAATGGATCCAACCTTTCCAGAGAGCAGTATGGGACTATGACCAAAGAGCAATAAATATACTCTTTGACCCAGCAAATCCAATACTTGGCCTATATCCAGAAGAAATTATAAAAAAAAAATGGGAAGGTCCCACATGTTCCAAAATATTCATAGCAGGGGCAGCTAGGTGGTGCAGTGTATAGAGCACCGGCCCTGGAATCAGGAGGACCTGAGTTCAAATATGACCTCAGACACTTAATAATAACCAAGCTGTGTGAGACCTTGGGCAAGTCCTTAAATCATTAAACCCCAATGCCTTGCAAATATATATATATATATATATATATATATATATATATATATATATATATATATATATTCATAGCAGTTCTTTTTGAAGTGAAAAAGAACTGAAAATTGAGGGGATGCCCATCAATTGAATGGCTGAATAAGTTATGATATATGAATGTTATGGAATATTACTGTTCTTTTTAGAAACCATGAAAGATCAGACTCTAGAGAAGCATGGAATGAGTTACAGAAACTGATGCTGAGTGAAGGGAGCTGAACCAAGAACACATTGTACACATTAACAACAACATTGTGAGATAATCAACTTTGATGGATGCAGCTCCTCTCAACAGTTCAGAGAGCTTGGACAGCCAGAGGACACCAGCTATGAACAATACTATCCTTACCCAGAGAAAGAAAAACAAAGCAAAACAAAACAAATAAAAGAACCTACAGAATCTGAATGAACAGTATACTCACCTCTTTTTTTTTAGGTTTATTTTTTTTGCAAGGCAAATGGGGTTGAGTGGTTTGCCCAAGGCCGCTCAGCTAAGTAATTATTAAGTGTCTGAGACCAGATTTGAACCCAGGTACTCCTGACTCCAGGGCCAGTGTTTTATCCACTGCGCCACCTAGCCACCCCTGGCGCCACCTAGCGGCCCCTTGTGCCACCTAGCCACCCCTACTACACTCACGTTTAAACATTTCTTTTGTATTTCTTTCCTATATCATGATTTCTTTCTTTTCCCTTAATCCTAATTCCTCAACCAAAAATGACTAATCTGTACACATGTTAAACACAAATGTTTATGAACAATATTTACCTGATAATTCATCACTGAGGGAAAGGAGATGGGAAGGGAGGGTGGAAGGAAACTATGTAACTTAAAATATGCATATTCATATGGCTGAATGCTGAAAAACTTTCAGAGTATGTAATTAGAAAAATAAAACAGAATATCAATAAAAAAGAGAGCATGAGTAATTTTGGAGAAAACAATTCCATTTGAAATTTGAAATTTAATAACCAGAATGAAAAAAGGTTGAGACTTGAATGAAAAGAAAGGAAGAAAATGCATGCTGTCAACTTTTTTTTCTTTTAAGAATCTGACTGAGAAAGGGAGAAGAGATATAGATCAATAATATGAGGGAATGGTGAGGTTTAAATAACATACTGGGAATGCATTTTTCCTCACTTCCAGAATCTTTTGTTTCTCAAGTCTTTCCTGATCCTCCCAAACCCCCAAAAAAGAAATCATCTTGTATGAGGCAGTGAAATATTGACTATTTTAAAGTATAAGTGCCATTTATCTTGGTAGAAAACATAACTGGATACTTTGTGAATTGGGGATAAAATTAGAGAAACAGAAAGGTCAAATAAAGCTGCTGTTTGGTTTGTATGGTTTTCAATAATAAATAGATCACATGACTAACAACATTTCCTAGGCATAAAAGATCAACAAAGATTTCAAAATGTATCTGATATCACTACTTCATAATTTGCTCCTGAACTCATACAAAGAGTACATAATTTAGTGACTATTTCAGATTATCTGTTGAATTATCCTTACAAAGCATGTATAGTTTTACAGCGGTGGTAAATACTGCAGTTCTTTTTAATGATCAGAAAGAGAATGTCCCTATTGTATATTTATGTCTTTTTTTAAATTCACACTTTATTAGAACTTGGTGAAATTATTGTTTTCACACCATTTTATGTGCTGTTCAGCTGAAGTCAACTAGGTGGATTAGAAGCATTGATAAGTTGTTAACCTTTTAAAGTCATTTCTCACTGTTAATTAATCATCTCAGGTCTAATGTGAATAGCTTTTAAAATAAATGAGGCATAGTTTTTGAGCTTTGAATTTGGAGTCAGGAAAATCTGAGTTCAGATCCAGTCTTAGGTATGTGAGAATAGGAAAGTCATTGATTCTGTCTGACTCAATTTCCCTAATTATTAATAAGAATAACAACCACTTGTGCCACCCCCTACCCCCCCCCCCAAGGATGGTTGTGAAGATAAAGTAAGATGTTATCTATGTAAATGTTGGCTACTCCCCATTTCTTTGGGTCCATTCTCAAATTTCCTTCCTTGAAGAATATATTTCTTATCCTACAGCTTTTTTAGAAGATTTTGTTTTGTTTCAGAGGGAAATTCATCAATAAAAATAGTTTTGTAATTTCTCAAAAATATATTACATTTTCCTCTTCCAGTTCAATTCTCACCCAAACTCAAGGCTCATGTGCAGTATCTGTTCAAGATATATGTTCTGAGAGATAAGCACTGTAGGGAGCTCATCTTCCTCCTCTTCCTCATTGTCATCACCACTGTCATCATCATCATCATCATCTTCATCATCATTATTCAATTGAGATAGGAACTGGATCTGTTATTTAATTGATATAGGGGACTACCAAATAGAGAAAATTTCTCTACTGATAAAGTTTGTATCTTTACTGTGATTTCTAGTTTGGAGAGTCAACTGAATAATTATATTCTAGAAGATTTGCTCAAGGTCACATAGTCAGTATGAGTCAGAGGTGGGACATGAATCTCCATCTTCCTACTTCAAGATCAGCTGCCTGTCCAATAACCTATGCTGTATCAGATGATGTATTAATTACTATATTTAGCAATTTGGGAAAGAGGGAAAAAATGACATGTATTTCACTATAACATGATTATTAGTTATTATGTAACATGTGTCAAAAATATTAATCACTTGATGATGGCTCTTTAGCTTAGTGTTTATTATAGCATAATGGAGTATTCTAATCATTCTGTGTTTTATGGTATAACTAATCAAAACTAATTCTACATGTAAGTATTTTTGTTTCTTATCCTTTTATTAATTCTTGTTTAAATTTCATTTTATAAATCACTGAAAATATTTCTCTTCTTAGAATTTTACATATTTATTAATAACTTTCTCCAGTTAGGTTTAATGATAAATCAACTAACAAACAGCAATGTAACAAGTTATTCACTTTAAAAATTGTAATTGGTTCTAAAGGAGTGACTATAATTTAAAGAGCTTAAATTAGATGCTACATATAAAATTATTTTAGCTTGAAAATTAAATGGAATGTAAAGTGCTTCACAAACCTTAAAATGTGATACAAATGGTAGCCATTATTATCATTGGTAGTAGTAGTATCAGTACTATTAACAATAATGACTTAAAAGAATAGGAATTTGAGTTATCATGAAAGATTTTGATAGACTTTTCAGGAAAGAAAGGAATTTATGTGGTTTTTAAGAAGATAATAATATATACTGCCATACTAAAGGAGATTAAAAAGTCAGAAATTATAATAGATTTGTTTAGAAAGAAGTTTCAGAAATTACTTTCATGGATTTCTATAAATTAAAATGAATCATTTTATTTATATATATATCTAAATTCAAATAACACTTATCCTCACAAATTTGACACAGAAGCAATTCCTAGAGGAGTTAACATTGGTCCTGAAATAAATATCCCCTTTCACTAGTGGATCTATTCTTTTTTTTTCTTGAAAGCCCAGAACTTTAAATTTAAGAATATTATTTCTGCTGTGGAATTAGGATTTTGATATAATAGAATTTACTATATATTTATTTTAATTATATTACAGATGGTCAGTATCAAAGAAACACAAGACTTAGAGTACATATCTGCCAGAATGTGATACCAATAGTAATGTTCAAAGGAAACAAATAATAATATAACACAAGCACAATGGAGAAGTTAGAGCAGGACTTATGCTAATTATCTTATGCTAATCAAAAGTCAACATTTCCATTTTGTTCCAAGACACTGTTCTACTGAGTCCTTTCTTTCAAGAGGTGGTCACACAACTCAAAATCTACCACATACACAAGATATTTTCTTAAGTAACATAAGTATTGTGTGTAAATACACACACACACACACACACAGATACACAAACACACACACACACACACACACACACACACACACACCCCTAAACTTGAGTTTCTAAATGGTTTTGCTTCCACTGCTTATTATCTTAATAATGCTGCTTTTCTCCTTTTTTTCTAATGAAAGACTCACCTGCACTGTTCCAATCTCTATCACATGTATATATTCATGGTAGGAATTTATAATGAATTTTTCAAATCAGGAAAGAGGATTATCAATTGGGAAGCATAGTATCCATGATATTTCGCATATAATTTCATCTCTCCATGAGGAGACAAGTTTAGGCTAGATTAATAGTTCAGATTATCAGGTCACAGAAAAAAAATCTCTTCTCTGCTCTGAGGTATTAATATTATATACAGGTATTCATAAACTCCAAGTAAAAGTACAGTTGAGAAATTTTTACCAATCCAAAATGGGTAAACATCTTTAAATATTAATCTCTAGTGCTTTCTAGAATCTCCCTAATTACTTTATAAAATTCATGACATTTTTTACCCTTATTATCTGTCTTTTAATTTTTACCATAAATAAGTGTAACTACAGATAGAGATGTCTCATAGCCTTCCTAATGCTTGTAATTGAAATATGTTAGAGACCCTCCCAATGTTTATCAAAGTGGGTGTCCATTAATCAATTGTGATGAATTATATGCGTAGGAAAAAGTTAGAAGCAGAAAAAAAATATTCAAAAGTTTTGCTAATTTTTACAAAATTTTGAGCAAAAAACTGAAGATCTTAGTTGGCAAAGATGACATTTTCTTCACTGCTGCTAACTGAAGGTTTGAGCTCTCAAAGAGAAAGACAGATTTGGGAAATGAGCTTCTGTTCAGAAGGTTAACAAGGTAAGGAGACAGTATCTACGAATGACATTTGGATTTCTGTACTTTAGCTTAAAAGAAAGGAAAGACAAGTTCCTGACAATAGAAAAGGGTGCACCCATAAATGACTTGTAACATAGATTTATTTGATTTTCTTTCCTTCTGTTTTATTTTATTTTCTAAAAAATCAAATCAAAAGGACTTTAAACTGAAAACAGGGATTAAAGAGGGAGGGGGGAAAAGGCTATATTTATCCATCCATAATGTCATATATTAAAAAAAATATAATTATGTTGTAAAAAGAAAAATAACAAGGGGCAGCTAGGTGGCGCAGTGGATAGAGCACCGGCCCTGGTGTCAGGAGTATCTGAGCTCAAATCTGGTCTCAGACATTTAATAATTACCTAGCTGTGTGACCTTGGGCAAGTCACTTTAACCCTATTGCCTTGCAAAAAACTAAAAAAAAAATAATAGTAGAGAAGAGACATTTAAAAATTCCCAAAAGACAAAATTCACATTAGCAATGAAATTCATAGTTGACCTACTGAAATTTAAATAAATAATGAATGCTACCAAACAAGATGAAGAAGAGAATCTAATACAAAGCAGTAAATTGCAGCTCCTAAAATCTCAAGAAAACTTTTGAAAAGCATATAGTTCTGGAAGTATATACCTTCTTCAAAAGAGACATGGTATGCAAAAGCCTGGAGGTGGGTATGGAGAGCATGCTACATATTAGGAACATATACTCAAATGAGAAAATCCAGGAGCAGAATAGAGAAGCATGTGGAGCACATTTAGGTGAAGTTCAACTGAATAAGGAACAGAAAAGATGTTGTCATTGGAGTATGCTATGGAGAACCTGGAAAGAAGAAGCAGATAAGGAAGGAATCCAGGAAAAAGATCACAAGCCTGGCATTGAGACAGAGAATAGTTGTGACAGGGGACATCTGCTAGAGTGTTCCCTGCCAGAAAAAAAAAAGCACCTCTAGGAATTTCAGTACAAAGCTTAATAGGAATTTTACTTTTCAAAAAGTAGCGAAAAGAAAAGGGAAATCCTATACTAGACCTGATTTTCAACAAAAAGAATTATTGTGGTCAATAATGGAGATGCCATCAAACAATCCTTCAATCAATAAACATTTATTAAGAACCTCCTGTGTTCTAGGAACTGTGGTAAGGGCTAGGGGATACAATAAGAAGCAAAACATCACCCCTGCCCTCAAGGGACATGCAATCTCTTGGAGATGAAAACAAATAAATATTAAATAAGGTATGTGCAGGATAAATAGGAAGCAATTAACACAGGGAAGATAATAAAATGAAGAGAGGGTGGAGAAAGCTTTCTGTTGAGGGTGAGATTTTTAGGTGGAACTTAAATGAAATCAGGAAAGTCAAAAGTCAGTGTAGAGGAGGAAAAAGCATTCCAGGACTGGGGGACAGCCAGAGAGAATGACTAGAGATGGCAGATTGTATTGCTCATGGAACAGACAGGAGGATAAAGTCACTGGCATGGAGAGTACTTGTTTGAGAATAAGGTGTAGGAAGACAAGAAAATGAGAGAAAGGTAGATTATGAAGGGTTATGAATGCCAAAAAGAGCATTTTGGTTTTGCTTGGGGAGACAATGAGAGACCTCTGGAGTTTATTGAGTAGGGAAGTAATGAGAAAGGACCTGTGGCTTAAGAAATCACAAGTAGATTATTGAAAGATAAATTGGTATTGGGAGTACCTTAAGATATGCTAATCAGAAAGCTCCTGTATAATCAAGGTATGACAGGGGATATGGGAATTCAGGAAAGCCTGGAAGGATTTGCATGAACTGATGTTGAGCAAGATGAGCAGAACCAGAAAAATATTGTATACCCTAACAGCAACATGGGGGCAATGAACAACCTTGATGGACTTGCTCATTCCATCAATGCAACAATCAGGGACAATTTTGGGGGTATCAGCAATGGAGAATACCATCTGTATGCAGAGAAAGAATCATGGAGTTTGAACAAAGACCAAAGACTATTACCTTTAATTTAGGAAAAAAAACCCTGTTATCTTACTATGCAATTCTGCTATCTCTTATACTTTATTCTTCTTCCTTAAGGGTATGATTTCTCTCTCATCACATTCAACTTAGATCAATGTAAACCATGAAAACATTGTAAAGACTAACAGAATTCCTTCTGAGGGAAGGAAGATGGGGGGGGGGAATTGCAAAACTCAAAATAAATAAAAACCTAAAGAATTAAAAAAAATAATAATCAAGGTATGAGGTAACCAGGGCTCACAGGACTGGTGTCAGTGTCAGCTAAGTGAATGGGACATATTAGAGAGATGTTTCAAAGATGAAATCAATCGGCTTGGCAACAGTTTAGATATGGGGAATTGGGAGATGAGAGATAGTGAGGAGTCCAAAATTACTCTTAGTTGTGAACTGTGAGACGGTAGGATAGTGTTGCCCTCTATAATAACAGAGAAGGAGGGAAGGAAGGAGAGGAAGGCTTAGGAGGAAAGATGACTTCTTTATTGGATATATTGAATTTAAAATGTCTTCTGGGCATTGAGTTTAAGATATCAGAAAAGCAGTTGGAGATATGAGATTGAAGGCTTACAGAGAGACTGGGGCAGAGTAGGTAGTTCTGAGAATAATCAACATAGAGATGGCAATTAAATCCATCAGAACTGATGAGATCACCAAGTGAAAAAAATATAGAGGGAGAAGTCCCAGGATAGTACCCTAAGGGATATCTACAATGATAATTGTGAAACTGGAGCAAGACCCAATAAAGGAGTCAGAGGAAGAGTGGTCAAATAGATAAAAGGAAAACCAGGAGAATGAGGAATGTTCCACAAACATACAGAGAAGAGAATATTAGGAAGGAAAGGGTGACCAACAGTGTTAAAGCATGCAAAGAAATTTTAAGAATGAGGATTGAGAAAAGATCATTCAGTATGTCAACTAAGAGATCATTAGTATCTTTGGAGAGAGCAGGTTTTTAAAATTTTGGTTAATTTATTTACACATTACTAAAATGTTCTTGGTTAAGAGTAAACATAATACCCCCTCCCCTACAAAAATATAAAATCTCATGAGAAATAAAGTGAAAGAAAGAGAAAAAAATGAGTTTCAATCTGTATTCTGATACCATCAGCTCTGTCTCAGGAGGATCACATTCTTTATCATAAGTCCATTGCAGAAGTTACTTCCATATTTTTCTGCAGTTGTTGTTGATTGTGATTCCTTCCATCCATTCCTCCCCACTACTATCTATTATATTTTCTCTCTCCTTTCACTCTGACCTTCTTCAAAAATGTGCTGTGGGGCAACCAAGTGGTGCAAGGGACAGAGTACTGGCCTTGAGGCCAAGCGACCCCAAGCCTATATCCCACTCCAGAGACCCAGCAACCAACTAGCCTTGAGATCCTGGACAGGTCACCCAATCCCAGCACCTTGCAAAAAAGGAAAAAGGAAAATGTGTTATATTTGACTATCCTCTCCCATGATCTACCCTCTCCTCTATCACCCACATCACCCCTCCCCTCCCCCATCACCCTTCTCTCCTTTTTATTCTAGATGTCTATATTCTATTGAATACTGTTTCCTCTTTGAGTCATTTATAATGAGATTGAAGGCTCCCTCATTCCCCCTTTCTATACCATTGCAAAAGCTATTTCTTAAATCTTTTACATGAAATATCTTAGCCTATTCTATCTCTCCTTTCTCTTACTCCCAGTACATTTCCCTTTCACCCATTGACTCCATTTTTTTAGGTTTTTGTAAGGCAAATGGGATTAAGTGGCTTGCCCAAGGTCACACAGCTAGGTAATTATTAAGTGTTTGAGACCGGATTTGAACCCAGGTACTCCTGACTCCATGGCCGGTACTTTATCCACTATGCCACCTAGCCACCTCATATTGACTCCATTTTAACAATATATCATATCTTCAAATTCAGCTCTCTCCTGTGACTCAACTATAAAAGCTCTTTCTACCTGCTCTATTAAATGAGAAGTTTCATATGAGTACTATCAGTATCCTCTTTCCATGCAGGAATACATACAGTTCATCATCATTAAGTCCCTCATAATTTACCCTTCTCATCCATCCTCTCTATGCTTCACTTGAGTCCTGTACTTGAAAATCAAACTTTCTGTTCAGCTCTGGTCATTTCAAGTGGAACATCTGAAATTCCCTTATTTCATTGAAAGTCCATCTTTTCACTTGGAAGAGGATGTTCAATTTTGTTGGGTAGTTGATTCTCGGTTGCATTCCAAGCTCTTTTGCCTTCTGGAATATTATATTTCAGGCCCTACAAGTCCTTAATGTAGATGCTGCTAAGTCCTTGGAAATCCTAATATTTTAATTGTTTTCTTCTGGCTGCTTGTAATATTTTCTTTTTGACTTGGGAGTTCTGAAACTTGGCTATAATATTCCTGGGGGTTGTCTTTTTTTAATCTCTTTTGATAGGAGATCAGTGGATTCTCTCAATTTCTATTTTACCCTTTGCTTCTAGGATATCAGGGCAATTTTCCTGTAGAAATTCTTTAAAAATAAGGTCAAGGCTCTTTTCTTGATCATGCCTTTCAGGTATCCCAATAATTTTTACATTATCTTTCTTGGATTTGTTTTCCAGAGCAGTTCTTTTTCAGTGAGATATTTCACATTTTCTTCTAGTTTTTTATTCTTTTGGTGTTACATCATTGTGTCTTGTTTTCTCACAAAGTCATCAACTTCCTTTAGCTCCATTCTACATCTGAAGGATTTGTTTTCCTCAGAGAACTTTCTTATCTCCTTTCCTATCTGGCCAATTCAGTTATTTAAAGTATTCTTCTCCTCAATACCTTTTTGAACTGTTTTATCCATTTGACCTATGCTGGTTTTTAATATATTATTTTCTTCAGCATTTTTTTGTATCTCCTTGACTAATTTGTTGACTTCCTTTCATGTTTTTCCTGCATTTCTCTCATTTCTTTTTCCAATTTTTCTTCTATCTCCCATATTTGATTTTCAAAATATTTTTTTTCCAACTCTGTCATAGCCTGAGCTCAACTTCTATATTTCTTGAAGTCTTTAGATACAGAAACTTTGACTCTCTCATCTTCTGAGTGTGTTTTGGTCCTCCATGGGACCAAAGTAATTGTCTATGGTGAAGTTCCTTTTTTTTCTGTTAACTCATTTCCCTAGCCTGTGCCTAGTTTTGGAGTGCTTCCTGAGCTTTTGAGTAATTATTGGGATACCCCCGCAAGGACCTCAGTGGGTGAAGCTCTGACTGCTCTCCTGGTCTGCTGAATGTCCACAAGCTCACCCCTCTGGGACCCCAGATTGCAATCAGGGTCTGAATGTGGTCAAAGCCCCAGAGTCCTGTTCCAGGGACAGAGGACAGACCTCCCTCCACTCCCTTACCTTTGGTGGGCTGAGTACTCAGGCAGCAGCTGCCTGGAGGCTCCTGCTGGGTGACTCCACAGGTATGCTTCCATTTCCTGGGATCTTGGCTGTGATGAGGGCTGCAGCCATGCTAAGGAGGGCCATGCTGGCTTGTGCTTTGCTCTTGCTCTGGTAGAGGTCTCCCAGATGATCTTCCAAGTTGTGTTTGGTGCTCCCTGGGGTGCAGGTCAGTAAACTGCTTCTGCTGCTGGGAGCCAGAGCTGCCAGGGACTCTGGGCATGTTTCCAGGAGGCTGAAATGAAAGTGTTGCCCTGCAACCCCATGGAACAGAACCTTCCCACTATTTTCCAGGCTACCTTGGGCTAGAGAATTTCATCAGTGGATCTTTCTGTGGGTTCTGTCTCTTGAAATTTTAGTTAGAACCATAATTTTAAGGTTTTTGAAATATTTTGGAGAGAACACCTAAGAGAGGCTATTCTCATGCCAACATCTTGGCTCCTCTCCCCTCTCCCGAGAGAGCAGTTTTATTATAATGATGCGTTTGTAAACTAGACTGTAAAGGGTTAAGGAGAGAATGAGAGAGAAGTGAAAGTATCAGCACCAACTATAGACACCCATTCTTGAGGAGGTTAGTTTAAAAGGGCAGAAAAGATGCAGAGCAATAGTTAAGGGTTGAATAGAAGGATCAGGAGAGGGTTTTCTCAGGCTAGCAGAGGCATGGCATGATTTTGGGCAAGAAGAAACGCACCAATTGAAATGTAAAATCTGAAAATAAATGAGAGCAGACATGAAAAGAGAGCATTCTTGGAGGAGATGGAATGGGATCAAATGAACAAAGACAGGTTAACCTTGGTAAGGAGTAAGACCATCTCATCATCTGAGACAGAGATGAAGCAGAAGACAATGGCAGAAAGAACTTGAGTGAGAGGAGATAAGGAAGAGGGGAAAAAGAAGGAGTTCATTTTTTTCCTGTAAAATATGAGGTAAAGTTCTTAAGAAGGGATGAGAAGGTTTGAAAGAACCACTATAGAGAGTGAGTCAGTAAGGAAGAGAAATCATGAGGACCCAGGTGAGTTTGTGTAACATCAATTTGTTGTAGATCCAGTCAGAAAAGTTGCATGATTGTCTGAACCCTCATTCAGAAGTTATATGTACAGGAATAAAGGTGATAAATGGTGGGAGCAATTCAAAAATGAATTGGTTGAGTATGATTGGCAATATGATATGGGTGCTATGGTTTCAAGAGAGAAGGACCATATGGAGTTGAATTAGTTCACCAAGGATTCGAAATAAGGAAAAGAGGATATATATGTGTGTGTGTGTGTGTGTGTGTATGTATGTATATATATGTATGTATATATATATATATATATATACATATATATATATCTGTGTGTGAGTGTATATATGTATACATACATATATATATATGTATGTATATATACTATGTATAGGGGAGATAGTTAGGAAATGAATTGAAGGATTGGAGGGCATAGTGCAGATCACAAGTAGGATTATGTATGAGAAGGCAAAGGAATAGGTGAAAAGTCAATGGATTATGTTCAGATATATGGATTTTAGAATTTTTGAAAAAGGACGTGGTACATTTGTAGGTGCTCCCAAGACCAAAGGTGTGACCATCTTTGTGTGTGGCTGAGGTTGGGTGAAGGAGTAGTCATGGGGAGGTGAGCAGGTTGAGAAACTGAATTGTTAGATTGAATTGGTCAGTGGGTTCAGATTACACAAGGAAGGAGAAACAACTTAGAAAGCTGACCATAATGGTTTATTAGCCTTGGGGGATATGTTACAGGGGAGAATGACTGAGCAATACAGTTCAGTGTCACAGCACACACACACACACACACACACAATACACATGTACACATACATATGATATAGGGGAGGGCACAAAGTGATGGTCCCATGTAGGAGGATAGGAAGCACTCTTCCACACCAAGTCTCAAGGGGCTTTCTTCCTATGCACTGTCAGCACTGGACTATCATTGGGTGGAAAAAGGTACTATGCTTTTGTGTTTTATTCTCCTGTGTGAGTTTATCAGGAAAAGGGAATCCCCCAAACTCCTACTACAGGGTTTCTCCAATGATGCCAGCATTCTTGCTGGCAATCAAGGTGATTGCAAGTTTAAAATTTTTATCATGCTAATACTAAGATTTTGAATTTCTAATGGAGATACATAAAACTCATGTAAACAAACATTCTCTTGGGGTAGAGGGTTTCTCAGTAATATTTAAGAGTGCAAAAGGATAGTTTTAAGATTGCAAATGTAAGTGCCTGGAATTATGGTATTGAACCAAAAAAAAAGTTGTTAGGAAAAGGTTTAGATTTTTGAGGTGTAAATAAGGAGTTTTGCTGAATTTGAGATGTTTGTGTTATGTCCAGATAAAGAATTCTAGTAGGTAACTGATGAACTCTAAGTATTATTTGGGAGTCCTGGCACAGAGATGACAATTTATTTATAGGAACTCATGAGTATAACCAAGAGAAGAAATGTAAAGAAAGAGGAAATGAGGAAAAAATTATGGGACATAAATCCAGAGCATACCCACATAAAGGGGCATACTATGATCAAGCAAAGGGATAATCATATTAATGAAGAAGAAGCAGTAAAGAATCATGTCATGAAAACCTAGGAAGAAAAATCTAAGAGAAGATTTTTCAAAAATAGCAAATTTGGAACAATATGCTTAATGATGTTATGTCTCTCATAGTATAACAGTATAATAGAACTTTAACACAAAAAGATCTCAGAGGCCATTTCTTTCTTTTTTTTATTTAAAGTTTTTTTTACACATTACCAAAATATTCTTGTTTAAGAGTAAACATAATAACCCTTCCCCCACAAAATATAAAACCTCATGAGGAATAAAGTAAAAGAAAGAGAAAATATGTGTTTCAGTCTGTGTTCTGATATGATCAGCTCTGTCTTGGGTGGATCACATTTTTTATCATAAGTCCATCACAGAAGTTACTTCCATAATTTTCCACAGCTGCTGTTGCTGATTGTAATTCCCTCCATCCATTCCTCCCCACTACTTTCTATTATATTTTCTCTCTCCTTTTACTCTGTCCCTCTTCTAAAATGTGATGTAGGGTAGCTGAGTAGTTCAATGAACAGAGCACCGACCCTGGGGCCAAGAGTCCCAAGCCCACATACCACCCCAGAGACCCAGCAACCACCTGGCTCCGTGGTCCCACACAGGCCACCAAATCACAGTACCTTGCAAAAAGTAAAAAAGAAAATGTGTTATATCTGACTATCTTCTCCTATGATCTACCCTCTCCTCTATCACCCACATCCCCCCCACTTACCCCTGTCCCCCTTCTCTCCTTTTTTCTGTATAGGTCTATACCCTATTGAGTGTGTATGCTGTTTCCTCTCTGAGTCATTTCTGATGAGAATGAAGGATCTGTCATTCCTCCTCACCTCCCCCCTTTCATACCACTGCAAAAGCTCATTGCAAAAAAAATCTTATATATGAAATATCTTAGCCTATTCCACCTCTCCTTTCTGTTACTCCCAGTATATTTCCCTTTCATCCACTGACTCCATTTTTACAATATATCTTCAAATTCAGCTCTCTCCTGTGCTTGATCTATAAAAACTCCTTCTACCTGTTCTATTAAATGAGAAGTTTCATATGAGTATTATCAGTATCCTCTTTCCATGCAGGAATACATACAATTCATCATCAATAAGTCCCTCACAATTTACCCTTTTTGTCTACCCTCTCTATGCTTCACCTGAGTGCTGTACTTGATGGTCAAACTTTCTGTTCAGTTCTGGTCATTTCAACAGGAATATCTGAAATTCCCATTTTATTGAAAGTCCATCTTTTCCCCTAGAAGGGCATGTTCAGTTTTGCTGGGTAGTTGATTCTTGGTTGCATTCCAAGCTCTTTTGCCTTCCAGAATATTATATTCCAGGCCCTATGTGCCCTTAATGTAGTTGCTGCTAAGTCCTGTGTGATCTTGAATGTAGCTCCATGATATTTGAATTGTGTCCTTCTAGCTGCTTGTAATATTTTCTCTTGACTTGGGAGTTCTGGAACTTGGCTATAATATTCCTGGGGGTTGGTTATATTTTTGAATCTCTTTCTGGGGAAGATCGGTGGATTCTCTCAATTTCTATTTTGCCCTCTACTTCTAGGATATCTGAGTAATTTTCCTGTAGGAATTTTTTTTAGGTTTTTGCAAGGCAAAATGGGGTTAAGTAGCTTGCCCAAAGCCACACAGCTAGGTAATTATTAAGTGTCTGAGACCAGATTTGAACCCAGGTACTCCTGACTCCAGGGCCGGTGCTTTACCCACTGTGCCACCTAGCCACCCCAAGGAATTCTTTAAAAATGAGGTAAAGGCTCTTTTCCAGGTCATGACTTTCATGTATCCCAATAATTTTTAAATTATCTTTGCTGAATCTGTTTTCCAGATGAGCTGTTTTTTTCAAGGAGATGTGTCACATTTTTTTCCAATTTTTCATTCTTTTGGTTTTGACATATTGTATCTTGACTTCCCATAAAGTCAACAGCTTCCTTTACTTCCATTCTCTATCTGAATAATTTGTTTTCCTCAGAGAGCTTTCTTATCTCCTTTCCCGTCTGCCAATTGTTTTATTTTTGTTGTTTTTTGTTTTTTTTGCAAGGCAATGGGGTTAAGTAGCTTAACCAAGGCCACACAGCTAGGTGATTATTAAGTGTCTGAGGCCAGCTTTGAACTCAGTTACTCCTGACTCCAGGGCTGGTGCTGTATCCACTGTGGCCACCTAGCCACCCCCAATTCTGCTTTTTAAAGCATTCTTCTCCTCAATAACTTTTTTGAACTGTTTTATCCATTTGACCTATGCTGGTTTGTAATATGCTATTTTCTTTAGCATTTTTTGGATCTATTTGACCAAGCTGTTGACTTCATTTTCATGTTTTTCCTGCATTTCAATCATTTCTTTTCCCAATTTTTCTTCTGTCTCCCATACTTGATTTTCAAAATCTTTTTTCATCTCTGTCTTAGCCTGAGCCCAACTTCTATATTTCTTGTAGTCTTCAGATGCAGAAACTTTGACTTTCTCTTTTCTGAGTGACTTTTTGGTCCTCCATGGGACCAAAGCAATTGTCTATTGTCAGGTTCCGTTTTTTTTGTTTTGTTTTGTTAACTCATTTCCCTAGCCTATGCTTGGTTTTGGGACACTTCCTGAGTTTTTGAGTTTTATTGGGATACCCCACAAGGACCTCAATGTGTGATGCTCTGACTGCTCTCTTGGTCTTTAAATGACCACAAGTGCACCACTCTGTCACAGGGCTGGGGGGGGGGGGTTCCCTGCCCTATGGGGTGCCTTGACTGCGATCAGTATCTGAATGTGGTCAGAGCTCCAGAGTCCTGTTCCAGGGACAGAGGACAGACCTTGGAAGTCTCCTTCCACTCTCTTACTTTTGTTGGGCTGTGCCGGGTTTTTATTTACAACACCGGCTTCTTTATGCTAGTCCGTCCTCTTACTCATCAGTCCAACGCATGATGAGTCTTCGGGGTACCTCCGGCCCCCACTCTTTGATGGGGGAAGAACCAGACAGAGCGCCTGAGGTGGATAATGAGTCTTTATTCTTCTGTGATCACATCCCGCTCCCTCCCAACCTCTCAGCAGACACTTTTATCCCTTCTGTCCTCCCTCCCATGAACTCTTACCCAATGAGGGGCCGAGTTCTGTAACATTCCCTTATGAGGTGATTATGTTTCCCCCGCTAAGCGACCGCCAAGCCTCTTCCCCCCGCCCCCAACAGGGCTGAGTACTCAGGGCACAGCTGCCTAGAGGCTCCTGCTGGGCGACTTCACAGGCTTGCTTCTGTTTCCTGGATCTGGGCTTCGGTACCATGCTGAGGACCTGGCCTTCACAGAGTTCCAGGGCTGCACTGAGGGCCTGGGCTCCATGCTCATTCTGGCAGAAGTCTCCCGGCTGATCTTCCAAGTTGTGCTTGGTGCTCCCTGGGGTGCAGATCAGGAAACTGCTTCTGCTGCCATGAGATGGCACTCCCAGAAGCCCTGGGGCTGTTTCCAGAGGGATACCCCTCTAACACCATGGAACAGAGTTTTCCCACTATATTCCAGGTCACCTTGAGCTGGAGAATCACCTCACTGGATCTTTCTATGGGTTCTGTGTCTCGAAAATTTAGTAAGAGTCATAATTTTGAGATTTTTGAAATATTTTGGAGACAGCACCTAAGAGAGGCTCTTCTCCTGCCACCATCTTGGCTCCGCCCTCAGAGGTCATTTATTTCAACCCTATGCTACTCATAAGCATATTGAGGTAATGAGGGATGTGACTTGATCTAAGTTAAATAGAGTTAGGATTATTTTCTTACATCAGTATACATCTAACTATACAATGCTAGTTTTATATTAAAATGCTGGAATTAAGAAGATGGAATAACTGGATAATTCACATTACTCATTCTCATCTCCACAGTAAATACTATGACTACCACCAGCATCAGCAGCAGCATTTACTTGGTATAAGTTACTATATTTGAATGCATTTTAGAAATTTCTACTTGTTAATTGACACCATGTAGACATGAAGGTGTCATGTCTTGGGTGGCTACCCAGAAAAATGAAAACATATTTGAAAATCTAATTTCAAGCATTTGCATACAACAAATGCTTCCCTGCCTCCATTTACTAATCTTCAAATGTAATGTCACAATCTGTATTTTTCTTCTTCTCTACAGTGGATGCACCCTGAATCTTAAATCCTGTCTCTCTAGTTGTTTCTGAAATGCAATCCAAGAAGAATTCAACAAAACAAATGGATCTGTAGAAAGTAAACTATTTTTCCTGACCTCTTAAATAAAAGCACAGGAAAAAAAAAAACAAACTAAGCATAATTAAAGTCAAGTAAATGTGCAAAGTATTAATGAAGATATGAACCAAGATGAGTGATACATAAGATCTTAAACATTCACTTTACATAAGATTTTTAATTGCTACCATATCGAGCTTGTTGAACGATGGCCAGAATTCCACAGTCAGTTTGTGGATTGTAAGATTTCTGTGCCATTTTTACATTAGTATTCCTTACCACATTTAATAAATGATTGTTGATTGACTGACTGGAACAATTAAAAGATACTAGAAATATTTTATGAAGGCCATATGAGGAACAGAAATAATCTGCAATTCCTGGAGATAGAAAATATTTTAAGTGAATTTTATTCTTTTAAAAATTGAATATTAATATGTGTCCAAGGACATAATTATTTTCTTCTCAATCCCTATACATATTCAATACAGAAGGAATTTTGATTGATAAAAGAAAGGATATGAAATTAAGACTATAGATAGAAATCATAATTTTACAAATAAGAAAAGTATTCAACATTTGTCAGTTTCTTAGGAGATTGTTCTTCCTCTTTTTTTTGGAAGGCATTTTCTGATAAGTGGAAAGTGTTTTTAGTATAGTACTGCCAGCTTCTATTCTGATAGACCGGATACTTTCCAGCAAGAAAAGCATTTGAGATAAAGAAAGCAGACAATCATTGAATATTTATTCTAAGCAGTCACTGGTTTTGATGGGGTTTTTCCAGTTCTCTGCATTTTCTCTGTCTTAGTATATAATGATAAGTGAAGCTGCTTCCCAGGAAATCCATTTTCTTCCAGAAGTTCTTTTCTCATAATATTGATAGTTTTTAGCCAGACATTTTTGTATCATTTATGTAATATCCATATGTCCTTTTCTCAGAGTGGTCTTTAATAATGAACTAGATAATATTTTTATGCACCAGTCTCAACTACCGGCTAACAAGTAACTTAATGCGTTATTTTAAAAAAATTATCAAGGAACAAGATATTTTATTAGTGAAATTATATGGCAAGTTTCTTTTTATCCTTTCATGAGGCACTGCAGGATGATACACCATTGTGAATCATTTAAGATTATAGAAAAACTCAATGTATTTCTTCAGAGAAACAAAAAGTACTCTTCAGATATTATTTCATTATTCCTTACTTCAGTATCCTGAGTTATTATGAAAAAAGAAAAATAAATAAAGAAGTTAAAAAAACAAAAACTAAATTGGGTAAGGAGCTGGGACTTAACTGCTCTGCTAGGATTTTTGTCATCTCTCAAACACTAATATATCCATATAAATAACTATATCAACTGCTATTCCACAGACTGAGACTAAAAAGAAATTTTATCCCATTCAGTTCAAGAATGCATAATCTAGGGTCTTCTCATTGGCTAATACCCCACTTGACCCACCACATTTAGGCAGGTTCCAGTCATGCTTCACATTATACCTAGCCCATTTCCTCCTTGGTTGTCCTGATGACTTGTGTGAATGCCTGGGCAACTTTCCAATATTGGACCAATAATTTAATCAATACTGCCATTGCTACTGGCAAGGGTTATAGATCTAGAGCTGGAGGGGACAACAAAGGCCATCTAATTTCAATTCCTTTATTTTACAGATGGGAAAATTTAGAACCAAGGTTAAGTGATTGTCTAAGGTCATAGAGGTAGTAAGTACTGGAATCTGGAACTGAACCAAGGTCTTCTGTGTACTGAGCAACAGTTAAAACCAAACATGGAACAACTGGTCGATTTAAGATTGGAATAATCTTACACCAAGGCTCTGTATTGTCCCCTTATTTATTTAACTTATATAAAGAGTATTTCAAGTGAAATATCAAACTGGATGACTCAAAAGTTGAAATTACTAGAAAAATATCAATAATCTCAGAAGCATAGATAATATACTCTGGTGCTTCAAAGTGAAGAAGAATTAAGAAGTCTTTTGATGATGGTAGAACAGGAGAGAATAGAAGCTGGCTTAAAGGTCAACATTAAAACAATAACAACAAAAACCAAAAACCCCTAGAATCATGGAAATGATCCCATTTTTTTTTCCTGGTAAGCAGAGGGAAAAGATATTGAAGCAGTGTCAGATTTTATATTTTTGGGCTCAAAGATCACTGCAGACAATGATGGCAGCCATGAAATTAAAAGATGTTTGCTCCTTGGAAGGAAAGTTATGGCAAATCCAGACCAAATATTAAGAATTAAAGACATCATCACCTTGCTGAAAAAAAGGTCAATATAGTCAAAACTATGATTTTTTTCCAGTAATAATGCATGACTATGAGAGCTGGTCTATGAGAAGACCCTAGAATATGCATTCTACCTATTCTATCTTTCAAATTGTGGTGCTGGAGAATTTTTTTGAGAGTTCCATGGACAGCAAGGAGATCAAATTACTCAATACTTAAAGAAATTAATTCAGGCTATTCAGTAGAAGGTCAAATACTGAAGCTGAAATTTAAATACTTTGGCCACATAATGAGAGGATGGGATTCCTTGAAAAAGACCTTTATGTTGAAAAAGATTGAAGGAAAAAGAAAAAAACTGATAGCACAGGATGAGATGAATAGATAGTATCATGGAAACAATGACTATGAATTTGAACAGACCTTGGGAGGTAGTGGATGATAGAAGGACCTGAATGCTATAATCCATGAAAACATAAAGAATCAGACACAACTGACCAAGTGAACATCAAAAACAATAACAACTACTTCAGATTACTTATTCTTTCTCCTTTGCAATTGGTGTTACGTTCATTTCCTTGTGTTTAGGGAAGACTAGCATCTCTGGTGTGAGGACTAACTGAGAGCTTTTCAGGGTTGCTCATGTAATTTTGGTGTCTACATTTCACCCACCTCTCAACTGTGGTTCCAAGAGGCTGTAGCATATGACTGAGCCACACACCAGTAAAATCATCTTGACAGACTGATGAAATCAAGTAAATGTTTATCTGAAGGCCTCAAACCCATTAGGGAGGTATAGGGATGGCTACCCCAAGCATGTGAATAATTCTCCCAGTGGAATGGGTGAATGAGATGAATTTGTTTCAGTGTTTAGGATCTGTGCAGCTCTTAAAACCTGGTCAGAGATTGAAGATGCCAAGGTCATCCACTGCAGCCAAGGCCAGTGCTTTCATCAGTCTTCCTAACTTTTGTCTTACTACTGGATTTTGATGACTGGAAGAAAAGTGAGGTTGATGACTTTGCAAAACTTTGCCTCACTTAAATCTAATTCACACTTAACTCAAGATATCACCAAGTGATATCACTGATCATCTTTGAAAATGAAAGAAAAACAACTAGAAGGGATAGGAATGAATGGAGTTTTTCTAAGAGTTACGTATTATCTAGCTAAAACCAAGAGCAAGCATTATATATATATATATATATATACATATATATATGTATGTATATATTTATACATATATATATATATATAATGAGTATAAACTAGAAATCTTCCCAATAAAATCACAGATGAAGCAAGAATGCCCATCATCACCATTATTATTCAATACTGTACTAGAAATACTAATTATAGTAGTAAGACAAGTAAACTTAAAGAACAAAGGAATAGGCAACAAGAAAACAAAATTCAACTGTCAGACTAAACTAGGTTGAAGGTAACTTGATAGGCCCTGTGGATATAAATAATTGATTTCCTAATAATCCCAGATTATCACCTCAAGCACAAGATTTTCCTTGAAAAAATGGTGGATGGGAACAATTAATTCTAATGAAGTACTATGAGGAGGTGGTATGAAGTTCTTAAATCTTGATCAGATATTTAAGAAGTCAAGATCATTCATTGCATTCTGGGTCATCTCCATCTTGCCCCTCCATCTCTGGAAGAGAGAATGAAGCTGATGCCTGTGCAGCTCTGTCTCATTTAAATCCAATTCACATTTTAGGCATCATCTGATAGTGGTATTAGTCCTCTTCAAAAATGAAAGACCAGGGGTGGCTAGGTGGCACAGTGGATAAAGCACCCACCCTGTAGTCAGGAGTACCTGGGTTCAAATCCAGTCTCAGACACTTAATAATTACCTAGCTGTGTGGTCTTGGACAAGCCACTTAACCCCATTTGCCTTGCAAAAAAAAACCTTAAAAAAATGAAAGACCAAAAACAGGAACAACAATTTACCATTTCTCTTATTTTTTCTAATCTAAATGTACTTTATTGGTCACTGCTCCTCTGTGTGTTGCCTTCCACTATCAGAATGCAAGTTTTATATAGTCAGAGACAATAGTTACTGTTTTGTAATACTAGGATTTAGCAGAATATTTGGCATATGCTTTTTCATTCACTCATTCATTCAAATATATTTTAATATAGTGATCCTCTGGTTTCTGGATTTAGCCTTTCAACTAATCCCTTAAAAAACTTTAATAGCTTTGTATTATCTACATTCTCCATTTTATTCTATTTTCCTCCTATTCCAAAAAGGTACCCTTTATATCTAAGAATTAAAAAAAGAGGAAAAAATCAGGAAAACTAAAGAATACATATAAAAATTTTGACATTTTGTATCACAATTACTTTTTTAAAAAAATAAGTACATTCAATATTTATTCTACCTGCTTTATAATTCATATACAAAAGTGTAATAGTATGGTGTCATATATATATATATGACTTTTTAATCCAAATATTTTTAGTTCATAAGAATTTGTTAATATATTAAAGGGAAGATATCTTTTAAGAAAAATAATATAATCCAATGGGCTACTTAGGCACCTCTTTAAGGAATAATTTGCAAACTTTCAGGCCGGGCACCCTTAAATACTATTATAAGATGATCGAAACCTGATTAGATTCTGCTTTGCTGTGTCCACTTTACTATGCCTTTCCCTTTAAATTATATTTCATGCTGATTGCTTGCAAGAGAAATGTACTGTAGTTTCATAGATAAAAACGTACATAATCTTCCAGTTTTTTATCCCACCAAAGGATTAAATGGCCTAAACAATATATATATTTTTAAATAGCTGAGAGCTGTAGATTTATATGTATAACATTTTTGGTTGGTGGCAATGAATAATGATTTTTTAAAATTTTACTAATATGATGACACAGAAAATATATTTTTGACATGGTTCTCTCAAGTAGAAATTTATTGACTACTTCATGTTGAACTTGCTCAAAAGTGCTGTGGATATTAATAATTGACTTCCTAATAATTCCCCTAATGGGAAAGTCAAGACAAATATTTATTAAAGTGTTCTAAAAATACTTTTGATAAAGAGTTGAAAACAAATGAAATTACCAAAGGGAACATTGTGTAATAATTCACAATTTCTTTTCTATTATGAATTCATAAGAGTTCATAAAAATTATACCATTAATAATTATATATTTCTTAAATTTTTAATTAAATATTTTATTTATTTTGAGTTTTACAATTTTTCCTCCAATTTCACTTCTCTCCCCCAACCCCCACAGTAAGAAATTTGTCAGTCTTTACATTGTTTCCATGCTGTAAATTGATCCAAATTGAGAGTGATGAGAAATCATATGCTTAAAGAAGAAACATAAAGTATAAGAGATAACAAGATCAGACAATAAGATAGCAGTTTTTTCCTAAATTAAAGGGAATAGTCATTGAACTTTGTTCAAACTCCATGGTTCTTTATCTGGATACAGATGGTATTCTCCATTGTAGATAGTCCCAAATTGTCCCTGATTATTGCACTGATGAAATAAGCATGTCCATCAAGGTTAATTATCACCCCCATGTTGCTATTAGGGTGTACAGTGTTTTTCTGGTTCTACTCATCTCACTCAGCATCAGTTCATGCAAATCGCTCCAAGCTTCCCTGAATTTCTATCCCTCCTGGTTTCTAATAGAACTATAGTGTTCAATGACATACATATACCACAGTTTCCTAAGCCACTCCCCATTTGAAGGACATTTACTTGATTTCCAATGCTTTGCCACCACAAACAGAGCTGCTATGAATATTTTTGTACAAGTGATGCTTTTACCCTTTTTCAATATCTCTTCAGGGTATATACCCAGTAGTGGTATTGCTGGATCAAAGGGTATGCATATTTTTATTGCCCTTTGGGCCTAGTTCCAAATTTCTCTCCAGAAAGGTTGGATGAGTTCACAGCTCCACCAACAATGTAATCATGTCCCAGATTTCCCACAACCCTTCCAAAAATGATTGTTATCCTTTCTGGTAATATTGGCCAGAGGTATGAGGTGGTACCTCAGAGAGGCTTTAATTTGCATTTCTCAAATAAGTAATTATTTAGAGCAATTTTTCATATGACTATGGATTGCTTTGATTTCCTCATCTGTAAATTGCCTTTGCATATCCTTTGACCATTCGTCAACTGTGGAATGGCTCTTTTTAAAAAAAATATGATTCAGTTCTTTGTATATTTTAGAAATGAGTCCTTTGTCAGAAATGCTGTTGTAAAGATTGTTTCCCAGTTTACTACATTTCTTTTGATCTTGGTTGCAGTGGTTTTATCTGTGCAAAAGCTTTTTAATTTAATGTAATTGAAATCATCCAGTTTGTTTTTAGTGATGTTCTCCATCTCTTCCTTAGTCAGAAACTGCTCCCCTTTCCATAGATCTGACAGGTATACTAGTCCTTGATCTTCTAATTTGCTTATAGTATTGTTTTTTTATGTCTAAATCCTATACCCATTAGGATCTTATCTTGGTGTAGGGTGTTAGGTGTTGGTCTAATCTAAATTTCTTTCATACTAACTTCCAGTTTTCCCACCAGTTTTTATCAAATAGAGAGTTTTTATTCTAATAGCTGTACTCTTTGGGTTTATCAAACAGCAGATTACTATAATCGTTTCCTGCTATTGCACCTAGTATATTCCATTGGTCCACCAGTCTGTTTCATAGCCAATACCAGTTTTGATGACTGATGCTTTATAATATAATTTTAGATCGGGTAGGGCTAAGCCCTCTTCTGCACTTTTTTCATTAAATCCCTGGAAATTCTTGACTTTTTATTTCTCCATATGAATTTACTTACAACTTTTTCTAACTCATTAAAGTAACTTTTTGGAATTTTGATTGGTAGGGCACTAAACAGGTAATTTAGTTTTGGTAGAATTGTCATTTGTTTTGTCTACCTATCCATGAGCAGTTTATGTTTGCCCAGTTGTTTAAATCCGATTTAATTTGTGTAAGAAGTGTTTTATAATTGTTTTCAAAAATTTTCTGAGTCTGCCTTGGCAAATTAAGACTCCCAGGTATTTTATCTTGTCTGAGGTTATTTTGAATGGGATTTCTTCCTGTTGTATCTTGCTAGACATATATAGAAAAATTGAGGATTTATGAGGGTTTATTTAATATCCTGCAACTTTGCTAAAATTGCTAATTGTTTCCAGTAGTTTTTTGGATGATTTCTTGGAATTCTCTGGGTAGACCATCATGTCATCTGCAAAGAGTGAGAGTTTTGTCTCTTCCTTCCCAATTCTAATTCCTTCAATTTCTTTTTCTTCTCTAATTGCTGAAGCTAACATTTCTAATACAATATTGAATAGTAGTGGTGATGATGGGCATCCTTATTTCACCCCTGATCTTATTGGGAATGCCTCTAGCCTCTCCCCATTGAATATAATGCTTCTTGATGGTTTCAGATAGATACTGCTAATTATTCTAAGGAATAGTCTCCTTCTTGTCCCCATTTTTAAGGAGGTAGTGTTTTTAAAATCATTCTGAGTCATAGAAAATTACTTCTAGCTAAGTACATTCTATCTAACAGAGTTACAATTCTTGAGAGTTATTAGAGTCTTTCTCCCAAGTAGGGTTATAGCCAGTTTCATCCCATTGGATAGCAGTCTCATGGATAAGTCATGAGCATCCATCACTTATGGTTAGGTATATTCTATCTGTTAGAGTTACAATTCTCAAGAGTAATGAGGATCTTTTTTCTCCATGCTGGTTTCAACTTATTGGATAGCAGATTTTTTTCTTTACACCCCCCCACTTTTTCTAACCTTTTCATGTGTCTCGTGAACCTCCTGTTTGATGTCCAATTTTTCTATTTAGCTCTGGTCTTTCCATCAGGAATTTTTGGAATTCTTCCATTTCATTAAATGTCCATCTTTTTCCCTGGAAGAGAAGGCTCAGCTTTGTGGGACAGTGGATTCTTGGATGCATTTCAAGCTCCCTTGCTCTTCAAAATACCTCATTCCAGGCCCTTCGATCCCTTAATGTTGATGCAGACAGGTTCTATGTAATATTTACTGTGTTTCCTTGATATTTAATGTTTTTCTTTCTGGCTGCTTGCAGAATTTTCCCTTTTATCTGATAGTTCTGGAATTTGGCCACAACATTCCTTGATATTTTCATTTTAGGATCTATTTCTGGAGGGGATCGATGTATTCTTTCAATAACTACTTTGCCCTCTGGTTCCAGATATCAGGGCAATTTTCCATCACTAGATCCTGTAATATTAAAGTCCACGTTTTTTTTTTTTTTTTTTTCTCTTCAATGTTTTTAGGAAGTCCAATAATTCTCAGGTTGCCCCTCCTCAACCTATTCTCCATGTCAGTTGTTTTGCTGATGAGGTATTTTACATTTTCTTCTATTTTTTCTATTTTTTGATTTTGTTTAACAGGGTCTTGCTGTCTCATGAAGGCATTAGTTTCCGCAGACTCCATTCTTTTTTTTTTAGGGAGGAGTTTTCTTCATTAGTCTTTTGTAACTCCTTTTCCAATTGGTCAATTCTACTTTTGAAAGAGTTTTCCATTCGACCAATTGAGGTTTTCAGAGAATTATTTTCTTTTTGCATTTGCCCAATTGAGAATCTGAGAGCATTATTCTCATTTTGTATTTGTTCAATTGATGATCTGAGAGATTTATTCTCATTTTGTATTTGTCCAGTTGTATTTTCCAATGTTATATTTTCTTGTTGCAAGGTATTAATTGTCTCTCCCAAATTTTCCAGTTGATTTTTAAACTCCTTCCTTATTTTTTCAAAGAAGTCTTTCTGTGCTGGAGACCAGATCATTTTCTCCTCAGAAGTTCTAGGTCTCTTTGAGTTAGGGTCTTTTCTTTCCAAGAATTTTTCTATGGATCCATCTTTCTGCTGACCTTTCTTCATTTTGCTAAGACCTTGAGTTGGGGAGGGGCTGCTTCACAGAGGTTTGGTGTTGGGATCCCTAGAGACTTTACTCACTGAGTACAATTTCTTTGGCTGGCCAGTAGGAGGTGCTGGTTGCTTTCTTTGAAGTGTCTGTGACCTTGATTGAGGCCTACTCCCTTAGCCTGTAGGGAGCAACTGAAGCTGTTGAATACTTTTGCCTTCGATCAATGGTGGGCTCTAACCTGGGATGAGTTCATCCCTCTCCCTATAGTCAGCTGGGCTTGTTCTTCTGCTTATACACCTGTGCTTGAGGCAGAAGTAATCTGTAATTGTGTTTGTTCTGAGAAGAGGCCTCAGCAGCAATAGAGAGGTGGACTCAAAGTTCCTCAGACCAGAGGAGCCCATAGATGGTGTCCACAGCTCTCCTGCACCGGAACTCTTCCCCTAGCCCTGTTGGCTCCAGAGGGTCAGCGCCAACACCAGTGCCTTTAGTCCCTAGTTGACTCAAGCCCCTGCCATCTAGCCCCACTGCTGATCAAGCAGGTCTGGCACTAGGCCCCTCAGGCTCCCTGCCTCCAATCCATCCCCCTAATCAAGTTGATCTGCCCACTGTGCCCCTACTCACCCACAGCTGTGGAAGATAAATCCTGAGGCAGATGTTCTTTCTCTTGGATTTTCTTTCTTGGTTTTGTGGATTGGATTTCTGTTAAGAGGTTTGTTTCATATCATAGATGGGGAAAGATCAGGAGACTTTAGAACTGTGGCTGTCTTCTCTTCGTCATATTGGCCAGAAGTCAATAATTATAATTTATCTCATATGTCCTGAGCTCCCACCAAGTTTCTTGGTAATTTCTAAAAGTCATTTAATGGACTATCATGGAAGGAAGAATGCATTAAAATAGCAAACTGATCAGGACAGAATTGTAAAGCAAAATCATAACAAAACATAACATATATCTACTGTCCAATGAGGATCACTGTAAAACTTATTTCACCAAAGAATCCTGTCCAAATAGCTTTATTCATGGATGCCTGTCTAAAATGGAGATAACATGCTATATCTCCATGTAGCTAGAAATATGTCTGGCCAGTTACTTTGCCTGTAGCATTCACTTCTTTGCCCATATACTCTGTTAATATACAAAACTCTCTTATAGTTAAATATTCTCACCTTGTTCCATGAGGTCTCAGGAATACTCTAGGGTTCCTGGGATCTTTAATGTCATTATCACAATATCAGACATGTAACATGTAATTCACGGATTCCCCCAAAAGAAAACTTCTTTCCACTGCTATGTTCTGATGAATTTCCATTATCATACTGTCATCATCCTAAATTCAGGGAAACAGACACATAAAAAATGAAGTCCTGGAAATTTTAATCATCATTATTGAGATTCATTGTTTTATGTGATTTGCAATCTTTTTCTATTGATCTTTGTTACAAATATATATATTTTTGAGTGTAAAAAATATGATGAACTAATGAGCTAAGCATTTAATCAATTGGTCAAGTAAGTGGAGAGATAAAGAAAGACTTCATAAATAGCATGAATTTTAAATATACATTGGTAGAAAGGATGGCATTGAGAATTTTACAAATACACAAAGGTACAAGGGCAGAAACAAAGCAGAGTTAGTGAAAGAACAACTCAATTAGCTTAGCTGGAATGAAATAGAGAGAGTAATGAGAGATGAAACCAATTACATGGTAGAAGGCAATTTGAAGAAGATTATGAAGGTTCTTGAAGCAGACATTGCAAAATTTAAATTTGGTAGAATGATAAGCAACATAATTTCTATTGGAAAATATGCATCAAATTCTTTTTACTCTCCTTGGGGAGTTTCAGGGTTGGCACCCTCTTTAAAGAATGATATTCAAGCACTGTGAAGTTAGAATCCTATAATCTCAAGAAGCAAATAGAGCATCTAAGTGTCTGAGGCAATTTTTAGTGAAAGGTTAGGATTTCAAGCATGCCATTATTATTAATCTTACTTAGTAGGAAGTTTAGAATTAAACTTGGAAATTTCCATGGATAAGAATGAAATGTAGCTCTAATTTAATAATACAAAAATTTTGCAAGATTTAGTATTCATTCACCAAATTCACTGAAATAATCTAATACTTTTTTACAGTGGTTAAAATACTCTTCATACATATATGAATCATTTAATAATACTTAATTACATATTGCTAATTATTATATAATTAGACATGGTTAGACATGGTCTCTTCATTTTCAAGATTCTAGCAACAGATAAAAATGATTGAGAGATAAAAGCTATGAAAGGACACATACATGCATGTATATGTCTATACACACATGTATACATGAAAGTGTTCATATATATTCATTCACAATAAGAAACATTATTCAAATAATGCAGCCATGGGGAGCAGCTAGGTGTTGGAGTAGTTAGAACACTGACCCTGAAATCAGGAAGACTTGATTTCAAATCTGACTTCATATACTTCCTAGCTGTGTGACCCTAAGTAAGCCATTTAATCCTTTTTGCCTCCATTTCCACGTATGTAAAATGAACCAGAGAAGGAAATGACAAACCATTCTAATATCTTTGCCAAGAAAATACCAAATGGAGTAACAAAATAGCACACAGAATAAGATAACTGAACAACTTCAGAAGATATAAATGGAGGGTTCAATAATGCAAAGCACATTCCCAACATCACAGCATCAATCCTTAGATATTTTTTCATTCCATTCCTCAATTAGAGATAACAAATTGAAGATACATTAATCAATCAATAAATCATCAAACATTTATCTACCTATTCAACAAAGAGAACTAAGATGCCTCTCTGAAATTAGACAAAAAGACTATTAATTTTATCTAGTATTATAAGACACAGAGACAGAACTTCATAATCAGTTGATCTAATTCTGGGATTTATTGAGAGTATGCAATTGAGAGTATGTGCTCTGACCCCCTTATCACCACTGGGGACTAAATACTGAGTTTTGCTTTCAAGAAATGAGAGTATAAATCATATCTACCTAGAATTTTTCACACTGATTCTGTGGCACCTACCCAAAACAATTAGAGTCTGTGTAGTGTTTTGCTACAGTAGACAAAGGGATCTGGATGCACAAGACTAGGCTAAGTAGACTCTGACCATCTTTGAATGCATTAATAGCGATAGATCAGATTAAGATATCAAAAAGAGTTGGCAGAATTTCTTTGGTTTCAAGAACCACAATTAATGGACCCTTCAGTTATTTTAGGAGTCCTTGTCTTCTCTCCCCCAACCCATTCAAGGTAAGAGAGCCATTTTAGAAATTATTTCATCAGTCAAACATCATCAGTTTTATATTTAAATTAAAATTTTGCTCTTTGATTTATGCTCTCCAGTTACATCCTTTATTCTTACTTCTTTCCCTTCAGGAAATGTAGACTCTGTTTCTGGAACCATTTTGTGTCTTTTGTTTTAACTTGGTAGGATAAAGATTTTAACACATTTCCTAGTCATCTTTAGATTATGTCTCCTGCCTTTACTCTCCTATTACATTGTAAATTGCATGAGAGCCAAGACTGACTTGCTTCTTACATTTTTATTACCAATGTATAATGTGTCTAGCATATGGTATTTACATAATCTATGTCCTATCTATCTAACTATCTATCTATCTATCTATCTATCTATCTATCTATCTATCTATCTATCTATCCATCCATCTGGTCTATCTCTCTAGCCTACAGAAGACATTAGAAACCATCTAGTCCAATACATCTAATTTATATATCTATATGAGGACACTAAGCTGGAAAAGAGAATCAATGTATACAGGTAGCTAATAAGCAGAATAGGAATTTGAACCCAGATACTATGTGTTTTTTCTTTTTTTTTTTAATTCAGTGCCATTGTGCCATTGACCTATAGCAGGTCAAAGGAAAAGATAATTAGACTAGAGAATGAAAGAGAGCAGAAGAGGGGGCAAAAAAAAGTTAGCACTTTGACATGTAGTTCTAGGAAAAAAGCAGGAACAATGATTTGGATGCTAGATGTTAATGAAGATGTCAAAAATGATACCATTAAACAAGAAACATTGCTTGGTAAGGTCAAAATCATTTTAAAGTGTCTAACTTTGGAAGACTTTGATATGTAAAAGTTCAATATACTCAGGCTATTAAAAAGAAAAAGAATTACTTTTATTAGAGACAAGAATGTTAATAATTTTATGCATAATAAAAGATTTTCTAACATATTTCTCTTTGTATATACAATTAATGTACGTTGCAAAGAGAAACAAAAGATCAATGGCATTATTTAATATTCCTCTATTCTTTTAGAATACTGCTACTGCATTTTGAAATCCAGAATCTAGAATGGGAAGAGCAAAAGTAGACAGATATACAATAGGGATTAAGATGATGAAATGTATAAATATAACCTCATTTTGAGAAAGATTTTTTTCATCAATCATAAAACACTTGGTGCTGACATTAACTCTAAGGTTAATTTTCTCTCTGAAACAGGTTTTCATTGTGAACTTATATGAGAAACACTTTATGTATTTCAAGTTATCATGTGAAAACTCAAAATAAACTGAAAATAGTCTTTCTTATCTTGTAGGAAATGTGCTATAATTATCACATAGCAGTGAGGGCACTGCATCTGAAAAAAATGTTGATAGGAAAGCTAACAATGGGAAAGCAAAGTTTCCAAAACATCTTCCTCCTGATGCTATGACACTTTTTTTCTTGTAATATGAGAGGGTTGAGGGCTTTCATTTTTTTGTTTCTTTTATTTTGTAGTCATAGAATAAATATTACATTTGAGAAATCAGGTTTTCTAATGTTGTAGTACTGCTGTTTTAAGATTTCATTAATTTGCTGCAAATTTAACTTTGTCTTAGAACTTTTAAAATAGCATATTTTATATTGTCTTGAGGGGTATTTTTTGTCCTGAAGAAATGCTTATTTTTTTTTAAAAAAATATATTTAGGGATTGTGGTAGGGGTCCAGAATTAAAATTCCAACAGTATTTGGATTCCCCAATAGGAAAATTTCATCTATTAATGCAGAACATATCTTATCTATAACTTATTGTTAGAGATTTGTCTCCAGCACTAACAAGTTTAAGCTGCTTGCCAAATGTTGCTTAAATAGTATAAGTTGAAAGCAATATTTGAATCCAGGTTTTTTTTATTTTTAATCCCTGAGACAGGTCCTCTAATCATTATAGTCCCTATAGGATTTTCTCTAATTTGAATGTATTTCTATCTAGATCATCTAATTCTATATATCTATGGATAGGTAGATACAGATATAAGACATTTGCTTATGATATCTATCTATAGGTAACAATGTTTCTGAGACTAAGTAAAATGACTAAAGTAATGATCATAAGTGTCCAAAGTCACATTTGAACTCTTGCCTTTCTGATGCCAGACCCAGTGTGCTTATCCACTGAGCCACCTAGCTTCTGCAAGTGTAGATGTAGATATATAGTTTCCTCAACTGTAAATAATAACACTTACCACACAGGTTATAACTTATTAACAAATTACAATTGTAGAAAACTTAGCGAAGTGTCTGGCCTGTAATGAATGTTCCTTCTCTGACCTCCAGTGCTCTTCCCTTCCCTGCCTTGCCCTTCCCCAGGCTGACCTGGTCTTATCTCCCCTGCCCAACTCTGTCCTTTGTGGAAAGATAAATTGTATTATGGTAGTAAAGAGGTTTAAAAGTCAAGGGGAGAACCTTATAATTAGTCTGCTAGGTAGTGCTATGGATAGAGCCTATAGGTGTATGGTTTTGAGCAATTAAACTCTGTCTGCCTTAGTTTCCTCATTAACAAAATTGTAGCACCTACCTCCTTAGGGTGGTGAGAATTAAATTAATTAATCACTGTGAAGCACTTAGCAGGGTACCTATAAAGTAAGAACTTTATATAAATAATAGCTATTATTATTATTATTATTATTATTATTATAGGAAAATAGAGATATTTGTCTTCTCCTTATAATTTCAATATTAATGATGTACTCCCTCCATTGATTCAGACCACAACATTTCTCCAATTTATAACCTTAGTGTCAGGTTTATTCCCTTGCATGATATAATATAGTGTCAGAAGCAGGATTTGAACCCACATCTTCATGATTCAAATTATCCACTACAAATATTCCTTAAAAATATGATATGCTAAAACTTAGCTGAATAAACTTGGTTAAAAACATTGCTCATTTTCCCCCTAAATATTAGCAGTAGTAGCTGATATTTCAAAGTCTCCAACATTCTTTTTAGTCTTTTCTTCCTCTATGATGAGTTCTGCTTAGTCACATAGTTAAACTGCAGTCATGTCTGTTCTCTCCATCTCCTCCATATTCATTTTTCTATACTATAATCACAAAGAAGATCGAGAGTGACAGGAATGACTGGAATTAGTGGAGAGAAAAATATAAAAGAGAAAGGATCATAGAATTTCCAGAACTTTCCCTCTTTCTTTTTACTAGTTGGGATATCACCAAGTATAGTTAAAACTACCTTGTGAATTTTAATGATATCACTATATCTGGGGAATCAGTATACCTTATAATTTTACTTTGGGGGGGTAAATTTTTCTAAAATGATAGTATTCAAAATCAGTTATGTGCCTATAAAACCAAAACAGTGTCACAAAAAAATAGCAGAATAACATTGCCAGTTTATTTCTTAAATATTTCCATTACAAACTACATAAAACTTAACTTCAAAAGAAATATTTTTAAAAAAAAGAATAAAAGGGGAAGTAGGTGGAACAATGGATACAGAAGTGTCCTGGATTCAGGAGGAGGATCTGAGTTCAAATCCAACCTCAGACACTTGATATTTGCTAGCTGTGTGACCTTGGGGAAGTCATTTAACCCCACTGTCTCATAAAAAAGAAGGGATAGACTATCTGGATATCTGAGGGCTCATATCTACATGGATTTGCAAAAGTGAATTCTTAATTTAGATAGAATACTGTCATCCATTTTTTATTTTTTATTTTTGAATGTTTATCCTGTGACATTCTTTTTTGAGTTATTTTAATTGTACTCTATGTTTAATCCTCATTTATTAAGCACATTCATGTGTGTATACACACACACACATAGGCAAAAGAAGTGCTTAACTATGATAGGAAATAGGCTCTAGCAGCAAAGGTGGATCAGAAGAGATGTCATATAGAAGTTGACATATGAGCTGAGTTTTAAATTCATGATTCTATAAGATAGGGGTGCGAAGACAATGACTTCTAATCATACAAACAGTAGAAACAGTAAGAAGAACAGTTTTTCTTGACTACTGACTACTTGAAGGAGAATACTATATAATAAAGTTGGAAAAATAGTTGAACTCAGTTTGTAAATGGCTTCAAAAGTCAGAGAGTTAGTATTTTAACTTAGCAGGTGTTTGTGGATCCAGTTGACAGCCTGGTGAAGCCCTTCTCAGAAAAAAAAATTCTTTTAAGTGAATAAAATAAAATTCATTGGTTTGCAAAGGAAACCAATCTATACTGAATTGCTTATCAAAAGCCACATTTTTTTAAAAACTCACAGACCCAAGTTAAAATCCTCTGCAACTAGATAATAAGGATCTATTGGTGTTTAGTGACCAGAGGAATATTGTGGTTAGAACAGTCTTTTAGGAAAATAACCTTGGACTCATGATAAAAAATGCTTGCCATCTCTAGAGAGAGAATTGATGGACTCTAAGTGTGGATTGAAGCAGATTTTTTTTTCACTTTCTCTATTTTTCTTGCTTTTCTTTTTCTATATGGCCAATATGAAAATGTTTTGCCTGACTTCACTTGTATAATAGGTATTGTATCGTTTGCCTTCTCAACCAATAGGGAAATGACTGGAGGGGGAAGAAAGAATTTGTAACTGAAAATAAAAATTTAGACAAAGAAAAAAGTAAAATAACCTTAGCATATACAAATAGAATAGACTGAAAATCATTCTTTATAGAGCTCGAGAGACTTTCCCATCAAAATAATCCTGTTGCCACTTTCATTTATTAATTTTATGTCTCTATGAGCAGAGAACAAGTTTTACTCATTGATCAGTGAAATTCTTGGTAAACTCCTTGAGTAAAATTTTCAATATTCTGCTTATTTAAAAAAAAGACAAAGAAACAAAGAAACCCTATAACTTCACCTCCATTATATCGGTGAAAATAGAAAATCTTAAACTTTCTGAGTATCCCATTGCCACTAAAGCAACGTTGTATGCATTTTATTATGTGCAGTCATTTTTCAGTTGGACTGTTTGTGATGAAATCTGGAGTTTTCTTGAAAAGGACAATGGAGTGTTTTTGCCATTTTCTTTGCTGATCATGTTACAGATGAGGAAACCGAGGCAAACAGGGTTAAGTCAAGGGTCACATTACTAGAAAGTGTCTGAAGTCAGACTGAGGTCAGGAAAGTAATTCTCCTGACTCTAGGACTGGCAATCAAAAGTACCATTTATTTGCCTATTTTCCACATAGTACATGTTTACAAAAAAAAGAGAGAGAAAGAATGCTCAAGAAACAAAATCTACCTGTGTAAACTGTCACTGTTCACTACTGTCAGTTACTAATTAACCAAGTGAATGCACTTCCCTATAAAACCCTGCTATCATCACTCTTTTAGCCTGAGTTCAAGGTCAATAGGGAATAGTGAAGGTTTAAATCAATTAATTTCATAGTTTGACAGGCCATATTCAGCTGATAAGGTTTTACCCAAGGGCCCAGGGGCAGATTCTTCTCCCAAAGGCCATCCTAGATATATTGAGAGCTTCCTCACCAGAAAGCTACATATCAGGTTAAGATGTGTCTTATTTTGCAAATGATTAAAGAACAAAGGGGAGAACAGAACTCATTAAACTTAAGAAAAGAGAGATTATATAAGTGAACCCCCCAACCAGTGACATGACAGATCAATTGACATACTGGGAATATATAGCTATACAACTAAATATTCTGAATTTATAATGAAGGACTAAATTACTAAATCAAAATGATGTACAATTGTTAAAATTGTATACATATACTCAGAGTACTTCTCAAATTTCTAAATATTCTCACTATTCCATAGGGAATCATAAAACATATTGTAATAAAGAATGAAATTGTGAGAGCAATTAAATATATTACAATCAATTTATCAGCAATAATAATGCAATTAAATATTTAGCAAATACTTATTAGCACATAAATAAAGCATATACAGACATTCATAACATTAATTAAAACATTCATAAAATTTTCAGTCACCTCAATAAAAAGTATTATTATTTATATACTTTTAAAGGCTGATTTTTTTAGCAACAAATATTTCCATTCCATAAACTTAAGTTATAGTTTATATTTCTGAATAAATGTATACCAATTTTCAGATTCTGAATCCTTATTTGAAAGTAAATCCACTCACTTTTGACATAAGATGCACTATAAGAAATAATAGACAAAATTTTCCATGTTGATGGTAGACAAAAACTAGAATTGAAGGGAGGGTCTATGGAATGATAATGGTAATTAGTAAATTACTAATTAGTAATAAGTAATGAGTAGATTATTGTACATAAATATTATTGAGCTGTAAGCAGTAACTAATATAAGGGAACCAGAGAACTATGGAGAGAATTCTTGGAACTGAACTAGAACTACGAGAACAGTATACATAGTCCCTTTAACACTGTAAATAAAAAGATGTCTGCAATCAATTGCAATGCTGAATATTGATAATCTTGGTCTTACATCAGAGATAATTTAGCATCTGATTTCTTTTATCATGAAGATATAGAATTCTGGGTCTGAAATGTTACATATATACTATACTGTCAACAGGTGTAACTGTTTTACTTTGTCACAAGATGGATAGGTCTCTGTTTCTTGGTGGCATCAGGGTGGGGTGAAGATATCTGGAAATACCTGATAAAAATATTATCAACAAGACATTATCTTAAGGAAGCAGCTAAAATATATGAAAAAAATCAATACCTTGATTCACCACTACAAATCTATATAATGGTATGTACTTTTATTTGTGGTAAAAATATTGAATTTCTTCTATTCTCAGATCATGCACAATTATGCAATCACTTCTATACATGGATTGGACCCAGTGAATCTTTACATTGAACTAGGTCTAACCCAAGTGTATCCCTTCTCCCATTATTCGTTAGCCATCTCCATCTTATAGTTAATCTTTACATAAATTATTAAAGTAAAACTTTTTCAATAACCTGACCTTTGGATATTCTCTATGCTAGAAATTTTCAGATGTCATAGTGTTTCAAGTAAATATATATTCAATTCAATTCAACAAAATGTATGCCAAAACATACATGTTGTGGCCATATAGCAGGTTTTCTATCATAAACTTTAAGAGAACATGGATTGCAGAGTTAAGCCAGGAGGATGCTTTTAGATAATACAGTCCAACTCAAGATATATTACAAAGAAACTTTTTGAGTGTTAGCTTTGCTAATGAGTACTTTCATCTATTTTTATATGCTATATTTCTTGGAACTTATACAGAATGACTTAGAACCAAGAGAACAGAATATATTATCTCTTTAACACCATAGATGAAAAGATATCTACAATTTCACCTTTTTTTTAAAAGCAGAATTCTTTCCTTTATTCCTTCAATGTTCTTTGCTTACTACTCTCAATCTGTTCATCTAATATTAACGTTTAGTAGCAAGTATGCAAAGGGAGGGAGTTGGGCATCTAAACTGACCAGCTCTAACATCTGATATAGCTATGAGTTTATAGTCAAGTTTAAATATGTAAGAACACCTCCAATTACTTTTGGGTAATTTTTTAATAATAAAAAAATGATTTTGGAGAGTAAAAAAAAAAAAGCAAAACAGGGTAGGCCTAAGGTGGGAAAATCAATGAAAAGCTTTTGAGGAAGAAATTTACAGAATTTTCAGTCATTGTTTTAGGATGAAGAGAGATGATTGATTAATTAACACATTATGACTATGAAGAGCTTATTCCCTGGAACCATTAATTTGGTCACTTATCCACATAGTTTCATTAGCTAGGTAGATATGATACACACAGAGATACTTGACACAATACACTAGGAAATTCTCTAAGTGTCTGAGTGCCTTCTAGATGCATAATAATAACTAAAATTAATTATTTTTGGACTTGTGATTTCTTCACTGTAGGAAACTCCCTGGGGTGGAAGCTCCCCCACTGATGCAGATTGGCAACTCATCAATGCCATGCTGTCTCTCAACTGGCATTTATATCATATTTAAAGTCTGCAAAATCCTTTAAAATCATTATCTCACTTGAGACTCAGAGTAACATTGTGCCCTAAGTACTATTATCTTCATTTTGGGGGCAATGAGGAAAATGACACTCCAAAAAGTTAAGATATTTATTTGCTTATGGTCACAGATGTATTGCATCTGAGGTAGGATCTGAGTCCTGGGATTCCTAATTCCAGGTATAGTACTCTAGCCCCATTTTACTAATGATTCCCACTGTTTAAGGTACTAGATAAAATTTAAAAATGATTAATCCAGTCCCTGTCATCTGCTTTAAATCTGTTTCTAAATCTAATTTTCTTTTTATCAATTAATTTACAATTTCCTATGAAGACAAGGGAAACCTACTAAAGTATTTAGCAAAAGTATATAAAATTAACTATATATAAAAATTTAAGTAAAACTTAAATAAGGAGTTATCAAAAATATGAATAAGTGTCAAGTAAAAAGAATCTATAACAAAACTTCTTTGAATGAAGACATTGACTTTGGCTGGAATGATAAGGGGAAGGTTTTCTGGAAAAGATATTTTTGATCCAAGACCTGAAAGTTGGATAGGATGTAGAGGAGTGTTCTAGATTGCAAATGATATGAGCAAAAAATAAAACAACTCAAAACTTAAAACATAAAGGTATAAATATTTATGATATGATCAGAATGTAGCTATTAAATGAACCTGGTTGAGGTAGGAAGAAATAAATTTGTAAAGGCAGGGCATAGACAGGTTGACTGTGGCCTTGAATGCCAACATAATTTCCCATAGATAATACTTCTGTGAGGTAGGTGACTCCAAGGGTGTTATCTTTAACGGAATTTCTGACAGGAATAATTGAATGTGAAAATTTTAGAGAACATTTTAACTTAATAAATGTATCACTTAACATAATGGATTGGATGAAATGATTGATTTTAATGCTAGTAGTTACAAATGAAGCTGGTGTTTTAATGAAAATGATTTGATTTAATGTATTAAATTGTAAACTTACTGGGCAGGATACCTAATGTTGGGGAGATGTGAATTACAGTGTTTAGTATACTGTTTTCACTCAAAAAGGAAATGCTAGCATCAAGTTTACCAAAACTTTGGGATAATAAATTCCATTAAACCCCCTAGAGTGAGAAAGATGATTTTATTTTCAGCTCCTGGGGACTCAGTCCCTAAGGATTAGATAAGAGCTAGATAGCATAATCACAAATAATAAAATGAATACATAAGTTAACAATTTATTTGCCCAACCCTCTACCCATAGGAGAGGAAGCCTTAACTGTGTGATACCTTTAAGATGTGTGGGAAAACACCTCTCTCATAATCACTGAAGGAAATTGAAATTACTGGCATCTGTTTAATCAGTACAGTATAATCCAATCAGTCCTGGAATCAAGATTTTGATTATATATTATTCTTCCTTTTGCACACAAATTACTAAATTGTTGCTGACACCTCCCCAAGTATGAAGGAGGACTGGGAGAGGACTGGTCTATTTGGTAGTATGGAGAAAAGATGATTAGATTGTATATGTTACTTAATACAACTTCCTTATCTATTCTTCCCTCCCTTAATACAGTTTAGTTTGCTCAGTCTGCTTATTGTAGTTTACTAAGCTTGTTCTAAAGAATAGCAGCCAGTACTCAGTTTATTTATTCTTTTATTTTTTATTTTTATTTTTTTAGGTTTTTGCAAGACAATGGAGTTAAGTGGCTTGCCCAAGGCCATACAACTAAGTAACTATTAAGCATCTGAGGCCAGATTTGAACTCAGGTATGCCTGACTCCAGGGTCAGTGCTTTATCTACTATACCACCTAAGCACCCCCAGTATTCAGTTTAAAAGATTAGATTTTTCCCTAAAGTTCATTTTTTAAATCTCTCTAAAGAAACACCAAGATGCTTTTGAAAAAAAAAAATGGGATTTTTGCTTTTCTCTTCCAATATTAAAGTGAAATCCTACCTAACCTTTCAGAGTTCAATTGAGGAGAAAAAATGAAAAGTCAGCCCAATACTTCAAAAGACATTTTTTTCAAGGTTTTAATTTTGCATGAATTCATCACATCATGTTTTCTATGATTATAGGAAGTCATGCATTACTGTTTGAATTATCTTGTTAATTTTGACTGTTATTGACATTAAATGCCTACTATGTGTAATATATATATATATATATATATATATATATATATATATATATATATATATATATTTTAAAAGTGGGGACAGATAGGCAGTGAAATACTCCTGAGTGTCATGGATCTTAAACTACAAAGGGAAACATGACCTAAACATATCTGTAAAAGACACGTATACACAATGAATACAAGGTAAGATTCAGATGAAGGACCATTGTGGGTGAAGCGAATCATGAAAGGCTTTTGGTTTGAGTTTAGTTATAAGTGAAACCAGGGATTGATTGTAAGGGGAGATTAGGAGGGAGAGGGAGGGAAAAAGTACTGTCTGCTGATAGATGTTGTTTATGGCCTTATAGGATATTTTAGTTAAAGGAAAGACAACTTTGATTAATATGCAAGAATATATTGTCTATTTTGTGGTTTATGATCATCTTGAACATATTCTTACAGTTAGGTAATAGTTTTTAATAGTAAAACTCAATCAAATGAATATTTGATATTTATTTATTTATTCATCTATCTATGTATGTAAATGATTCTGTGAAAATATGTGTATATGTCTGTGTGTCTATGTGTATCTGTTTTGTTATTTATATGCTTCTGAACTGGTAAGTGTGAATGAATTTGACATTGACTAAGCTTTAAAGTTTTAACAAGAAATTCTGGCATTTGGGACAAACTCAATAGAGCTGACATTATAAGAGAAATGGGGAATGCTCAAAGGCATCTCAGATATGGCCACAGTTGTGATGCTTGGACACAGAAGTCGTGGCAAAGAGAATGTGGAAGTATTAGGATGCCAGGATATTCAAAGGGACCAGAGGCTTCTGAGGAGAAAATTATGAGAAAAAGACGGTCTAAAAATTTCAATGGGAAACATAGTGTAATGATAATTTTTCTTTGACCTTTCATAAAGTTCATAGAGTGTGAGAGAAGTAGCAACCAACTTTTGAGAAAAATGCCAGAAAATGTGGTGTTTTCAAGAGAAGGTCAAATTTCAGGGAAATGAAAGATCTAAGAGATCTAAGATTATAAATATGAGGGTGGCTAGGTGGCACAGTGGATAGAGCACTGGCCCTGGAGTCAGGAGTACCTGAGTTCAAATGTGACCTCAGGCACTTAATAATTACCTAGCTGTGTGGCCTTGGGCAAGCCACTTAACCCCATTTGCCTTGAAAAAACCTAAAAAAAAATACTAAATAAAGAAATAAATAAATATGAAGCTGGAAGAAATCTTGGAGATCATCTGGTCCAATTTGCTAATTTTAAATATGTGGCAACTGGGACCTAGGAAAAGAGGGGAGGAAGGGGTGGGGGAAGGCATGGGAAAATGGATAAGTGTATTTAGAAGATGTCTAAGTATAAACCTGTACAATATTGCAACTCATAATCCCCCATTTTTTAAGAAGTCTTTCCCAATTCTCCTTAATATTAGTGTCTAACCTCTGTTGAATAGCTTCAATTTATCCTATATATGTTCTGTTTGTGCACAGTAGTTTTGTG